>NC_072392.2:55829583-56179166 GCF_028885625.2 Pongo pygmaeus | reverse complement strand
TTTTCTGGCGCTACACGTGGTTCAGTGTGGCAGGGAAGGAGAATGCGGGGTAGCATGATGTCCAGACAGATAAGAGACTAGACTGTGTCACTTTTAAGGTATATTTTATTTATTAAATTTTTTAAATTTCTATAGTTTTTGAGACAGAGTCTCACTATCACCCAGGCTGGCTGGAGTGCAGTGATGCAATCTCTGCCTTCCAGGTTCAAGCGATTCTCCTGCCTCAGCCTCCCAAGTAGCTGGGATCACAGGCACCCACCACCACGCCCAGCTAATTTTTGTATTTTTAGTAGAGATGGAGTTTGGTCATGTTGGCCAGGGTGGTCTCGAACTCCTGGCCTCAAGTGATCTTTCCCCCCTTGGCCTACCAAAGTGTTAGGATTACAGGTGTGAGTCACTGCACCCAGTATTTTAAGGGGCATTTTATGAATGAGAGATGTACAGTGACCAGATTATTACTCATGCTTATTTCTACACTGAGTCCTAAATACTGTGCCAGACACCAACAACAGTTAAACACCAGTAAAATGACAGGTCACTCAAAATCATGGAGACAACCGTGGGTTATCATATGCTCTGGTCTACATATATTTCAACATTCTTTTTTCTTTCAACTTGTATTTTGAATACCAGGGGAACATGTGCAGGTTTGTTACCTTGGTATATTGTGTGATGCTGAGGTTTGGGGTATGATTTATCCCATCACCCAGATAATGAACATAGTATCCAACAGGTAGTTTTTCAGCTCCTGCCCTGCTTCCTCCCACCACCCAACAGTCTCCAGTGTCTATTGTTCCCATTTATTTATTTATTTAATATATTTACTTGAGACAGAGTCTCTCTCTTCACCCAGGCTGGAGTGCAGTGGTGCGATCTCGGCTCACTGCAACCTCCACCTCCCTGGTTCAAGCAATTCTTGTGCCTCAGCCTCCCGAGCAGCTGGGGCTACAGGCACACATCACCACCCCTGGCTAATTTTTGTATTTTTAGTAGAGATGGAGTTTCACCATGTTGGCCAGGCTGGTGTTGAACTCCTGACCTCAGGTAATCTGACCACTTCGGCCTCCCAAACCGTTGGGATGACAGGAGAGAGCCACCGCCCGCCCTATTGTTCCCATCTTTATGTCCATGTGTATCCAATGTTTAGCTTCCACTTACAAGTGAGAGCATGTGGTATTTGGTTTTCTGCTCCTGCCTTGATTCGCTTAGGATGATGACCTCCAGCTGCATCCATGCTGCTGCAAAGGACATGATTTCATTCTTTTTTATGGCTGTGTAGTAGTGAATGGAGTGTATGTACCACATGTTCTTTATCTAATCCATCACAGATGGGCACCTACGTTGAGTCCATGTCTTTGATGTTGTGAATAGTGCTGCAGTGAACATAGAAGCACATGTGTCTTTTTGGTGGAATGATTTATTTTCCTTTAGGTAAGTATCTAGCAATGGTATTGCTGAGTCAAATGGTAGCTCTGTTTTACGTTCTTTGAGAAATCTTCAAACTGCTTTCCACAGAGGTTGAACTAATTCACATTCCCACCAACAGTGTATAAGCATTCCCTTTTCTCCACAGCCTTGCCAGCATCTTTTTTTTTTTTTTGAGACTGAGTCTCACTCTGTCACCCAGGCTGAAGTACAGTGGTGCGATCTCAGCTCACTGCAACCTCTGCCACCCCAGTTCAAGCAATTCTCCTGCCTCAGCCTCCCGAGTAGCTGGGACTACAGGCGCACGCCACCACGCCGGCTAATGTTTTGTATTTTAGTAGAGATGGCATTTCACCATGTTGTCCAGGCTGGTCTCAAACTCCTGAGCTCAGGCAATCTGCCCACCCCGGCCTCCCAAAGTGCTGGGATTACATGTGTGAGCAACCGTGCCCTGCCTGCCAGCATGCATTATTTTTTGACTTTTTAGTAATAGCCATTCTGGGCTAGGCATGGTGGCTCATGCCTGTAATCCCAGCACTTTGGGAGGCTGAAGTGGGTGGATGGCTTGAGCTCAGGGGTTCAAGACCAGCCTGGGCAACATGGCAAGACCCCATCTCTAAAAAATACAAAAATTAGCCGGGCATGGTATCACATGCCTGTAAGTCCCAGCTACGAGCGGCTGACATAGGAGGATCGCTGGAGCCCAGGAGGTCGAGGCTGCAGTCAGCCATGTTCACACCACCATACTCCAGCCTGGGTGACAAAGCAAGACCCAGTCTCAAAAAAAAAATTAATAATAATAATAGTAGCCATTCTGACTGGTATGAGATGGTATCTCATTGTGCTTTTGATTTGTTTCTTTAATGATTAGTGATGTTGAACATTTTTTCATGTTTGTTGGCTGCTACGTTTCAACATTCTTTAATAATCTAACTCAACGTAAGTCATCTGTATGAGCTGAAATTACTATAACATCATATGGTCAGAGGTTATAGATAAACGCATGAAGATCATTTTTGCCTTGTCAAAATACTGTGCCATATGCAGTTATCAAAAAAGTGAGCAGTGTAATAGTAAATCATTATACTCTCATAACATAAAAGAAAGAAAATACAGTTAATATGTGCAAATAATATTAATGCTGACTATGCAATGAAGCCATGTTTTATCAGGATGATCATGAATAACATGAAATGATGGCACAAGGACATTTATTACATAATTTTCTACAGTAGAATAAATTCCTATATGTAACAAAGTCAGATGAAATTAAATTAAACTGAAAGGAAAATACTTGAATTAGACCAAATAAAGTTTCTGATGAAAAAATATTACAGGAATGGATTACTGAGCTTGTTACAGACTCACTGGAATGGACAATTACCTGTCCAGGATAACTTAATTATGGTTCTGCCTAGAGGCATGAGGCTGAGTTGACGATTTCTGACCTAGGATTTTTATAGTTTTATTGAAAAAAATATAAAACCTGCACAGTTTTTAATTTAAACTTTTTTTTTTTTTTTTTTTTTTTTGAGATGGAGGTATGCTCTTGTCTCCCAGGCTGGAGTGCAATGGCACAATCTTGGCTCACTGCAACCTCTGCCTCCCAGGCTGAAGCAATTCTCCTGCCTCAGCCTCTTGAGTAGTTGGTATTACAGGTGCCCACCACCATGCTTGGCTGATTTTTGTATTTTTAATAGAGACGGGGTTTCACCATGTTGTCCAGGCTGGTCTTGAACTTCTGACCTCAGGTGATCCACCTGCCTTGGCCTCCCAAAGTACTAAGATTACAGGCATGAGCCACCGTACCTGGCCTCAATTTAAACTTATGAGGCTTAAAGTGGAATACACCCATTTAGAGATCAAACTATTGGCCGGGCAACAGTTTGAACAATAGTTCTCAACATCTAGTACTTTCCTTCACTTAAAGGTATACCATACTGAATTACTGTGATATTGTACATTATAATTTAGGTTTCTCTTTTATATGGAAATATGAAATTACTAATCTACAAATCTAACCTTTCCAATAAAGCTACAGGATGCATGGAGTAAAATCAGAATTCTCCATTATTCATTCCACTTATATGATTGTTTGATGCACGCAAGTGGGCAATCATTTACAAGTCAGTTTCAGACCAAAAAAACATTATTTAATCATTACATTGCTATCAACCTTGAAAATATCAAAGAATCAAAGAGGTTAAGGAAGAAAAAACAGTTTGTCCTATTTATATACATTAAAATGCTAGCAAAAATGGGTCTGTTTAAAAATCATAAATATTATATATATATACAGTTAATAGAGAGAATACAGTATACCAAAAACCATTCACAATTTTTCAGCTAAGAAATAGCAGTCTGGTACATTTCTTCACAGTCTTGTTTGTTTTTTTTTTTTTGTATTTATTTATTTTGAGACAGAGTCTCACTCTGTTGTCCAGGCTGTAGTGCAGTGGCACTATCTTGGCTCACTGCAACCTCTGCCTCCTGTGTTCAAGTGATTCTTCTGTCTCAGCCTCCTGAGTAGCTGGGATTACAGGCACCCACCACCACGCCCAGCTAATTTTTGTATTTTATTTTATTTTTTTATTTTTTTGAGATGGAGTTTCACTCTTGTTGCCCAGGCTGAAGTGCAATGGTGCGATCTCGGCTCACTGCAACCTCTGCCTCCCGCATTCAAGCAATTCTCCTGCTTCAGCCTCCCAAGTAGCTGGGATTACAAGCATGCACCACCACGCCCGGCTAATTTTTTGTATTTTTAGTAGAGACAGGGTTTCACCATGTTGGCCAGGCTGGTCTCAAACTCCTGACCTCAGATGATCCACCCACCTCAGCCTCCCAAAATGCTGGGATTACAGGTGTGAGCCACCACACCTAACCTCTTCCCAGTATTTTATATTCATCATATATATTTTAAATATTGCACATTTTCTTCTTTAAAGTATTTCTTTTTACTGAATTTCAGACTTATAGAAAAGTTGTGAAAATGGTACAAAGGACTCCTCTCTAACCCTCATCCAGATTTCCCAGATGTGAACATTCAATCACACTTGCTTTCTCTCCTCTCCCTCTTTCTGAACCTTTTCAAAGTAACTCAGAGATATGATGCCCCTTTACACCTTAATCCTTCACTGTGTTATTTCCTAAAAACAAGGAATTCTCTTGCAGTCACCACAGTACAATGATCAAAATCAGGAAATTAATATTGAATCAAAACTATTATCTCATCTTGTTCATGTTTCACCAATTCTCCCAACAATGCCCTTTGTAAAAAAAGAAAATCCCATATCATATTTTGTGTTTGGTTATGTCTTTTTAATTTTCAGTCTTTCTTGGGGTGTCTTGATGTTGACATTTTTGAAGAATAAAGACCAGTTATTTTGTAGAATGTCCTTTAATTTGGAGTTGTCTGATGTTTCCTCAAGATTAGGGTCAGGTTATGCTCTTCTGGCAAAAACACTATAGAAGTGATGTCATGTTCTACTTAATGTGTCCTGTTAGGAGGCACGTTATGTCCATTTGTCCCATTCCTGGTGATGTCAACTTTGAGCATGGATCCTACATTTTCATTCACAATAGTATTAGAAAAATTCCTTATCTCTTTCATTTTTAGAAACATCATTCCAGTGTCTACAAAATATTTTATTTATGAATGTGTCATAATTTTATAACTGATCATATTTATGTTATCATTGGATTGGTAAGAACCAATGCATATAATATCATATCATATCACAATGAAGTTAAAAATTTTATTAAATGCCTGATTTTAATAAAAATATATTTAGTGGTTTTTTTTTTTTTTTTTTTGAGATGGAGTCTTGCTCTGTGGCCCAGACTGGAGTGCAATGGTATGATCACTGCTCACTGCAACCTCTGCCTCTGGGTTCAAGTGATTCTCCTGCCTCGGCCTCCTGAGTAGCTGGGATTACATGTGCCTGCCACCACACCCAGCTAAGTTTTGTATTTTTAATAGAGACCGGGTTTCCCCATGTTGACCAGGCCGGTCTTGAACTCCTGACCTCAGGTGATCCATCCACCTCGGCCTCCCAAAGTTCTGGGATTACAGGGATGAGCCACCACACCCAACAAATCTCAGTCTTTTTTTATGGCTGCATGGTATTCCAAGGTATACATGTACCACATTATTCTTTATCCAGTCTACTACTGATGGGCATTTAGGTTGATTCCATGTCTTTGCTATTGTGAATAGTGCTGCAATGAACATATGCATGCATGCAAGTGATCCTCCTGTCTCAGCCTCCCAAAGTGCTGGGATTACAAGTGTGAGCCTCGCCTCGCCTCCCTTCCTTTTTCTTTCTTTCTTTCTCTCTTTCCTTTCTTTCTTTCCTTCCTTCCTTTCTTTTTCTCTCTTTCTTTCTCCCTCTCTTTCCTTTCTTTCTTTCCTTCCTTCCTTTCTTTTTCTCTCTTTCTCTCTCTCTCTCTTTCCTTCCTTCCTTCCCTCGTTTCTTTCTTTCTTTCTTTCTCTCTCTCTGTTTCTTTCTTTTTTTTTTTTTTTGGAGATGGAGTCTCGCTCTGTACACTGTCTGCAGTGCAGTGGTGCGATCTCGGTTCACTGCAACCTCCTCTTCCCAGGCTCAAGCAATACTCCTGCCACAGCCTCTTGAGTAGTTAGGATTACAGGCATGTGCCACCACACCTGGCTAATTTTTGTAATTTTAGTAGAGACGGCATTTCACCATGTTGGCCAGGCTGGTCTTGAACTCCTGGTCTCAGGTGATCTGCCTGTCTCAACCTCCCAAAGTGCTGGGATTACAGGTGTGAGCCATGGTGCCTGGCTCCACATATTTGCTTTCTTGAGTGAGTGACAAAGGATTAGATCCAGAACACACTTTAGGATTATACCTATCCTAAGTACAAACTTACATAAGAATCATTCTTTATGTATATTGTAGCAGGAAAAAAAGAGGCGAAAACTACTGTTGCAGAGACAGGACATACAAATAGACCTGATAAATAAATAAAGAGTGGGGATCATAAATATTGTCTTAAGCCTTTTGGGAACAACTAGAAAAGCAAATGTAGCCAGTCAGAATAGTGGACATTTGTAATTTGTCTCTAAAGCATTTATTATTCCTTTTCTGAGTCACATCAAGGGTTACTGCATACAGCTGCAGAGGTTGTGCACCACACAACTCCAAGGGATGCCAATCACATTGCAGACTATGTGAATGGTGACCTTGGAGTTGTGCAGTGCACAATCTGTACCACATTCCCAGTGATCTGGTCACAGCCCTGATTTTCCTTTGGGATCCACTGCTCACCCTCTCACAGTCAACACAATCTGATAGGATACTACCACTGGACCTAGAGTTATAACACGTGACTAGGCCTAATGCATCCCATTCCTCTGGCCTCTGGGTCAATGGTGGTCACATGAACTAAACCTAAACTAATCCACTCAATTGAATCACAGAACTCTTAATGTGATTGTACAGCCTTATGACATAATTTTCCAAATAAAGTGATTTTTTTTACACTAACAGTACATAATGAAGACAGCAACTGTGTTAGTCCATTTTCACACTGCTATAAAGAAATATCCAAGACTGGGTAATCTATAAAGGAAAGAGATTTAATTGACCCACAGTTCTGCATGGCTGGGGAGGCCTCAGGAAACTTACAATCATGGCAGAAGGGAAAGCAGGCACATCTTACATAGTGGCAGGAGAGAGGAAGTGAATGGCGAAGAGTCCCTTATAAAACCATCAGTTCTTGGGAGAACTCACTCACTATCATGAGAACAGCATGTGGGAAACCACCCCCATGATCCAATCACCTCCCACCAGGTCCTTCCCTCAACACCTGGGGATTACAATTCAAGATGAGATTTGGGTTGGGACACAGAGCCAAACCGTATCAGCAGCTATCAATTAAGTGTGTCAACATGAAGAACTTATGTTTTTCTCCAAGCAATGATAATGGCATCTTTACCAACTTAGCCACTCTCTTATCTGGTCTCTGGTGCTCAGTTGATGCCATTGAGATGGAGCTGCAATGGGTCTAGTAAATATAGTCTTAGAAAAAAGTTTTTCTCTGACCAAAACAGAGACTGAACTACAAGAATCACCATAATCTCTAAGTAACCAGCCAAGGCTAGAACAGAATAGGCCATGATGTATTGGGAGGTGGTGCATTCCCATCGCTGCAGATGATGAAACTCAGGCTGGGCAATCACTTATAAAACACATAGTCAAGGAGATACAAATGTCCACTGGGGGCCTAAACTATTACATTGCCAAGATGATGCCTGCAATGCAGGCTTTTAAAATAGTAAAGGTATTCAAATGTATGCATATAAACAGAAACATGATATTCTAAGAATTAAATAGACTGGGTTATATAGATTTGCCTCCAACATTTTTGGAAGCACAAGAGTGTGACGATGCTTTCCCTTGCAGGGAAACTCAATTGTGATGCCAGTATGTCAAGATTATCAACCAGATTCCAGGGTGGTTTTCTTCACAATTTTGTTGAGATAGTCTATTTCTTCATGCATTATGTTATTTTTATGTCACTAATTTAAAATTTTAAGAAGGCTTTTCCCATGTATTTTCTCCATATAGCCATTGAAAAAGCACATACACAACACAGTGACTAATTTTTGTTGTCACTTATGTCTTTCACTTCACCAATTTGTTTACAGATTTATGGTTCATTGACTTTCACAGTTGGAAAATTAATGCTAAAGCAATACTTTGCATACATTTATTATGATTTTACTGTAAATTATTTTGCAGTAGATTGCTTGACTGATGTGGTGTAAAACTCTATTGTATATAAATGAAAACATTAAGCAAGTTGAAGGCATAAAATCAGCTAGCACCCTAATATAGTAGCTTTTGAGTGTGAAACTATATTTTTTAACGGCACAGATATCGTATGTGTACAGCTCAGTGAATTTTCACAAACTGAACATATCCATATAATTCTCAGCCAGATCAAGACACAGAATGTCACTAGCTCCCCAAAAGCCAGCCCCATATTTGCTCTTAGTCACTAGCCATGCCCCCTAAGTCCATATCCTGACTTCTAATTGACAGGTTAGTTTTGCCTGCTGTAAACTTTATGTAAACGGGATAGTACATTAGGACCTTTGTGAATGACTTCTCCCACTCAATTTAGGTTTGTGAAATGTAGCCATGCTATTGCATGTAGTTTGTTCCTTCTCATTGTTGTATACTATTCCATTGCTTAATGTACCACAATTTATTTATCCATGTTACTGTTAATTGAGCATTTAGTTAGTTGGTTAGATTTTGACTATTACAAAAAGTGCTGCTGGCTGGGCATGGTGGCTCACACCTGTAATCCCAACAATTTGGGAGGTCGAGGTGGGTGGGTCACTTGAGGTCAAAAGTTCAAGACCAGCCTGTCCAACATGGAGAAACCCTGTTTCTACTAAAAATACAAAAATTTGCCAGGCATGGTGGCACACACTTATAATCCCAAATACTGGGGAGGCTGAGGCAGGAGAATCATTTGAACCCAGGAGGCAGAGGTTGCAGTGAGCCAAGATCTTGCCACTGCACTCCAGCCTGGGCGACAGAGCAAGACTCCGTCTCAAAAAAAAATAGTGCTACCATGAACATTCTACAACATGCCTTTTACTGAATATAAGTATGCATTTATGTTGGGCATATACCAAAGTACTATTTTAATCCTCCAGTGGTAGGGTTAAAATGTCTACCTGCTATCTAATGTGTGCTCAGACTCATGAACAATGACATACTTTTTCTAGTCATGATGTTAAGAAGGCAGCTTAGAGTTTTTCTGGTACAAGAAAGATACGACATTTCAAAACATCCTAGTAAAACATTTGGAATGTATTTAGATCTTCATATACTTAAAGCCTTAACTCAGGAGTGTAAAAAATTAACTTTTATTTTTATATCACCACACTTAATTTCTATTTTGAGCCCCCATTCTGCCCAATGGCAGAAACTTAATCTGAGTGAATGCAGAATGCCTCCTCCTGCCTTTCCTCACTGCACCTAAGTTCCAGAGGCCAACGTGATGCTGGGGCTGCTAGTTGCCATTTATCTGGGCCACCATGTGCTGAGACCCCACCATTCCCCTGTGGGGCCTGCTGACTCCTGGGGAGTCTTCCCAGTCCTGGCTGCAAGGCCTCTTCAGATCTGCTGGTCCCTCTGCTGGGGCAGGGTGAGCAGGCAGCCTCTGCACGCTCTCTCAGGAGTGTGGCCTGCACGCTGCATGCCCACACTCGTGTACTCTCTTCCTTTGTGCCCACGTCTTGCTGGGTCCAGAGATACCCCTTAGTCCAGATTGGAGTAGGTAGCCTGGATCTCCACCTGTTCCTCCAAATCACTGTTGATGGCATGAACTTATACCATGAATCTTCTAGGCCTTGGGTATGTGAAACTCAGAAGCCCAGGTTGGTTCTTATAACACAAAAGCTTTTCACCTGTATCATCCTTTCCTTGAAGCAGTGAATGCTGATGGCTGCAGGGGAATGGAGGCATAGATGGAAGAGAATATTGTTCCACTACTTAAATATACCTTTTCCTTTTCTCTTTTTTTTAGATGGAGTCTTGCTCTGTCTCCCAGGCTGGGTGCAGTGGCTTGATCTTGGCTCACGGCAACCTCCACCTCCCAGGTTCAAGTGATTCTCCTGCCTCAGCCTCCCGAGTAGCTGGGATTACAGGTGCCAGCCACCACGCCCCACTAATTTTTTTTGTATTTTTAGTAGAGATGGGGTTTTGCAATTTTTGCCAGTCTGGTCTCAAACTCCTGACCTCAGGTGATCAGCCCACTTCAGCCTCCCGAAGTGCTGGGATTACAGGAGTGACCCACCACACCTGGCCCTTTCATTCTGTTACTTCTTTGAACTCCTTTCATAATTGCTTAATTAATTTTTTTTTGAGACAGGGTTTCACTGTGCCACTCAGGCTGAAGTACAATAGTGTGATCTCTGTTCACTGCAACTTCTGCCTCCCAGGCTCAAGCCATCCTCCCACCTTAGCCTCCCAAGTAGCTGGGACTAGAGGTGTGCACCCTCACACCTAATTTTTGTATTTTTGTATTTTCTGTAGAGATGTTATAATTTTTGTATTTTCTGTAGAGATGGGATTTCACCATGTTGCCCAGGCTGGTCTTGAACTCTTGAGCTCAAGTGATCTGCCCGCCTTGGCCCCCCAAAGTTCTGGGATTACAGGAGTGAGCCACTGCACCCAGCCATAACCCTTAATTTAAAAAACAAACAAAACCTTTTCACAATACTACTTCAAGTTTGCCATGATAGCAACTTGATTTATAACAGACTGAATTCAGTGTAGGCTTTGGTAAAATTCACAGCTCTTTGTTATTTTTAAAATAGTTTCAAAATTCTAGATAAAAATTCAATAATAACAAACTATTATTAGTTTCTATGTATTAAGCACACAGTTTATGCCAGGTGCATTGCTATCAACCCTATATATATTTTCTTATTTAATGTTTATAGCAATGCAGTGAAAGAAGGCATCGGCTCCTCGGTTTTTTTGTTTGTTTGTTTGTTTTTGAGACAGAGTCTCACTCTGTTGCCCAGGCTAGATGCAGCGCGGCATGGTCTCGGCTCACTGCAACCTCCGTGTCCTGAGTTCAAGTGATTCTCCTGCCTCAGCTTCCCAAGTAGCTGGGATTACAGGTGTCTGCCACCACACCTGGCTAATTTTTTGTACTTTTAGTAGAGACAGGGTTTCACCATGTTGACCCAGCTGGTCTTGAACTCCTGAACTCAGGTGATCCACCTGCCTCGGCCTCCCAAAGTGCTGGGAATACAGGCATGAGCCATGGTGCCTGGCCTATCTCCTCATTTTATGTATGAGAAAACTGAGGCACAAATAGGTGAACTGGCTTGCTTGAGGTCACAGAACTACGCTGTGAACCCATGCAGCCAAGAACTTGCCGTGAACCAAGAGTCAATGCCAATAACCACCATGTTACAGGACCTCAATGCAGAGAAAGAACAGGATCTGGCAACTTTGTTATTACTTTCTCCTTTAAAACATTAAAATCCAGGAAGAAGTGCCCTTTCAGACAAGAAAAACCGATAGCTCCTTCCTACTGCTTTCTGAATCTTGGTTCCCACAAATTAAATAAACTAGGCTGTACTGTGTAAATAGCAGAGTGAACTGATGGAATTATTTGTTACAATTTCTAAGGTCAATTTGCAACATATAAAATTATATACAAGCAGGCAGTCATTGAAAATGTTTGTGGAAGGCTTATGAACTAAAGTTGATAAAAAGTATTAAGCAATATGTGGACACACACACATACACCCACCCTACAGAGCAGACAATCCCAAGTGCTACAGTGCTTGAGCAAATATCTTTAATGAAACTTAAGTAGAGTTAATGCCTTCCAAAATAAAAGCAGCTGCTTGTTTTAATATTATCAGTGAGGAAGCTGTGATCTAAATGCATTGGCTGGAATTAAAAGTCATTTTTATTTCACTACTTTAATCCCTAGTCCTGAAACAAGGGAACAAGCCCCACAGTGTTACATTTCACTTGCTAGTAACTAAAGGAATGTATACTCATAACAAAATTTCCTAACCTTACGGAAAGACACAACAGAGAAAAGGAAAAGTTCTCCAGAAAATTTTCTCTCCAGAGATTATCATTATCTACGATTTTTATTTCTTCAGATTTTTTTCTATTCATATATGAGGTCAGTCTCTATCTGCAGATATAGCTTTTATAAAACACAATTAACAACTCCAAAAGCCTTAGAGAGCAATGGAGAACTTCATTACAGCTTTGAGAAAATGAATAACTGAAAATTACATTGCATGTCACAATAAAACTTCCAAAATGTCCACGTTAGCCATTTTCCCTCCATCTCACAAAACTGCCCTTTCTCTCTTTCTTCCTCCAAACTCATAGCTACCTTGTCTCAAACCTACTTCCTCTTGTTTCTTTTCCTTTAATGTTTTCCTATTCCTAAGTAAAGCAGTCTATAGGCATTTTCAGTTTCCAGCCTAAGTGACCCCATGGTTGAACAACTTGTCAAGTAAATGAAGGCTGCTTCCCCCTTAGAAAGGTCCCCAAAGGGAGGACAGAAACAGCAACAGAAAACACTCATAATTTAATTTTATTGTCCTTTTCACACACATGTAGCTATATCTATTATATTTTATTTTACTTTATTTTATTTTAATTTTTTAAGACAGAGTTTCACTCTGTCACCCAGGCTGGAGTGCAATGGTGCGGTCTCAGCTCACTGTGACCTCTGCCTCCCAGGTTCAAGCAATTCTTCTGCCTCAGCCTCCCAAGTAGCTGGGATTACAGATGTGCACCACCATACCTAGCTAATTTTTGTATTTTTAGTACAGACGAGGTTTCACCATGTTGGCCAGGCTGGTCTTGAACTCCTGACCTCAGGTGATCCACCTGCCTCAGCCTCCCAAAGTGCTGGGATTACAGCACTTTTACAGCAAGAGCTGCCATGCCCAGCCTATTTTATTTTATTTTGTCTTATTTTATTTAGAGACAGTCTTGCTCTATCCCCAGGCTGCAGTGCAGTGGCGTGATCATAGCTCACTTGGCTAATTTTTAAACTTTTTGTAGATATGGGGTCTGGGTATGTTGCCCAGCCTGATCTTGAACTCCTAGGCTTAAGTGATCCTCCTGCCCTGACCTCCCAAAGTGCTGGGATTACAGGCGTGAGCCATCCTGCCCAGCCTGTATCTATTTTATAAGTTGGTTTTTCTGATTACTTTAATGCAAATGAGTTTATACCATACTCTCTTCTTTGTCACTTCCTATTTTCATATAATTTAAGTTAGGCATCTGTTGATGTCAGTATAAGTAGATCTAGATCATTTTTTATAGTTGCATAGCTTTCATTACATGGATGTTTCACAATTTATTTAGCTAACTACCTATTGTTGGACATTTGGTTATTTCCAAATTTTTGCTATTTTATATAATGCTGCACTTATATAAAATAGTTTTATATAATTATGTTTAACTATACTACTACTATGTCTGACAATTGACTTGTATCAAGAACATACAAAGAATTGTTACAAGTTGCCAGGCAGAGTGGCTCACGTCTGTAATCCCAGTGCTTTGGGAGGCCAAGGTGGGCAGATCTCTTGAGCCCAGGAGTTGAAGACCAGCCTGGGCAATATGGGGAGACCCCGTCTCTACAAAAATACAAAAATTAGCCAGGCATAAGGGCACACATCTGTAGTTCCAGCTACTTAGAGGCTGAGGTGGGAAGACTGCTTGAGCCCAGGAAGCTGAGGTTGCAGTGAGCCAAGATCACACCACGGCACTCCAGCCAGCGCATCAAAGGCCCTGTCTCAAAAAAAAGGAAGAAGCAGGGGTGGCAAATAAGTAGAGTATAAGCCACCTCATCCAACCTGATTGGAACCAGTAGTTGACTGGTTAATCAGTTCAAGCAAGGAATCATAAAAATTGATGCATGTGCCGGGCATGGTGGCTCATGCCTGCAATCCCCGCATTTTGTGAGACCGAGGCGGGCTGATCACCTGAGGTTAGGAGTTCAAGACCATCCTGGCCAACATGGTGAAACCCTGTCTCTACTAAAAATACAAAAGTTAGCCATGCATGGTGGCACACATCTGTAATCCCAGCTACTCAGGAGGCTGAGGCAGAAAAAAGAAGAAGAAATGCTACATGAAGCCTTTTTATAAGGGCATTAATTTTATTCACGAGGGCAGAGCACTCATGACCTAATCACCACCTTGAAGGCCTCACTTCTTAACATCATCACATTAGGTCTTAGGTTATAACATGAATTTTGGAGGACTCAAGAAAAAAAAAGTGAAAGACAACGCACAGAATGGGAGAAAATACTTGCAAATTATATACAAAGTAGGCCCACTTTATTTGTGGAAAATATATAGCCAGACACAGTGGCTCATGCCTGTAATCCCAGAACTTTGGAAAGCTGAGGTGGGAGGGTCACTGTCCCAGGAGCTCAAGACTAACCTGGGCAACATAGGGATACCCTATCTCTACAATAAATAAATAAAATTACCCAGATGTGGTGATATGTGCCTGTGGTCCCAGCTACTTGGGAGGTTGAGGTGGGAGAAAAACTTGAGCCCAGGAGGTTGAGGCTGCAGTGAGCCAAGATCACATTAATGTACCCCAGCCTGGGCGACAGACCGAGACCTTATCTCAAAAAAAAATCTATATATCTATATATATATTTATCTATATATAGATATAGATAATATAGATATATAAACATATTTATAGTTATATCGATACATAAATATATAGCTATATATAAATATATGTTTATAAATATATAGATACATATATGTAACAAAATATGTTCCAAGACCTCCAGTGTATACCTGAAACTGCAGGTAGTACCAAACTCTATATATACTATGTTTTTTTCCTATGCATACATACATACTTATGATAAAGTTTAATTTATAAATTAGGCACTGTAATAGAATAACAACAATAACTAATAATAAAAGAGAACAATTAGAATATACTTTTTTTTTGAGATGGAATCTTGCTCTGTTGCCCAGGCTGGAGTGCCATGGCGCCATCTCAGCTCACTGCAACCTCCGCCTCCCAGGTTGAAGCAATTCTCCTGCCTCAGTCTCCCAAGTAGCTGGGACTACAGGCGCCTGCCACCCCCGGCTAATTTTTGTATTTTTAGTAGAGACAGGGTTTCACCATATTGGCCAGTCTGGTCTCAAACTCCTGACCTTGTGATCCACTCACCTTGGCCTCCCAAAGTGCTGGGATTACAGGTGTGAGCCACCGTGCCCGGCTACAATATACTTTAATATGTTACATGAATAGTTTTCTCTCTCTCTCAAAATACTGTAATATTTGGGATTGCAGCTGCCTGCAGGTAACTGAAACTGCAGAAAGCATAAGGGGGACTACTGTATCTGACAATGGACTTGGATCTAGAACACATAAAGAACTCTTACAACTTGATAATAAAAAGGATATAACCCAATTTAAAAATGGACAAAAGATCTGAACAGATATTTCTCCAAAGAAGACATACAAATGGCCAGTAAGGGCCAGGTGCTGTGGCTTATGCCTATAATCCCAGCACTTTGGGAGGCCGAGGCAGGTGGATCACTTGAGGCCAGGAGTTCAAGACCAGCCTGGCCAACATGGTGAAAATCCATCTCTACTAAAAATATAAAAATTAGCCAGGTGTTGTGGCGGACGCCTGTAGTCCCAGGTACCCAGGCAGATGAGACACAAGAATCACTTGAACCCGGGAGGCAGAGGTTGCAGTGAGCTAAGATTGCACCACTGCACTCCAGCCTGGGCAACAGAGCAAAACCCCACCTAAAAATAAATAAATAAATAAAAATAAAAGAAAGAAAATAAATAGCCAATAAGCACAAGAAAATATACTCAATTTCTGTCTTAGTCTGTTTGTGCTGCTGTAACAAAATACCTGAGACTGAGTAATTTATAAGCAAAAAATTTATTCCTCACAGTTCCAGAGGCTGGGAAATCCAAATTCAAGGTGATAGCACATTTGGCATTTGGTGAGGGCCTGTTCCATTGTTCCCGTTCTCGCAGAGGCATCTTCACACGGCAGGAGAAGAAAGGAAAAAAGAAGAAGAAATGTTATACGAAGCCTTTTTATAAGGGCATTAATTTCCTTCATGAGGGCAGAGCACTCATGACCTAATCACCACCTTGAAGGCCTCACTTCTTAACATCATCACATTAGGTCTTCCGTTATAACATGAATTTTGGAGGACACAAACATTCAAACCATAGAAACATCGTTAGCCATCAGGGAAGTGCAAATCCAAACCACGTTAAGATACCACTTCACACTCACAAGAATGGCTATAATAAAAAGACAGATAATAACAAGTGTTCGAGAGAATGTGGAAAAATTGAAACACTCATATGTTGCTGGAGGGAATGTAAAATGCTTTGCAATGAAGTTGGAACTGCTTTGGAAATAGTCTGGCAGTTCCTTCAAAGTTTAAACATAGAGTTATCATATGACCTGGCAATGCCAGGCTTCATCATATTCCCAAGGGAAATGAAAACATATGTCCACACAAAAACTTATATGTGAATGTTCATAGCAGCATTATTCATAGTAGTCAAAAAGTGGAGACAGCTGGGCGTGGTGGCTCCCAACACTTTGGGAGGCCAAGGCAGGAGGATCGCTTGAGCTCAGGAGTTCGAGACCAGCCTGGCCAGCATAGTGAAATGTGATCTCTACTAAAAATACAAAAATTAGCGGGACATGGTATACGTGCCTGTAATCCCAGCTACTTGGGAGGCTGAGGCAGGTGAATGGCTTGAATCCAGGAGGCGGAGGCTGCAGTGAGCCAAGATCACACCACCGTACTCCAGCCTGAATGACAGACTGAGACTCCATTTCAAAAAAAAAAAAAAAAAAGTGATAAAACAGATAAATGAAATGTGTTATATTCCTACAATGGAATATTATTGAGCCATAAAAAAACAAAAGGAAAGAAGTACTGACACATGCTATAACATGAATGAACCTTGAAAACATTAGGTTACTTGAGAGAAGCCAGTCACAAAAGACCACAAATTGTGTGGTTCCATTTATATGAAATGTCCAAATAGGCAAATCCTATCCTAAAAGAAAGTAAATTAGTGGTTGCCTAGGACTGAGGGATGGAGGAAATGGGGAGTGACTGCTCATAGGTATGGGATTTCTTTTTTGAGAGAAATGAAAATATTCTAAAACTGATTGTGGTGGCCAGGCTCAGGGGCTCACGCCTGTAATCCCAGCACTTTGGGAGGCCAAGGCGGGCAGATCACCTGCGGTCGGGAGTTTGAGACTAGCCTGACCAACATGGAGAAACCCCATCTCTACTAAAAATACAAAATTAGCTGGCCATGGTGGCACATACCTGTAATCACAGCTACTCGGGAGGCTGAGGCAGGAGAATTGCTTGAACCAGGGAGGTGGAGGTTGCAGTGAGCTGAGATCATGCCGTTGCACTCCAGTCTGGCGAGAGAGTGAGACACCATCTCATTAAAAAAAAAAAAAAAAAAAAAAAAAGAATGTTTCAGGCGGAGGGAAGAGAAGTGCAATGGTGCTATTTCAGGCAGAAGCTTGTCAGGTTTGCTGTGGTGTGGCTAATGTGGAAGGACTCAGTGGGAAGGAAAAGAGATGAGGGCAGAGTACTGGGCAGGGCCAAGTTAAAGCCATATGCATACTGTTACATTTTTTACTTGTCTAATATATTTCATTAAATATAGACAAAATATTATAAATAAAGATATAACTTTTGATGTTTGTAAGGTCATCTGTTATTTCCACTCCTTTTTTTTGAGATAGGTTCTCACTCTGTCACCCAGGCTGGAGTGCAGTGGTGCGACCACAGCTCACAGAAGCCTCGACGTCCTGGGCTCAAGCACTCCTCCCACCTTAGCCTCCTGAGTATCTGGGACTACAGGCACATGCCACCGTGCCCCACTAATTTTTTATTTTTTGTAAAGACAGGATTACTCCATTGTACCCAGGCTGGTCTCAAACTCTTGAACTCAAACACTCTACCCACCTTGGTCTCCCAAAGAGCTAAGATTACAGGCGTGAGCCACTGTGCCCGGCTTGTTATTTGCATTTGTGATTTTAAAACTCCATGTTTTTTATCATGTTTGTCAGGTGCTTTCTGAACAGGAAATGCCTTAATTTATGACTCAAAATACAAACAAATGTAGGTGATCAAACGCATATCTATGTCTTCAATGGAAATGTATATACATATGTCATTAATGAAGACAACCTGAGAACATGAAATTCATGATATATTTTCTTTTCCATCACCTAGCCCCCTAAAGGAGAGATCTTTCATTCAGAGCCCTGGGTTTTGTTTTGTTTCATGATTTGCTTTTTTTTTTAAATAAGAGTTTATTTATTTATCTATCTGAGACAGGGTTTCACTCCCATCAGCCAGGCTGGAGTGCAATGGCATGATCTCAGTTCACTGCAACTTCTGCCTCCTGGACTCAAGTGATTCTCTTGCCTCAGCCTCCCGAGTACTGGGACTACAGGCACATGCCACTGCATCCAGCTAATTTTTTGTAGAGACAGGGTTTCACCATGTTGGCCAGGCTGGTCTTGAACTCCTGAGTTCAAGCGATCCATCTGCCTCTGCTTCCCAAAGTGCTAGGGTTGCAGGAATGAGCCACCGCATGGCCAAAAGAGTTTATTTTTTAAAGAAAATGGACTTCTTTGAAAAAGTAGAAATGAGGCTTGGCGCGGTGGCTCACACCTGTAATTCCAACACTTTGTGAGGCCGAGGCAGGTAGATCGCTTGAACTCAAGAGTTTGAGACCAACCTGGCCAACATGGTGAAACCCCATCTCTACTAAAAATACAAACATTAGCCTGGTGTGGTGGCAGGTGCCCGTAATCCCAGCTACTCGGGAGGCTGAGGCAGGAGAATCGCTTGAACCCAGGAGGCAGAGGTTGCAGTGAGCCAAGATCGCGCCATTGCACTCCGGCCTGGGCAACAAGAGCAAAACTCCATCTCAAAAAGAAAAGAAAAAGTAGAAATTAGGAAGTGGCCAGCCTGTGTGGGGATCTAATCAAACAAATCTTCCCTTGATGAGGGTAGTACTTAAGTTGAAAAAAATTTGCCTATATAATAAATATTGCAATATTTTATTTTATTTTACATTTTTTGAGATGAGGGTCTCACTGTGTTGCCCAGGCTAGTCTTGAACTCTTGGGCTCAAGGGCTTCTCCTGCCTCAGCCTCCCCAGTGGCTGGGCTAATAGGCACACACCACCGTGCCCAGCTCTACATACAGATTTTTTTTTTTTTTTTTTGAGATACAGTCTTCACTCTGTCACCCAGGCTGGAGTGCAGTGGTGCCATCTCCGCTGACTGCAAGCTCCACCTCCCGGGTTCATGCCATTCTCCTTCCTCAGCCTCTGGAGTAGCTGGGACTATAGAAGCCTGCCACTGCACCCAGCTAATTTTTTGTATTTTTAGTAGAGACGGGGTTTCACCGTGTTAGCCAGGATGGTCTCGATCTGCTGACCTCGTGATCCGTCTGCCTCGGCCTCCCAAAGTGCTGGGATTACAGGTGTGAGCCACCGTGCCCGGCCCATACTGATTTTTAAATTAAAAAAATCTACATTCTATATTCCCATCATAGCTTCTCCCTAATAAAATCTTTGTCAGTGTTTATGGGACTTCTTCCCTGGAAAATCTGCAAGCAGCCTGGTAGCTTTATATATATAGGAAAGCCAAAGGACAAACTAGGAATTATGTCAGAGATGGGGAAAGACTAAGGATTTTACCCAAATCAGTTGAGAATCAGCCTTAAGTATAAATGGGCCAGGTGTTGGTGGCTCACACCTGTAATCCTAGCACTTTGGGAGGCCAAGGCGGGCAGATCACTTGAGGTCAGGAGTTCGAGACCACCCTGGCCAACATGGCGAAACCCCGTCCCTACTAAAAATACCAAAATTAGCCAGGCGTGGTGGCACGTGCCTGTAGTCCCAGCTACTTGGGAGGCTGAGGCAGGAGAATCACTTGAACCTGGGAGGCAGAGGTTGCAGTGAGCTGAGATCACACCACTGCACTGCAGCCTGGGTGACACAGCGAGACTCCATCTCAAAAAAAATTAAAAAATAAAAAATAAATGAAGCACAATTAACATTTTATAATTTTATAGAGCAAAAGTTCATAAAAATAAATATTCTAATTAACTGTTTCTCCTACATCTTATAAACACTATTATCAAGCTCATTTAAGATTGAAGATAAATTATATCATGGCATGGGTAAAGATTTTCAAGAAGGAGTTGCTGAGATAAGCGTCAAAATTCTCCAGCATAAATTCACTGACAGGGATTTCTGTTCAATCTTTTTAAAATTCTAATATCCAATTTATTTCCTCTAGAGAATAACTCATGTAGAATCATAACCACTTTGGTGGACCTTGATTTTTCCATCAGTAAAAGTATAGAACTAGTTTTGACTTAACAGTCAACAAATGCCTACCCTCTCCATATCTGGCTGATGAGAGCGCCCTCATGTGTGCATTTGTTGTAATGTTTTAGAAATCTGAAAAAGACAATATTAATCTCAGCAGTAATACAATAAATAATGTCTTCATTTGCACATTTATGATAGCTTCAGGTATTACTCAGTAAAAGCTAAAGGCAAATGCTGTAGTAGGTTAATCTTACTGTCGTTCACTATCAAACCTTTCATATGCCAATTTCATCCTAAAACAGTGAAGTTATTGTTTTGGTTTAAATTTTAATTTAATGACTTAAGGGACTTTTTCCCTTAAAACTTCTAAATATTTCATTATAATATTATTTCATCATTAGGCTTAAAGGAAAATATGTGGTCAATTGAGTTGTTATTTATTATACATGATAGCTTGGCATCATCTTTTTAGGGATGGAAAACAGCTCCAGGGACCAAGTCTAACTCAGGTTTTTGATATAAGAATTTACCTGTCAGCCGGGCGTAATGGCTCACACCTGTAATCCCAGCACTTTGGGAAGCCAAGGCGGGTGGATATAGGTCAGCAGATTGAGACCAGGAGTTCAAGACCAGCCTGGCCAAGATGGTGAAACCCCATCTGTACTAAAACTACAAAAATTAGCCAGGTGTGATGGCAGGCACCTGTAATCCCAGCTACTTGGGAGGCTGAGGCAGGAGAATCACTTGAACCCAGGCAGCAGAGGTTGCAGTGAGCCAAGTTCACGCCACTGAACTCCAGCCTGGGCAATAAGAGCGAGACTCCATCTCAAAAAAAAAAAAAAAAAGAATTTACTAGTTTAAATCGTAACAATTTCTTCCTACTCAAAGAGACTACATTGGAAGAAGCCAAAAGAGAAGCTTATTTATTTATTTATATACTTTATTTATTTATTTTTGAGACAGAGTCTTGCTCTGTCACCCACGCTGGAGTGCAGTGGTGTGATCTCGGCTCACTGCAACATCCGCCTCCTGGGTTCAAGCGATTTTCCTACCTCAGCCTCCCTAGTAGCTGGGATTACAGGTGTGTGCCACAACGGCCAGCTAATTTTTGTATTTTTAGTAGAGACAGGTTTTCACCATGTTGGCCAGGCTGGTCTCAAACTCCTGACCTCAGGTGATCCACCTGCCTCAGCCTCCCAAACTGCTGGGATTACAGGCATGAGCCACCAAGCCCAGCCTAGAGAAGCTTATTTTTTAAAAGAAAATATACAAAAAAATCAAAATCTCATAAGTCCAATTGTAATTTTTTTTGGCTTTTAAAAAATGCTAATGCCCTCAAATATTCTCCTATCCAATCGTTGTATTTTAAATGGCATTCCTCCAACAAATATTTGTTGAGCCCCCCACTATATGCCAGGATTGAAATGTCAAATTGAAGGAGGCAATAGCTACTGAAGTAAAGCAAAAAAAAAGTACTGATTGTTTTTCCTTCTATAAAATGACCTAGTAATAACTGCTTTACCCAGGAGAGTTGCTGTAAAGATCTAATAACATGACATATATAACCACACCCCTAAAGAATAAAATGTTTGCAAGAGAAACCTTAGTAATTCCAAGCACATATTTTAGGAATGGTTTCTTGTGTAGAAAATCCTTGAATGTGAGGCTCTGCTGATTTTTTTAATGCATATTCTCTTCTTATGTATGTGGATTTTTTTTTTTTTTTGAGACAGTGTCTCACTCTGTTGCTCAGGCTGGAGTGCATTGGCATGATCTTGGCTCACTGCAACTGCCACCTCCCAGTTTCAGGTGATTCTCCTGCCTCAGCCTCCCGAGTAGATGGAATTACAGGTGTGTGCCACCACACTTGGCTAATATTTGTATTTTTAGTAGAGATGGGGTTTCACCATATTGGCCAGGCTGTTCCAGAACTCCTGACCTTGTGATCCACCCACTTCAGCCTCTCAAAGTGCTGGGATTACAGGCATGAGCCACTGTGCCCGGCCTACTTTTTTAACTAATGTTTAAAGAGACCCACTTTATGTACAGAATTCTGGCTACAACCTAACAAATGAGTTGCTCTGTTCATCAGTTATAGCCAATTTAAGTAATTGTGAAAAGCTCAACAATACTTTAACTGGCAATGAAAGCTTCAATATCTCACGTTTACCACCACAACTTTGGATTTCTTGGTAGCTAAATAAAATGCTTCTATTTTGTGGGGGAAAAACTGTCACATAAGTTGAAATTCTGCAATGTTCAATTGACAAAAAGGTCTCTATGTTAAATCAAAGGTATAAATTCCACGTCAGTAGTACATGAGAGAGAAAAAAAGCCAAAATTAAAGTGATTCATGCTCACTTCCCTAACTGAACCTAAGATTTTACTAACAGAGATGCCGTAACCTTGATCATGCACATATCAAACTTGAATTTAAAAACATGCATGCACTCACTCATCTTTTATCTCTTATGTAATTAATACTGTAAGATTATATTTTGCCTATGTGCTCTATATTACTAATTTATAGGATTATTACTATTCAGTGTTGTTTACTTGAAACCATACTGTACTACACACAACTTTTGCATTCCATGCCAACTTTATTTTTTTTAATTAATTTTTTTTTTGATACAGAGTCTCACTCTGTCACCCAGGCTGGAGTGCAGTGGCACGATCTTGGCTCCTGCAACCTCTGCCTCTCGGGTTCAAGTCATTCTCCTGCCTCAGCCTCCCAAGTAGTTGGTACCACAGGCACATGCCACCACACCCGGCTAATTTTTGTATTTTTGGTAGAGATGGGGTTTCACCATGTGGGCCAGGCTGGTCTCGAACTCCTGACCTCAAGGTTATAGGTGTGAGCCACCATGTCCAAACCCCACGCTAACTTTAGAGCTTATTTCCCATCCCATAAGATACAACACTACTTGTGTTACGTAGTGAGCAGTGTGGGGAAGAAAAGCATAGAATTAAGTTAGTGACAAATCCAGTGAACTCAAAAAGAGGGAAAAAAACACTCCCAAACAATTGTTGTCCCCATATTCTATTCTCCCTAGAGGTAGTCCAAAAAGGAATGACAAAAGAAAAAAAAGGATACAAAATGAGATAATGGTTCATGTGACATATAAGTACAGTAATAAAATAAACAAACATATATGATATTTAAGCAAAATAGTATGTATGCATTGATGGTCATCTGATATAAATCCATCATTTCTGTTGGCCAATATCTAAAACCTTTACTTTTCTGAGGAGACAAGCTATAAATCTATGCAGATATTTCTACAATGAGAATTCACTATTACATATGAACCAATATAATTTGGTGTCAAATATTCACAATTAGTTTTAAAAAATCCCCTACTTGGCCAGGCATGGTGGCTCATGCCTATAATCCCAGCACTTTGGGAGGCCAAGGCAGGTGGATCATAAGGTCAAGAAATTGAGACCATCCTGGCCAACATGGTGAAGCCCTGTCTCTACTAAAAATACAAAAATTAACTGCGCGTGATGGCAGGCGCCTGTAGTCCCAGCTACTCAGGGGGCTGAGGCAGGACAATCACTTGAACCCAGGAGGCAGAGATTGCAGTGAGCTGAGATGGCACCACTGCACTCCAGCCTGACGACAGACTAAGACTCAGTCTCAAAAAGAAAAAAAAAATCCCCTACTTATGTTAAGAGTACCAAAAATAGGGCCAGGAATGATGGCTCATGCCTATAATTTTGGCACTTTGGGAAGCCGAGGTGGGAAGATAGCTTGAGTCCAGGAGTAAAATAGTGAGACTCTGTCTCTGCAAAAAAATAAAAAAATAGCTGGATGTGGCACACACCTGTAGTCCAGGTACTCACGAGGCTGAAATGGGTGGATCACTTCAGCCTGGTAGGTCAAGGCTGTAGTGAACTGTGATCACACCACTACACCCTACACCCAGCCTGGGCTACAAGGTGAGATCCTGTCTCAAAAGAAAAAAAAAAAAAAGGTACAAAAAAATCAATAGCTCTTTCAGGAATAAAATACATGTAGTTAGTGAGGTTTTTCTCTCCCACTGCTATAACTTAATTTTTGGTTGAGATGCTAAGCCAAACATCATTTTAAGTCTGTGGCCCAACCAAAAAAGGGAATCATACTCTTCAAAGAATTGTACATTCCCACTCTAATTGCTAAAATAAAATGTTGGATTATGAAAATCAATTTTGTAGGTATCAATAAGTTATAAGAGCATGGCTTATTTAAAAAAAAAAAGTGGGCCAGGTGACCTACATGAGCTGCAAAGCAAGCAAACTGAATTTACTTATCGAAGAGTCCATCCTCATACTTAAAATTTCCCGTGACTACATGGAAATTCTTTCACTTACCAGGAAGACCTGATTGGCACTTTCACTGAGAGCTGCATCATCTGGGCTGTTGACAGGTGTCTGACGTGCAAACTTGGAATCAAACTGACTTACATCCTCTTCAGATTGCTTTATACAAACAAAATAATTTAGAAAATAATGAATAGTCTATATGACATCAATCAAATGCACTGTAAGCTCTGGGAGCTCTTTTCGCAGGGTTTAACTATAATAAAGTATTAGAATAGTCTTAGCAGGCACAGAATGAGAAAAAAATGCAAGTGGAAAATACTGAGTCAAATTACATCTTCAAATCTTAAACATGCACTAAAATAGATTTTAGTACACTGTTATTCCTATTAAAACTGTGAATATATCGACTAGGCATGGTGGCTTATGCCTGCAATCCCAGCACTTTGGGAGGCTGAGGCGGGCAGATCATGAGGTCAGGAGTTCGAGACCAGCCTGGCCAATATAGCAAAACCCCCTCTCTACTAAAAATACAAAACATCAGCCGGGCGTGGTGGCGGGTGCCTGTAACCCTAGCTACTCGGGAGGCTGAGGCAGGGGAATTGCTTGAACCTGGGAGGCAGAGCTTGCAGCAAGCAGAGATCATGCCACTGCACACCAGCCCAGGTGACAGTGCGAGAGTCTGTCTCAATTAAAAAAAAAAAAAAGAATATATCGAGCTCAAAACAAGCTGGAAAATATGTGAATATCAATTTCCCCTCTCACAAAGCTTCAGTGTGCCTAGTCCACTGGCTAAATCCCTGTTTGGAGATAATTAATTCAGTTGGCTACTGCAGGTTTGTAATAAACCTGAAAAACTACGAAGCAGAGTTAAAACATGAATAATACTGGTAAGATGCTCCAGTTAAAATTTCTTCCCACAGCTTATTTCATTCCTTTAGAAATCTAAAGGAGCAAAAATAATTTTCTATTCCGCATGGGTTATGTTATATTTCCTTGTGAAAGTATAGTTATCACTTCAGTTGTAACCATGAGATTTATTTACTTAATTCCTTCTCTCTTTCCCAAAATATCTGGTTAGACTCTTGGGCCAAATGTGGGAAGTAAATAATAATTTAGAATATCTGACTTAATAGTAAAAGATGACCACACTGACCTTATAATTCTCTTGGAGCCCAGACTGTGAACCTGCACTCCCTGGAGGAATGGCTGATTCCAAGTGTGGGGAAAATGTACAAGGTAAGCATAGAACACCAGTTTCCTTATTTTGCTCTCGTACAACACCAGACAATGTGCTCATGTCAAAAGGACTCAGAACCCAACATGAAGATGCACCCAGCATTCACTGCACCCAGCATTCAACGAAGGGAAAAAATGAGCATCAATAAAAATAACTGCCAGGTGCGGTGGCTCACGCCTATCATCCCAACACTTTGGGGAGGCAGAGGCAGGTGGATTGCTTTTGTGCTCAGGATTTGAAGACCAGCCTGGTGAACATGGCAAAACCCCGTCTCTACCAGAAACACAAAAATTAGCTGGGTATGGTGGTGTACCTGTGGTCCCAGCTACTCAAGAGGGTGAGGTGGGAGGATTGCTGGAGGCCGGGACGTCAAGGCTACAGTGGGCAGAGATTATACCACTGCACTACAGCTTGGGTGACAGAGTAAGACCCTGCCTCAAAACAATAAATGAATAAATAAAAATAAAATAAAAATAACTGCAATGAAATGAAACACAAATATGTTAAAACGTGTAACTTCATAATATACTAAAAAAGAAAAAAACACACACAAATTTCATTGGTCAATTTTGGAAGATGCTAGGGAACTAATTCACTATTTTGAAAACTAGGAAAGAATCAAACATACATCCTGCCTTTCCTGTATGAACTGTACCTTGGGTAACTAACTGATCAAAGAGTTTCTCTTTATGAAAGAATTCTAGCTAACAAAGAAAGAAGAAATAACAGAATAGACCATTTCACAAACACCTGATGAAATTATAAAAGTAGGCCAGAGTTTCTCAACCTCAGGGCTACTGACATGTTAGGCCTATTAACACTTTGCTGTAGGGGGCTGTGCTGTGCTGACTCTTACCCCTGAAGGTACCTATAGCATTCCCTCCCCCAAGCTGTGACAATCAGTATGTCTCCAGACATTGCCAAATTACCCTGGTAGTGAAATGCTGACACAGGCAGTGACCATGAACATCACTAAAAAAACACACATACCCACACACAAGTACACATTATGCCTCCTGATCAAAGCATATGCAATATTGAGAGTTTAATCTGAATCAGATCAACCACCTAAATTTAACTACCAGTTTTTGCAAATTTGGGGAACAGATGAACATGGTCAATGATACTCTGGGGATAATATCCAGCAAAATCAAAATTTGAGAATTCTACAGGACAAATGACCCCGTTTCTTCAATAAATCAAGAGGGGAATCTATAAATGAAAAGAGACCTAAGAGACATAGTAACCAAACTACATACAGACCTTGATCAAACCCTTACAAACAGGAGAAAAAAAAAAAAAAAGAATGGAACAACAACAACAAAAAAAATTAGGTGGGGCAACACAGGGAGACCTCATCTCTAGAAAAATTCAAAAAATTGGATGTGGCGATGCACCCCTGTGGTCCCAGCTATATGGGAGGATCCCTTGAGCCTCGGAAGTTGAGGCTGCCATGAGCCACTATCATGCCACTGCACTCCAGTCTGGGCAACAGAGAAAGACCCTATCTCAAGAAAAAAAGAGAAAAAAAAACTGGGGAAACTGTCAACTTCTTAGGTGTGATGATAGGATGACAGTTATGTTTAAACAAGATGATCTAATTATTTTTAAGCTGGGCAGTAGGTGTATGACAGTTATCCTCCTTACAATTGTTTGTTGTTTTTAAAAGTGGGTCACATTATGCTCCATGACCAAAAAATAATCACCATCATCATCCTCCTCCTTCTCCACCTACAGCCCGAAGAATGGAAAAAGAAACTGTGTTTTCTCAGATTCTGAAGTGGCAGAAAGACAATAACACACTAACTCATTTACTCATAAACATATTGTTATGGGTTGAATTGTGTGCCTTACCCACCCCCCAAAAAATTTCGTGTGTTGAAACTCTAACCTCTAGTTCCTCAGAATGTGACCTTATTTGGAAAGGGTTATTGCAGATGTAATTAGTGAAGATGAGGTCCTACTGGAGTAGAGAGGAACCCTAATCCAATATGCCTGGTATCCTTATAAAAAGGGGAAATTTGGCCACAGATATGCACACAGGTAGAACACCATGTGAACATGAAGGCAGAGATCCGAGTGATGCACCTACAAGCCAAAGAATGACAAAGATTACCAGCAAACCACTAGATGCCAGGGGAGAGGCATGGAACATAGAGTTTCTCACAGTTGTCGAAGAAACCAACTCTAACAACGTGATCTAGAGTTTCTAGTCTCCAGATCTATGAGATAATAAATTTCTGTTGTCTAAGCCCCACGGTTTGTGGTACTTTGTTGCAGCAAGCCTAGCAAACGAATGCACACATATTCTATATTTTGAAGAAAAAATTCCCAGAGAATCATACTTAAAATGGTTAAATTAAGCAAAATAAAACAAACCAAAAAAAGAAAAGTCCCAACTACCTGAAATATTTAATTGTCTTAGGTAACTGACTTAAGAATATCTAATACAGTCAATTACCACTGGTTTTAGTTCTTTAAAAGATAGTACAAAAATAAAAGATGCTTGGCTGGGTGCAGAAGCTCACACCTGTAATCCCAGCACTTTGAGAGGCTGAGGTGAGTGGATCACTTGAGCCCAGGAGTTCGAGACCAGCCTGGGCGACATGGCGAAACCCTGTTTCTACAAAAAATACAAAAAAATTAGCCAGGCATGGTGACACATGTCCGTAGTCGCAGATATTCGGGAAGCTGAGGTGGGAGAATCACCTGAGCCTGGGGAGGTCAAGGCTGCATTGAACTGTGATCGTGCTACTGCACTCCTTCCTGAGTGACAGAGTGAGACCTCATCTCAAAATAAAATAAACAGGCCGGGCGCGGTGGCTCACGCCTGTAATCGCAGCACTTTCGGAGGCCGAGGCGGACAGATCACGAGGTCAGGAAATCGAGACCATCCTGGCTAACACGGTGAAACCCCGTCTCTACTAAAAATACAAAAAATTAGCCGGGCGTGGTGGCGGGCGCCTGTAGTCCCAGCTACTCAGGAGGCTGAGGCAGGAGAATGGCATGAACCCGGGAGGCAGAGCTTGCAGTGAGCCGAGATCGCACCACTGCACTCCAGCCTGGGCGACAGAGCGAGACTCCATCTCAGAAAAAAAAAAAAAATATATATATATAAAATAAAATAAATAAAAAATAAAAACAAAGATGCTGAAAAGAGGATAAACCAGAGATCTTTGAACTGCTAATAAAAATAATGTTTCTGTCTGCTCTGAGATTTTTCTTTTCTTTCTTTTTTTTTTTTTTTTTTTTTGAGACAGAGTCTTGCTGTGTCGCCCAGGCTGGGGTGCAGTGGCACAATCTCGGCTCACTGCAAGCTCCGCCTCCCGGGTTCACGCCATTCTCCTGCCTCAGCCTCCGGAGCAGCTGGGACCGCGCCCGGCTAATTTTTTGTATTTTTAGTAGAGACGGGGTTTCACTGTGTTAGCCAGGATGGTCTCGATCTCCTGACCTCGTGATCCGCCCGCCTCGGCCTCCCAAAGTGCTGGGATTACAGGCTTGAGCCACTGCGCCCGGCCGAGATTTTTCTTATTCTAAAACAATCTCAAGCGATCTTCCTGCCTCAGCCTGGAAAGTAGCTGGGACTTACAGGCACAAGCCACCACACCCAGCTAACTTTTAAATGTTGTGTAGAGATGGAGTCTTGTTACATTGCCTATGCTGGTCTTGAACTCCTGGCTTCAAACCATCCTCCCACCTCAGCCCTTTAAAGTTTGGGGATTACAGGCGTGAGCCAATGCACCCAATTATACGCTTTCATGTATACTTACCAACACAGGTTTAAAAGGGGGCTCCACCTTTTGAGCCAGAAGTTTTTCCCAGTTAATGTGTCTAAAGAATGGATGAGCCTAGGGAAAAAAAGCAGAAAGAAAACTTGAGGGGAATAGACTTTGCTGGATTGATAATCACCTTTTTGAAGTTACAAGTCACAAAATAAGCTAAACTTATAAGCAACTACATATAACCCTCAGAAATACATAAAACTAGCATTATCTTCCCCACAAAACACCAAACATGCCAATCTCTACTTGCATTTCTCCAGCGTCCCCAGGACCATCTCACAGATGAGAAGCAGCATTTCTTTTCAGCAGCTTTAAAGAGGATAAAGAACCTTAGTCAAACTGATTTTTTTCCTTTTTAGACTTTGCTTGTCTACTTTGCCTTGAGAAAATATAGTTTATTGGCTGGGCACGGTGGCTCATGCCTGTAATCTCAGCACTTTGGGAGGCTGAGGCAGGTGGATCACCTGAGGTTGGGAGTTCAAGACCAGCCTGGCCAACATGGTGAAACCCCTTCTCTACTAAAAATACAAAAATTAGCCAGGCATGATGGGGCATGCCTGTAATCCCAGCTACTAGGGAGACTGAGGCAGGAGAATCACTTGAACCTGGGAGGCAGAGGTTGCAGTGAGCCAAGATCATGCCATTGCACTCCAGCCTGGACGATAGAGTAAGACTCCATCTCAGAAAAAAAGAAAAGAAAAAAATATATAGTTTACTAATTACTGCTGAAAAATTGTTTAAGGGTCTGTAATCCCAGCACTTTGAGAGGCCAAGGCAGGTGGATCACCTGAGGTCAGGTGTTCCAGACCAGCCTGACCAACATGGTAAAATCCTGTCTCTATTAAAAATACAAAAATTAGCTGGGCGTGGTGGTGGACGCCTGTAATCCCAGCTACTCGAGAGGCTGAGGCAGGAGAATCGCTTGGACCTGGGGGACTGAGGTTGCAGTGAGCCAAGATGGCACCACTGCACTCTAGCCTGGGTGACAGAGTGAGGCTCCATCACAAAAAAAAAAGAATTAAAAAAAAGAATATGAAAAGAAAGTCGTTAAACATATCTGTACTTTGCCTTCAAAATTTAAAGACTTTTTTGGTTCAATATATATTATTCAAAATATACATTAAATTCTATCTAGTTAAATCCTAGTCATTGAATCTTACAGTGTCAGTGACCATTTAAGGACCTTACCTTTTTAAGCAGACCTCTGGCTTCTTGTGTGAGGTAGGGAGGCAAATTGAGTTTACATTTGAGGATGTTGTCAATTGTTTTCTTTCTATTCTCCCCAGTAAATGGGGGCTAAGAGTAGAAGACAAGTGAAAAATATTAGTATATACAAAACAAATTTTAAATAACAATATCTATTTCCTGAATTAGTTATGCATGGAGATCAGAAATGTATGCTGTGAAATGGGCTAACTGCTAAAGACCTTTATTTTGTTTTAGAGACAGGGTCTTGCTATGTTGTCAAGGCTAGATTCTATTAATAATCCTTAGCTCAAATGATCCTCCCACCTCAGCCTCCTGAGTAGCTTGGGCTACAGGCATGCACCACAGTGCCCGGCAGACGTGCAGTTTTTAAGCAACAGGACAGAGGAAGTAGCAGTGTCCTGGAAGGAAGCCTGTGTTTCCACCGTTAACTTGCTGTGTGATAATAAGCCATGTGATTTTATGCTTCAGTTTCTCCATTTATAAAATAAGGGCATTATCTGTTCAACATCTATTTCACAGGCCTGCTATGACATAGATCATTTAAATGAAAATGTTTCTGAAAGTATGAGATCCCATATAATCATACAGCATTATTAGTGTTAAACTGCTAATAACAAATCTTTGGGCTTTGAAAACTCCATTGGTAACATTTTCAGAAAGCACAGGACAGGTCTCTTGCTACAGTGACTCAGCACAGACCATAATACACACAGCTTTTAACTGTGCACCTACTGCTCCAGTCAGCATGTCATACATGAATGCTCCCAAACTCCACCAATCCACAGCACGATTGTGGCCACTTCTCATCAAGATTTCAGGGGCCCTACAATGAGGAAAATAATATGCTTAAAAATGCACCCATTTGCATATCATCTGAATTAGAATTTTAAAAACAATATACAGAGTCAATGAGGCTACAGAAAACAGATACTATTCCTTAAAACAGGTAAAATTAGCTATTACCCCCAAACCGATTATGTTTAACATGCAGCTCACATGTATTTTATTGTTCCACAAAACGTCTGTGTGACTGTTCCATCATGAATAGATTCTTTGCGTAGTCCAAAGTCTGTTAGTTTCACATGACCTACAATGAAAGATTACAGCATGATTATTCTCAGAATTCCAAGTATGTGCAGTGTTTGAACATGTCATATAAGACCTTAGTCTATCCTTCCATTTAACTTTTTTTGCCTCAAACTTTTCTTGCAGATGTCAAGAACAAGGTACCATCCATAAAATGGGATGCTAACTGTTTAAGGCTAGGGCAAAGTCACCTTTTGCCAATGATATAATCTCTCTAGTAAAGAGAAAATAAAGATAGAGAAAAAAGTGAAATAACCTGTTTAAGGCCCTAGCTTTAAGTATACACAGAATCCTCTACCATCCTGAAAAAGAAAAATCCTGTTTTATGAAAACAGGATTTTCATAAAACTGTTTTATGAAGTCTAGTTTAAGTACACAGACCCTAATAAAGATATTCTGTACCTTTTAAACAAAGGTGTGAGATAGTACTTCAAATATATAGCTTTTATCACAGTGAACTGTGAAGAGTTCTTAAAATGGTCTCAGAAAGTCACTATAACAAGGTAGCTCATTCTACCCAATGCTGCTAATTAGGGGAAAGAAATAAAATTGCTAGATAGTATGAATCAACCATTGCTGACCCAGAAAGTAAAAAACTTACCACCTTATACAAAGATCATTTCAGTTCAAGTTTAGTTTTCTTTACTGGACTGTCATAACAAGTGGTTCAACAGTCTCAGGGACTCTAGTATTTGAGGTTCATTTCACAGAAAAGGCACAATGACCTATTGATTCAAATGTAAACATATACTACACTCTGATACAGAATAAGTGTGGCCTTTATTTTCACAGAACCATCTGATACACTCAACCTTATAAATCAAAGAAGTTAACTATTCTATCGCTCCCCTATTCTATCCTGTGACTTAGAATTCACATCAGAATCCAGGTTTTGGGGAGTGAGGAGGTGTTGATGAGAGGAAGGAAGAGACACTGATTCCCTTGATATATTCAGTTAAGTATATCATTTCTCCTTAAAAAAAAAAGGTGGGTGGAGGAGTACAATCTGGAATGTTTATATGAGCCTCGGTTGTTCATACATCATTTTCTAAGAGTTTGAAACAATTAACTACCTCATGGATTATTCTGTAGACATCTAAGGATTAGCAGCTGCTACCACTTTCTAGATACCCTGGGTCAGCTGGTTGCTCCTTTGGGGTACGAGTGAATTGCCAAGTCTACCCACAGCCCAGATTAGCATAAGTTGAGCTGTCTGTAGCAGCATGCAGTTGCAGTCAAGGCTCACTATGCTATATCTATAGCTGTAAAGATTATTAGTCTCTCTGATGTTTATGTTTGTTGTTGCAAACAAACAGCAAGAATAAACTGATTCTGGCAGTGGGGGAGGTGGGTTATGCCTGTCATCCCAGCAATTTGGGAAGCCAAGGCAGGCAGATCAACTGAGCTCAGGAGTTTGGGACCACGCTGGGCAACATGATGAAACCCCATTTCTACAAAAAATACCAAAAATTAGCCAGGCGTGGTGGTGTGCCACAGTGGCCCCAGCTACTTGAGGGGCTGGGGTGGGAGGATCACTTGAGCCTGGGAGGTGGAGGTTGCAGTGAGCTATAATCATGCCACTGTATTCCAGCCTGGGTGACAGAGTGAGACCCCCATCTCAAAAAAAAAAGAGTAACCTGATGCGTACTAAACATCATATTCCCAAAGTTTTATCAAATACTTTGGTTCAATTGCAATCCTTTTTCCAGCATTAATAAAACCTACTGTAAGAAGCATAGCTTCTAAAATTTGCATATTTTCTTTTTCTTTCTTTCTTTCTTTTTTTTTTTTTTTTTTGAGATGGAGTCTCCCTCCATCACCCAGGCTGGAGTGCAATGTTGTGATATTGGCTCACTGCAACTTTCGCCTCCTGGGTTCAGGCGATTCTCCCACCCCAGCCTCCTGAGTAGCCGGGATTACAGGCACCCACCATCATGCCCGGCTACTTTTTTTTTTTTTTTTGTATTTTTGTAGAGATGGGGTTTCACCATGTTGGCCAGGCATCTTGAACTCCTGACCTCAGGTGATCCGCCTGCCTCAGCTTCCCAAAGTGCTGGGATTACAGGTGTGAGCCACTGTGCCCAGCCAATATTTACATATTCTCATTATTAAAACTCAACTTGTATAATTAAGATTCACTTTTCAATTTAAGTAACAAGCCAAAATTAATGTTTACACTGGCTTTTACAGCCTAAAACATTACACAACATTTGATGTAAGGATTCCAAAAACATGAAAAACTATAAAGAGTAAGGATTAAACTAAAAAAGGCAGTTGAGCGACTATTATCCTCAACTTCTGTTACTCTCACCAAGCGTAATTACCTAAAGACTTAAAACATCACCAAGTACTATGATGCCATGAATTCTGAGGGAGGAAATATACAAAATAGAGAGATGAGTATGGGGCTTTGAAAATGGCCATGACCTGTGTGGCAGGATTTTAAGATGATTATTTACTATAGAATTGTTTACAGTATGTCTCCACCTTGGTGATTAAGCATGATATTCTCCGGCTTCAGGTCTCTGTAGATGATCCCCTTTTGACGTAAATGCCCCAAAGCCATGGAGATTTCTGCCAAGTAAAAGCTGGAAACAAAAGTGATTTAATAAAATTAAAAAGAGTGTAATCTATCCAAAGCAGTTTATGTATGGAGCAAAATTCCTGGAAAGAAACAGACATGCACCAAAGACCAAATTAGTGGGGTAGGGGGATGTATGGGAAAAAGAGATAGCATAGGATGCTGCCAAAAGGCATGGGGACATTTATGTTTCACTCATTTTAGTGAAACTATGAAGTGCTTTATTTTGCCCTTAGAACATACTGCTAAAATTGCAAAGATGTCCGGAATATGCTAAACGGCCATTGGTCATGTTTTGTTCTGTCTGTGTAGGAATTAAGCTAATAGTCAATCATTTCAAAGCAAATTTCTCCCATCCACCCTCAACTTTAAAATCCCATAGGAAATAGGAACTTAATTATTCTCAGAGATCAAGTCTTGATTTCAAAAGGTGTCTTATAACCTGACCCTTAGAAGCCCACTCATCCCTTACTTAATACAGCTACATATTTATAGACAGCTTAGGCCCACAGTATCTGCCCTCCCTCCTGTCAGCCAGCCCACAACTATAAACTGTGTGACACTCAAATTTATCTACCTCAAAAGAATAAAGGGCTGAATCAACCCTGTCTGGATTCGAAAAGCACAAGGCGCTGCAATACTGGCTGCATAACAATGTTGCAATCCTGCAGATTACTCCAGGATGGAGAGGGTGTGTCCCAGAGGACTGAGGCAGTTTCACAGCCAGCACGACCACAAACGCAGCCTCCAACACGGCTCAGTGAGCCTCCTCCAAAAAAGGGCACTTCATCCCTAAGGCTCTTCAATGCAGCTTCTGCGTTAGAAAAGGCCTGAAATTAAACAATGGAATGCAGTTTTGGTAATTAAGGTAGAAAAAAACATTTAAGTGTTGTTTTCTATTAAATTAATGTGTAGGATAAACTGATTTATTGTGACCCAATATTGTTGCTTCACAAAAGGATGTGCATATTTTTAATTTGAAGCAGATGACATGTTTAGAAATAGGAGGGTAAATCCCATCCTGACTATATAATCAATCCACAGATGATATGCCCCGGCTTATCACCTCCCTAAGACTGCACCTTGAGAAATAGAAAGCCTAAAAAAAAGAGATGATTTCTGATAATTTCCATTGCTCCACACATAAAGGTTCACTGGAAAACCACACTCACCCACAGCCAAGGCAGGCAGCTTACCAATTCAAGGAAAGAAAGCAGCAATGAGAATGGTTCTGTTAGGAGCAACTGGTGTGAAGAGCGTTCCACTCAAGCCTAAGGGCAAAGGAATGATGTGACCTCCATAGCTGCCCAGTCCCAAAACTGCTTCTCCCCCTTGAGGTCCTGAGTGAGTGACTGGCTCCAGCTCAATTTACTGAATCATGTGGCTGCCCATAGTGGGAATGGGGCTTTGCTTGTAATTACCTGAATCTATGCAACCACAAAAAGTTCACTTACCAGGCAGTGTCTTCCATAAATATTCCCTCTCTTTCTAACTGCATAAATAGTTCTCCTCCTGTAAAAAAAAGAAAAAAACATTACAAATAAAACAATATGGCCAGGCGCAGTGGCTCACGCCTGTAATCCCAGCACTTTGGGAGGCCGAGGCGGGCAGATCACGAGGTCAGGAGATCGAGACCACGGTGAAACCCCATCTCTACTAAAAACACAAAAAATTAGCCGGGCGTGGTGGCGGGTGCCTGTAGTCCCAGCTACTGGGGAGGCTGAGGCAGGAGAATTGCGGGAACCCAGGAGATGGAGCTTGCAGTGAGCCGAGATCGTGCCACTGCACTTAAGCCTGGGTGACAGAGCGAGACTCCATCTCAAAAAAAAAAAGGAAAAAAAAGAAATAAAACAATGTTTATTTCCAACCCACTTCTAATAAGAGAGTTTGTGCTTTCCTTCTAACCATAATTAAAAGACATCATCCCCTTAAAAATGAAAAACAAATCCTAAAAATTATAGGTTTTAAAACTAAGTCCTCAGGATTCTATTTTTAGTAGCATTCTTATTCTTCTGTAACACACATGTGTTTAAAAACTAGAACCGGCTTGGAATTCCAGGTTTTATATCTACAAACTTTGAAATATTTGTAGATTCCAGACTTGAGGTTAAAATAAAAAATCTTGATTAAAGACCCTTTAACATTTTACCCATAAGTAGAAAAATGATAGTCTACAATTAAATCACCCTCCCTAATTTTAGTGAATGCTCATATTTTGTATTTTCAGAACCCTTAAATAAACAGAATGAACCTGGCAGTGGCCTAGTAAAAAACATGGCACAATTTGAGTATCAAAATAAATAATGATAATGAAAGGTTACATCACATCAAATGATATCAGAATCCCTAAGTCCACAATGACATAAATAAATGAATACATAAATTTTTTAAATGGGGAAGAAGAGAAAGTTCCTTATTACAGCAGAATGCCAAGTAATAAATGAAGAAGGCATGATGGAGTAAGAAAAATTACTTGGCAAACATCACAACTAATTGTTGCAGGCAAGAATCAATGGATGTCAAAACTGAATGTGGGCCGGGCGCAGTGGCTCACGCCTGTAATCCCAGCACTTTGGGAGGCCAAGGCAGGCAGATCACCTGAGGTCAGCGGTTCAAGACCAGCCTGGCCATCATGGCAAAAGCCCATCTCTACCAAAACTAAAAACATTAGCTGGGTAAGGTGGTGCCTGCCTGTCATCCCAGCTACCCGGGAGGCTGAGGCAGGAGAATCACTTGAACCTGGGAGGTGTAGGTTGCAGTGAGCTGAGATCCCACCACTGCAATCCAGCCTGGGTGACAGAGTGAGACTCCGTCTCAAACAACAACAACAACAACAAAACTGAACATGAAAGTCTGATGGAAGATATTTAAATAATCTCAAAGTATCTCCTCAAAAGATACTTATTAATTACAAAGGCAAAAATGTCACCAGGGAAAAAATCGGCAGACACCACCTTATACATGTGACCGAAGTTAACATCACAAGTAATACGACAAAGATATAAATATCATGTACCTCTTAATCTGATGCATTAAGGGGACACAATGTCACTTCAGTGGTCCTGCCAAAATTGCATAACCTGAATCTAATACTAAGGAAACATCAGCTAAACCCAAAGCATTCTACAAACTCACTGGCCTGTGCTAATCAAAAATATCAACATCGTGAAAGTCAAAGAAAGACTGAGGAAATGTTCCAGATTAAAGGAAACTAAGGAGAGTTATAATTGCATCAATGTCAACTTCCTATTTCTGATCATTTTAGTATAGTTATGTAAGACACTGTCCTTGATTTTGGAAAATATACACTGAATAGGCTGGGTGCAGTGGCTCACACCTGTCATCCCAGCACTTTGGGAGGCTGAGGCGGGCAGATCACCTAAGGTCAGGAGTTCGAGACCAGCCTGGTCAACGTGGTGAAACCCTATCTCTACTAAAAATACAAAAATTAGCCGGGCGTGGTGGTGGATGCGTGCAATCCCAGCTACTCGACAGGCAGAGGTTGTAGTGAGCCCAAGATTGCGCCACTGCACTCCAGTCTGGGCGACAGAGTGATACTCCATCTCAAACAAACAAAAAAGAAAGAAAACATACACTGCAATTTTAGGGGTAAAGGGAAATCATGTCTGTATCACTCTCTTAAACAGTTCAAAAAATTATGTATGCGTGCGTGTATATATGTATACACATATATACATATACATAGAAGGATAAAACAAAATAAATGTGGTGAAATGGTGACATTTGGGGAATCCAGGTGAGAGATACATAGGAATTCTTTTTTTTTTTCGTGACTGAGTCTCGCTCTGTTGCCCAGGTTGGAGTGTAGTGGTGCGATCTTTGCTCACCACAACCTCCGCCTCCCAGGTTCAAGCGATTCTCCTGCCTCAGCCTCCCGAGTAGCTGGGATTACAGGAGCACACCACCATGCCCGGCTAACTTTTCTATTTTTAGTAGAGACAGAGTTTCACTATGTTGGCCAGACTGGTCTCAAACTCCTGACCTCATGATCCACCTGCCTTGGCCTCCCAAAGTGCTAGGATTACAGACATGAGCCACTGAGCCTGGCATAGGAATTCTTTATACTACTCTTAAAACTTTTTAAGTATGAAATTATGTCAAAATAAAGTTTTTCTAGGACGGCATGGTGGCCCACACCTGTAATCTCAGCACTTGGGAAGGCCAAGGCGGTCAGATCACCTGAGGTCAGGAGTTCAAGACCAGCCTGGCCAACATGGTGAAAGCCCAGCTCTACTGAAAATACAAAAACATAGCCCGGTGTGGTGGCGCATGCCTGTAATACAGCTAAATGGGAGGCCCAGGCAGGAGAATCGCTTGAACCTGGGAGGCGGAGGTTGTGATGAGCTGAGATCACGCCTCTGTGCTCCAGCTTGGGCAAGAAGAGTAAAACTCCATCTTCACACACACACACACACAAAGTTTTTCCAATGGCAGTACTCACAAAAAAGTTGCTCCATTCTGCACCTTTCTGTTCCATGTTACATGTTACTGCAAAATCAAGAAGAGAAGAGTGTATGTAAGTACTTCTCAACCAGTTTACCTCTCTGACCACTCTTACGGTGTTTGGGGGCAAAAAACTAAGGATCTAGACTCCCTAAACCGCTCGCCGGGTCCTTCTCTCCCCACAATGCACCGGGGCCAGCAGGAAGGCCGCTCCGACCCCTAATTTTTCCGCGAATTCAGTTCAAAGAGGCGGCCGGGCCCGCGATCGGCAGCGCGCACGGGCCAACCAAGCCGCGCCTCCGCGAGAAGCGCCTCCGCGTGACTGACGGGGGAATCCGCGGGCCAACGGGCTGGGCGGCCCGGCGGCGCGCGCTCCCGCCGGCCACTCAGAGCGCCGGACGGGGGAAATGGGCGGAGCAAGGCCAGGGTAGGGCGAGCGGCCTCCGAAGCGGAGCGGGGCTCTGAGGAGACGCTTTTTTTCCCTCTTTCCTTTCCTTCTCTCCTCCTCCCTTCCCTTCCCCTCTCCTCCCCTCTCTCCTCCTTCCCCCCTCGGTCCGCCGGAGCCTGCTGGGGCGAGCGGTTGGTATTGCAGGCGCTTACTCTCCGGGGCCGCCCGGCGGGTAGCTGGCGGGGGGAGGAGGCAGGAACCGCGATGGCGCCTCAGAAGCACGGCGGTGGTGGAGGGGGCGGCTCGGGGCCCAGCGCGGGGTCCGGGGGAGGCGGCTTCGGGGGTTCGGCGGCGGCGGCGACGGCTTCGGGCGGCAAATCCGGCGGCGGGGGCTGTGGAGGCGGTGGCAGTTACTCGGCCTCCTCCTCCTCCGCGGCGTTACCGGTGAAGAAGCCGAAAATGGAGCACGTCCAGGCTGACCACGAGCTTTTCCTCCAGGCCTTTGAGAGTGAGTGTGTGCGAGGCTTTGAGGGCAGGAAGACCCACTCTGCCAACACCGGGGATGGGACACTCTGCTGGGCCCCCTTCCTCCTCGGGAGTCCACTTGTGTGGTAGTGGAGGGAGGAATTGAGGGGATGTCCCCCTTTCGGAGATTACGTCTCCAGGGGATCCGGAGTCTAGGGCCTTGGGAGAGCTGGAAAAGAGGGTCCGGGTAGGTTCTTGACTCCCCCAAGATTGACGCAAGAGGCTCGGGACTGGGGCCCCACGTTCAGAGCAGGCGGCTTTTAGATGAGGAGGTAGCAGTTGAACTGAGCCGCAGTCACATCCCGAGACTGGTTCTTGTTTTCTTTCATGCCTTTCGGACTCTAGAAATACAGGGGTTTCGGTTGTAGCTTTTGAGGGGCAAAATGAAGCCAGTGAGGGGGTGAGTGCAGTGGAACCGAAGAAATTGTCCTTAGTCTGAAATGCCTTCGCGCTAACTTGGTGCTGCAGGTTCATATGGCACCTTTGGATGCTTAAAACCCTTCAAATCTGTCCACCCATTTTGTGGATATGTAAACTGAGCCAGAGAGTGGTCAAGCATCTTCTCTGGAGACGACCCCGGAATTCTGCTTTTTCTACTCGGCTTACAGAACATTTTCTTGCGTCAATTTCTGTTTCTAAGGTCTGTCCGGAAGGGGAAACTGACTTATTTGGAAAGGAGAGCGAGGTGTCTGGAAACAAACAATAGAGTTTATTAAAAACATCGTAAGTATAAATAATCCTGATTGTTCTTTAAGGAATGTTATATCCTGATTGGTTTCCTTTTTTGCTTTTGTGTGTTATAATTTGGGTGATCTTTAATAGCTAAATAATCTTACAGAAACTTGAATAAACTTGGCTCTACCGCCCAGTGTCCTTATTTATAATTTCACTGTGGCGTATGTTAAGGGCATGGTATCAGCTGTGCTTAGAAAGACGTATTACGTTGTTTAATACCCTTCCTTCATTCTCTCTTATTAGTGCTTCATGAAATTCTAATTGGAACTTAATAGAAGGAATTTCAGTTTTTATCGAAACGAATATTGAACCTGCTTCAGAGAGATTCACATTATTCACGTATTATATTTCTTAATATACTTTGAAATATCTGGAGAGGCTTTAATTGGAAATAGGATGGAGAACTGAAGGGCAGTGGTGACAAAAATGATACTTGTTTGTACCCCTTCTAAAGTATCTCATCTCCCTTTAGTTAATTTAAAATAAAACTAACCAATTGAAGATTTAGGTGGAAATTTTAAAAGTTCTTTCTGAGTGTTAAGACACATCCTCCAAGAAAGTTTTAACTATTTGCGTTGTGATGAGTCTACCTCAGGGAAGTCAAGTGTCATTTGAGCTAGATCTGGTCATAAAACAACTTGAAGTTGTTTACTGGAAAGTTTAAATACTTGAATGTAATTATTCACATAGTTGTTTTTATTTGGTTTATTCTGATACTGCTGTATAATGACCTAAAGTGGTACTAATAGGTCATTAATGTAACTGATATAATGGTATATGTATTTTTCATCGACTTAAGTCCTGTATAACAAATTACATTTTAACTAATTTGAAATGTAATTCAACTCATTTTAAGCGTTAGAAAGACTGTTTTGTGAATCTGTCAGTTGTGTAAAAAATGTATTGAGGTAATATTTATATTGAACAAAATAGATACAACTTTAAATTATAATTAGGAATATTTATTGAGAACTTTTGCTGCAGTTTGTGTCCGAGGTTTATTTCAATATTGACTGACTTTTGAGTGCAGTGGATCCCACCTGTAATCCTAGCTACTCTGGAGGCTGAGGCAGGAGGATCTGTTGAGCCCACGAGTTTGAGACCAGCCTGGGCAACATATCAAGACCCCTTTTCAAAAAAAGAAAAAAAAAATCTTGACTGACTTTCATCATACCTGTATTAGGAATGTCTGGATCTGTATTAGGATGTCATCATATCTGTATCAGGATGTATTAGGATTCTGTTTTGGCTGACTACAATTTTTATTTATTTATTTATTTATTTTTGAGACGGAGTTTCGCTCTTTGTTGCCCAGGCTGGAGTGCAGTGACGCGATCTCGGCTCACAGCAACCTCCGCCTCCCAGGTTCCAGTGATTCTCCTGCCTCAGCCTCCCAAATAGCTGGGATTACAGGCATGCGCCACTATGCCTGGCTATTTTTGTATTGTTAGTGGAGACAGGGTTTCTCCATGTTGGTCAGGCTGGTCTGGAACTCCCGACCTCAGGTGATCTGCCCACCTCGGCCTCCCAAAGTGCTGGGAATACAGGCGTGAGCCACCGCGCCTGGCCGGCTGACTACAAATTTTTTAAGTGACCATTTAAAAAGTGAAATTTTCATCTTGTTTGGCATCAATCAATAGTTCTTTTGTTGACTCCAGCTACCTATTACAGCTGCTTTTTGGAATAAAATCGGTTATAAATAGTTTAAATTAGCTAAGTTAAATGAGTACAACTACTTCTCTTGAGCTCTGCTCGGTAACAATAACTATCTTAGAAAGGCTTAAGAAAAATATTGTAGAGAACCTTCAGTATAAAAAGTGTAGATGATGAACTTTGTGAATGTATGCCATCGATTGAATACCTTTTGATCTTACTGTACATACTTTCTTGATGTAAATATTTAGTGCAATATAAATATTTAGTGCATGATTTCCATAGCAGATGATAAGTTTATATTGATTATAACATGGTCTCGGTTGATATTTTTCTGACAAGTAAGTTTAGATCATGTTTGGATTTTGTTTCCTATTACCTAGAGCCAACACAGATCTATAGATTTTTTTGAACTCGGAATCTCGTAGCAGTAAGTAGTCAACAAAATTCATCAGTATTATTTCTCTCTTATAACTGCATCTGTATTCAGTTTTAACATTTTTAAAACTCTTTTTGTAGCCAATATTTTTGCACAGAACTCTTACTTACATGTCTCATCGAAACTCCAGAACAAACATCAAAAGGTACATTTTATGAATCTTATTTCAAGCTGATCAAACCATGTTAGTTTTATTTTAAAGTACTATTTCTCAAAATTAAAAAAAACGAACAAAAATAAGTACTGTTTCTAACTAAAGATTTAATATGAAAACTGAAGTGAGAGAGTGACTGGTTGAATTGGTTGCAGAGTGGTTTTCAATAGTATAATCTTTGTAAGTCTCAGGTTGTTATTAGCTTTTTTTTTTTTTCCCGTAACAGAAATGAGGCTGGGTGTGGTGGCTCATGCCTATAATCCCAGCACTTTGGGAGGCCAAGTTGGGCGGATCACTTGAGGTCAGGAGTTCGAGACCAGTTTGGCCAACATGGCAAAACCCTGTCTCTACTAAAACAAAAATTAGCCGGGCGTGGTGGTGTGTGCCTGTAATCCCAGTTACTTGGGAGGCTGAGGCAGGAGAGTTGTTTGAGCCTGGGAGGTGGAGGTTGCAGTGAGCCGAGATTGCGCCGTTGCACTCCAGCCTGGGCAACAGAGCGAGACTCTACCTCGAAAAAAAAAAAAACTGATTTTAGTAGTGAAGTGAATAAAGTGATTTTACTGATTATATTTTTACTCTGTGCCATGGGTTATTTCTCTTTTTTTTGTTTGTTTGTTTGTTTGTTTTTTTGAGACAGAGTCTCTGTCGTCCAGGTTGGAGTGCAGTGGCGCGATCTCGGCTCACTGCAAGCTCTGCCTCCTGAGTTCATGCCATTCTCCTGCCTCAGCCTCCTTATTTTTTTTTTTATTGTTGTTGTTTTGTTTTTGTTTTTTTTTTTTGAGAGAAGTCTCACTCTTGTCCCCCAGGCTGGAGTGTAATGGTGCAATCTTGGCTCACTGCGACCTCTGCCTCCTGGGTTTAAACGATTCTCCTGCCTCAGCTTCCCAAGTACCTGGGATTACAGGCACCTGCCACCACACCTGGCTAAGTTTTGTATTTTTAGTAGAGACGGGGTTTCCCCATGTTGGCCAGGCTGGTCTCGAACTCCTGACCTCAGGTGATCCACCCGCCTCGGCCTCTTAAAGTGCTAGGATTACAGGCATGAGCCACCGTGACTGGCCCTTTTTTTTTTTGAAACGGAGTCTCGCTCTGTCTCCCAGGCTGGAGTGCAGTGGCGCAACCTCGGCTCACTGCAACCTCCGCCTCCCAGATTCAAGAGATTCTCCTGCTTCAGCCTCCCGAGTAGCTTGGACTATAGGCGCATGCCACCATGCTCGGCTAATTTTTTGTATTTTTGGTACAGACGGGATTTCTGTGTGTTAGCCAGGATGGTCTCGATCTCCTGACGTCAGGATCCATCTGCCTTGGCCTCCCAAAGTGCTGGCATTACAGGAGTGAGCCACCATGCCCAGCCTGGCCTTCTTTTTTTTTTTTTTGAGATGGAGTTTCGCTCTTGTCTCCCAGGCTGGAGTGCAGTGGTGCGATATCGGCTCACTGCAACCTCCGCTTCCCGGATTCAGGCAATTCTCCTGTCTCAGCCTCCTGAGTAGCTGGAATTATAGGCTCCTGCCACCACACCCAGCTAATTTTTTGTATTTTTAGTAGAGATGGGGTTTCACTATGTTGGCCAAACTGGTCTCAAACTCCTGACTTCATGATCTTCCTGCCTTGGCCTCCCAAAGTGCTGAGATGACAGGTGTGAGCTACTGCGCCCGGCCTCCGCTGGTTGTTTTCAAGTTTGATAGAAGTTGAGGATTTAAATATTTACTAAAGGGCTCAGGGTAACTATATTTTTTACGTAAAATTTAAGTTAATTTTTGATTATTGTGTGTAATTTGAATTAGCTCCTGTAATGGTGGGTTCAGAAAGTCTCATTTTATATCTTTGTTTTTTTTTTTTGAGACAAGAGTTTCACTCTTGTTGCCCAGGCTGGAGTGCAATGGCGCAATCTTGGCTCACTGCAACCTCCACCTCCCGGGTTCAAGGGAGTATCCTGTCTCAGCTTCCCAGGTAGCTGAGATTACAGGTGCCCACCACCACGCCTGGCTAATTTTTTGTATTTTTCATGAAGTCGGGGTTTTACCATTTTGGCCTGGCTGGTCTTGAACTCCTGACCTCAGGTGATCCACCCACCTTGGCCTCCTGAAGTGCTGGGATTACAGACCTGAGCCACAGCGCCCAGCTTTGGTGGTGGTCTTATTGAAGGGGAAACACTTTTGAAATCAATAGGATGAAGGTTTTTTAAAAACAATGAAGTCTCAAATCATTAGATTTTAAAGTGGGGTCTGGAGGTGGGAGACAGCTTATTTTTGCTGTGTAACATTTAGTACTTAACCATACATAATTATCAATGCAAGTTTTTTGTCCTAGGTGCAAGATTATATTTATTTGAGAGTATCAGGTGAACAAGTTTACATTTAAAGGTGAGAATTGTGTTAAGCATTTGGTATTGTCATTATAGTTTTAGTAAAACCATCAAGTTATCTGGATAGAGTTTGAAACTAAGCTCTTTGGTGGACTGCTACTGTTTATTAAGTAGGTATCACATTTCTATAGCAAGACATAGTTGAGTTTTGTAAATCTACTTGTATTTTGAAGGATTGAAGTGTGAAAATTATTTTTCTTTTGGCAGTCTTTCTGAATAGAGAGCGTGCATGAGCAAGTTTGCATTGCAATTAATAGGTGAAAATTACTGAGCACCTAAGTAACTAAAAAGGAGGTGATGAATTAGGTTACAGAATTAGTTTTGTCCACCCTTTACGTATCTACTCCATTATTTGATTTTTGCCAGCATTCAGTATGCTTTTTCTGTAAAGGACCAGTAAATAGTAATTATTTTAGGCTTTGGGGCCAGGATGCAAAATTGAGGATATTATGTAGGTACTTAATATTAAAAGAAAGAAAAAATTTACAGTTTTTTAAAATTTCAGTCCAAAATGTCAATCTGTAAATTTTTTGTTGATAAAAATACAACAATATAAGATAGAACGTTTTGTAATACAGGCCTACTAATGAGAAATGAGAATTTTATTTTTGTGAGGGTAGGGGAGATAACACTTAGCTGAATTGGGGTTCAGAGTTAGTGTTTTCTATAATCAAATCAATTGCTAATGTTTATCTGTAAAAACCATTCTTTCCGGGCTGTACAAAAACAGGCGATAGGCCAGATTTGACCATGGTCCATAGTTTCCCCACCCTTGATTTATTCTATAAAACTAGTAGAATTTGACTAACTGTTTTGTTTCATCAAAGGTTTTTTTTTTTTTTGAGACAGAGTCTTGCTCTGTCGTCTAGGCTGGAGTGCCGTGGCGCAATTTCGGCTCCCTGCAGTCTTCGCCTCCCAAGTTCAAGCAGTTCTGCCTCAGCCTCCTGAGTAGCTGGGATTACAGGTGTGTGGTACTACGCCCAGCTAATTTTTGTATTTTTAGTAGAGACAGGGTTTCACCATGTTGGTCAGGCTGGTCTCAAACTCCTGACCTCATGATCCGCCTGCCTTGGCCTCCCAAAGTGCTGGGATTACAGTCGTGAGCCACCGTGCCTGGCCATCAAAGCATTTTTAATATAGAAGGTCAGTTGAGTTGCTGCCTAGGATAAAACCTGATCTTAATTTACAAAGTAATTAAATTATTATAAAATAAGTTTGCATTCATAGATTAAAAAGTACACATTGATTTTATTATTATTATTTATTTTTTGAGATGGAGTTTCGCTCTCGTTGCCCAGGCTGGAGTGCAATGGTGCAATCTTGGCTCACTGCCACTTCCACCTCCTGGGTTCAAGTGATTCTCCTGCCTCAGCCTCCCGAGTAGCTGGGATTACAGGCATGCGCCACCATGCCTGGCTAATTTTGTATTTTTAGGAGGGAGAGGGTTTCTCCATGTTGGTCAGGCTGGTCTCGAACTCCCGACCTCAGGTGATCTGCCCACCTCGGACTCCCAAAATGCTGGGATTACAGGTGTGAACCACCGCGTCCTGCTAAAAAGTACACATTTAAAATCTAAGTTCCATTTTCCCATCATGTTTATTAATTTGTCCCATTGCAGGATATGTTTCTATTGTCTGCATGGGTAGAGATAATTTTAAAAGCTTGGTTAAGTAAAAACTGATTTTCTTAATTATTGCCCTTCAGGTTAAAAAAAAAAAAAAAAGTCTTTGGGGAATTTTTAAGCAATCTGCCAGCCAAGAAACAAATTTAAGTCCCACCTAGTTTAGTTCCTACAGAAATGGGTAGGAATAGGCTAGGCATGGTGTTTCAGACCTGTAATTTCAGTATTTTGGGAGACTGAGTTGGGAGGATTGCTTGTGTAACATTTAGTACTTAACCATACATAATTATGAATGCAAGTTTTTTGTCCTAGGTGCAAGATTATATTTATTTGAGCATATCAAGTGAACAAGTTTACATTTAAAGGCGAGAGTTATAGGTCAGCCCTGGCAACATGGCGAGGCCCTATATCTACAAAAAATGAAAAAAATTAGCTGGGCGTGGTGGCTCATGACTGTAGTCCCAAATACTCAGGAGGCTGAGGCAGGAGGATCACTTGAGCCCAGAAGTTCGAAGGTTGCTATGAATGTGCCGGTGCACTCTAGCCTGGGCAGTAGAGGGAGACTGTGTCTCAAAAAAAAAAAAAAAAAAAGTGTGGGAATCGTTTAATCATCTTGTTAGATGCCTGATCTTATTACTTATTAGGACTAATTATTAAGAAATTAAAGCACAACTCATTTGCTGTTGTCTTTAGCGTAGTTGGTGACTTTGGAAGGTGGCAGATTTGGCCCAGTGATTGTCGTCTTTTCTCAAAATGTTTTCAGAACTCCTTTTTTGCTATTACAACAACATAATATCCATTGTTGGAATAAGCATATCACTCCCTTTAAAGTCGTACTCTCAGTTGTGATATTAATTCTGGTATATTTATTGAAGTCAGCTTGTGCTTTACTCTTTGTAGAAGTATTCAACTTCTATAGGCTAACACTGCCCCAACAAAGTAGAAATAATAGGTCACAAGAAGGGCATCTTTTATTGAATCCATCTTGCTAGATTTTGTGTAAGCTGTTTCTGAAGTCTCCCAAGAAAATTTTCTGAAATTTCTTGAATTTTTAAATATTCTCCTTTTCGATGACCTTTTGAGAATTATTTCCTTCTTTAAATCTGACCTACAATAACATTACCTTTCTAAAGAACAGAAATACTTGGTGTTGGGGGAGGAGCGGCTTTTATATAGTTGCTTATAAGGTTTGTTTTGTTTTTTTCCTAAGGAAGGCTGGGTTGCTTTTGTGATCTTATCTGTTTCAAATGGTTAATATTCAATTCTGTTCACTTCTCCTGTATACAGCTTCATAAAGGTAGACGAGATGAACCTTAGAACGTACAGTCTTTTTCTGCAGACAGAATTTCTTAATCATTACATAAACATTATTCTGAAAAGTTTCCAGTAATTTCATGGCCCTCCTCAATAGTAACTTTCAGTATTTATACTGAATAGCTCTTTGCAACTAGCCTAAAAGAGTCCTTTATTTTTGTTCTTTTTTCTCTCTTATCTGTGGAGATTGAAAATATATTGCCATCCTTCAGAAAGCACTTCTTACTATACTCTATTGGATGAAACTTTAATATTGAAGTTTTCAGTAACTCTAAAGGTAAAGAGAGAAGCTTTTTTTCCCTTAAGATCTTCGCTATGGAGGTTCTTCTCATTCACTTGAAATATAGATTGTAACAATTCTGCTCTAATATCAGTAGTTTACTATAATATATTTACATTAACATTTCTCTACTGATAATTTTTACAGTAGTTGAATACAATAAATAGCTCTTTTTTGGCCAGACATGGTGGCTCACACCTTTAATCCTAGCAGTTTGGGAGACAGGGGTGGATAGATCACCTGAGGTCAGGAGTTCAAGACCAGCCTGACCAACATGGTGAAACCCTGTCTCTACTAAAAATGCAAAAATTAGCCGGGCGTGGTGGTGCACACCTGTAATCCCAGCTACGCGGGAGGCTGAGGCAGGAGAATTGCCTGAACCCAGGAGGTGGAGGTTGCAGTGAGCCGAGATCACGTCATTGTACTCCAGCCTGGGCAACAAGAGTGACACTCCCATCTCAAAAACAAAAAACAAACAACCAAAAAAAAAAAACACAAACAAGAAAAGCTCTTTTTGAGGAATGAGATTATTCGTAATTTTTGGTGTCTGCATTCAAGCATTATAAAGTAATACATTGATGTGGAATACATGTGGCTTTTCAAGTCCTAAAGAGGAAGGGACTATGTGAGTATAAAGAGAAACATTTTTTCTAATTAAATTATATATGGGTATAGATTTTTAGACTCTATCTCTAGAACATGTCATAGACCACCTTAAGAACTAAGATGAGGCTTGTTTTACAATCCATTCATTCTTTAATTGCTTTGAGAAGTTATACTTAAGTTTCTATTTTTTGGGAAATAGCTTTTTTCTCTTAAACTTGTCAAGTTAAAAGCTAATAGTTTTATTACGATTTGATGGATCATTCCCTAACTTCAAAATTTTTTCATGATGTCAACAACCATCTCTTTAATATGACATATCATTGAGCTTTAGGCTTTGCTGATAATCTTTGAGGATACCTTATGAACTGCAAATATATTTTATAGAATATTTCTTTTTTTATGTGATGGTGCTAGTACATATTTGTTGTGTTGCTTAGTAGACGTATTAAGTGTTTCAGAATACACATAATTTATATTTGTTTGGCTTAATTCAACAGATACTTGAATACCTACCAAGTATAAGGCACTATGCCAGCACTGCATAGCTTTCCTTGAAGAAGAGCAATTACTGCCCTTCAGGAGTGTATAATCTAGTAGGAGAAATAAAATATTTACATGAGTTTTACATGTAGGAAACTGAATGAAAACTAAGTGTCAAAATAAATATAAACCCAGTACCATGGGTAAGGAGAAATCACTGGTTTGGGAATAATTGGGTAAAAGGTTTAATGAAAACAAGTTAGCGTTTTAGATGGGGCTTGAAGGCTTGTGTGCTGTATTATACACCATCTCCATAGTATTCATTGTTATGGCTAATCATCCATAATTTATCTTACTAAAAATAATCAAAATCTGATTTCCATCTTGCCTGTTAGAGTGACAATAAAGTATAATTTGTTTCTTTTTTCCAGTTGAGAAGTGATTATTTTGTTTATCTCTTTCTTCCAGGAAAACATTTAAAGTTGATGATATGTTATCAAAAGTAGAGAAAATGAAAGGAGAGCAAGAACCTCATAGGTAAGATAACCTATCAGTTTACATTAAGTGATATACTTTAGGAAAGAGGAAAAATTACAGTGATCATTTTCCTAGTGATCACCTTGATATAAGGAGTTAGAAGGAATCTTAGAGGTCAGTCAGTTTGGTCCAAACTCACACACAAGTCAGAAATTAATTTCTGTAGCATTACTGGCAGGGAATACTTAAGCTGTGGCTTGAATACCTCCAGTGTGGTTGTGTTTATTATTGTTTGTCTTTATTACCAGTTTCTTCCATTTTGAGCGAAACCTCTGACTTCAGCCGTTGGTCTTAGCTCTACCACCTGATTTAAAGAGGGATACTCACATTTATAGTATATGTGCTAGGTACCGTGGCAGGGACTTCACAATATCACATATCTTGTAAGTTATTCTCAAATATGAGAGGGGTTCTCTTTTTTCCATCTTTTTCTTCTCATTTAAATCTGTCAGGCAACATATTCACAACTTTTATTTCATATTTGAAATATGTTTCTCACGTAGTTTCAGAAACATGAACATTTGGACAGAATCTACTTATTGTACGTTATCAAATATATACCTAGAACGAATCCCTAAATATTCTGACTGGTCTAATATCTGTCTACTCTAGATAGTATGCTTCTATTTATTTTTTGATATTTTTGATAGAAAATTGAATAGTCTAAAGAGAAACAGCAGCTTGGGTGGTGTTTGTTCATTCATTAACTACCTTTAGAGAGAACGCAGAACTAAAAATATTAGATTCTTGAAAAAATAGAGTTGGAAAATTTGTCACAATGCATTTTTCTTTTCCTTCTAGTTTTAAATCACAGCTTACGAATTTAGATAGGATATACACTTAATGATGCATCATTTATGCATCTCATTGTTTTCCCATTGTTCTGTTGACTGGTAAAAGACTTCCTTTTTTTCAGTTTGGCTTCCTTATATTTAAAGTTTGGCTTTGGAATTAAGTGATTTTTTTACTTGGATTGTAAAATGATATTTTTTATTTTATATCCTGCAATCTTGTGGGGTTGAAGTATAATTTATATTTCCATGTCTAGGCAATCCTGACTTGTAAATAAACTGTGATAGTCCATTCTAGAAGCTGAGATCCTGAATTGTTACCTGTTATATCTGTTAATGCCCGGGGAGGACCCTATAAGATAGAACTGAGAATATTCCCAGTGCACACACATTTTTCTTTACTGGAATTTATATTCCAGATTCTTGTGTGGTCATCCACCCTAGACAGAGCTCTTGGGATCCTCAGGGCCTTTTTTACTTAAAATACAGACTGTAGTAAGATCCTGGTCTGACCTCCCTGCTGCTTTTCTCCTGCCCACATTAAAAGTTTGCCCTATAGTCATTTCAGGGTTCAAGTGAGAAGGAAGCATGAATCAACAACAAGAACACTTGACTCTTTTCTTCATCTTCCTCATCAAGGTTTACCTTCACTACTAAACCCTATTACTATCTCATTGTGACATTGGGTTTGAAATTACAGAGCTTCCCTAAGTAAGAGTGTGTGGGAGATACATACTGTTCAATTCTCTCTGAACAATTGTTTCCCCAGTAATTTTGTTCCTTTTCACCCGGTGGGTTCAATAGCAACTCAAAGATTAAAATCAGAGGGTTACATAAATTCCTGCTCGTAGTTTTGGAAGAGAATTTTTTCAGTCTTTAGGGTTTAGCTAGGACCAGTGAGTTGACCATTTAAGCCTCTCAAGATTCTTATGAATGTCTCAGTATTGCTCCCAGAGGCACTAAGATGAATTAAGAAAGTGTATCATTTTAAGTTTACTGCTAAGACCCTACATTATTAACTTTCTTTAATCTATTTCTTTTTTTTTGAGATGGAGTCGTGCAGTGGTGCTATTTCAGCTCACTGCAACTGCCACCTCCTGGATTCAAGCAATTATCCTGCCTCAGCCTCCCAATTACCTAGGATTACAGGCGCCTGCCACCACACCCAGCCTCTTTTTTTTTTTTTTTGAGACCAAGTCTCCTTCTTGCTGAGGCTGGAGTGCAGTGGCGCGATCTTGGCTCTACAGCCTCCACCTCCCGGGCTCAAGCGATTCACCTGTCTCAGCCTCCTGAATAGGTGGGAATACAGACGTGCACCACCACACCCAGCTAATTTTGTATTTTTAGTAGAAACAGAGTTTCACCATGTTGGCCAGGCTGGTCTTGAACTCCTGACCTCAAGTGATCCACCTGCCTTGGCCTCCTGAAGTGCTGGGATTACAGGTGTGAGCCACCAAGCCTGGCCAATTTTTGTATTTATTTATTTATTTATTTTGAAATGGAGGTTTGCTCTTGTTGCGCAGGCTGGAGTGCAATGGCGTGATCTCCGTTCGCTGCAGCCTCTGCCTCCCGCGTTCTCCTGCCTCAGTCTCCCAAGTAGCAGGGATTACAGGTGCCCGCCATCACACCCAGCTAATTTTTTCTTGAACTCCTGACCTCAGGTGATCTGCCCACCTCAGCCTCCCAAAGTGCTGGAATTACAGGTGTGAGTCACTGCGCCCAGCCTCCTTTAATCTATTTCTTATTTCAAATTAAGGTAATCTTATTTTTCTCCTAAACCTATCACACAGGGTTGTAAGAAGGACCCTAAACACCAGTATATGATGCCAGCAGTATAAATATTTGCTTCTAAAATCTGTTGTCAAATTCTTAAAAGATAACACAGGCCGGGCATAGTGGCTCACACCTATAATCCCAGCATTTTGGTGGCTGAGGTGGGTGGATCACTTGAGGCTAGGAATTTGAGACTGCCCTGGCCAACAGGGGAAAACCCTTTCTCTACAAAAAACACACAATTCAGCCAGGCGAGGTGGTGTACACCTGTAATTCCAGCTACTTGGGTGACTGAGGCAGGAGAATCCCTTGAACCCGGGAGGCAGAGGTTGCAGTGAGCTAAGATTGTGCTACTGCACTCCAGCCTGGGCAAGATGTGACTCTGTCTCAAAAAAAGAAAAAAGATGATAAATCTTTGTTGTTCCATAACATTAGTTAGTAGAAGTTAATATCTTAAGTCATACACAAAAGTATCTCTCCTCCATTTATATTCTTTTTTTTTTTTTTTTTTTTGAGACGGAGTCTCGCTCTGTGACCCAGGCTGGAGTGCAGTGACGCGATCTCGGCTCACTGCAGGCTCTGCCCCCCAGGGTTCATGCCATTCTTCTGCCTCAGCCTCCCGAGTAGCTGGGACTACAGGCGCCCACCACCTTGCCCGGCTAATTTTTTGTATTTTTAGTAGAGACGGGGTTTCACCGTGTTAGCCAGGATGGTCTCCATCTCCTGACCTCGTGATCCACCCATCTCGGCCTCCCAAAGTGCTGGGATTACAGGTGTAAGCCACCGTGCCCAGCCTTTTTTTTTTTTTTTTTTTTTTTTTTTTTTTGAGACAGAGTCTCCCACTGTTGCTCAGGCTGGAGTGTAGTGGTGCGATCTTGGCTTACTGCAACCTCCATCCCCCAGGTTCAAGAGATTCTCCTGCCGCAGCCTCCCTGGTAGCTGGGATTACATGCATGCCCTACCACGTCTGACTAATTTTTGTATTTTTAGTAGAGACAGGGTTTCACCATGTTGGCCAGGCTGGTGTCAAACTCCTGACCTCAAGTGATCCTTCCACCTTGGCCTCTCAAAGTGTTGCAATTACAGGCATGAGCCACTGTGCCCAGCCTTCTTTTTCTAAGAGACAGGGTCTTGCTCTGTTGCCCAGGCTGGAGCACAAGTGGCTGCTCACTGCAGCCTCTAACTCCTGGCCTCAAACCATCCTCCTATCTTAGCCTCTTGAATAGCTGGGACTACAGGTGCATACCACCATGCCTGGCTAATTTTTAAATTTTCATAGAGGCAGGATCTTGCTATGTTGCCCAGGCTGGTCTCAAACTTCTGGCCTCAAGTGATCCTTTCAGATTGGCTTCCCAAAGTTCTGGGATTACAGGTGTGAGCCACCACGCCTGGCCTTTATTTTCTTTACAGAAGGTCTGATATGATGCCTTACATCCTTTCCAGCTCTTGTTTCTGGTACTCCAGTTTTGAATTTTTCATGGATTTTGACCAGGCACTAAGGCTGATTAGAATAAGTCTCTTGCCTTTGTGTGGTTGTATATGCTAGCAGGATTCTAGGGATTCTTATGCTGTCCTACCAGTTTTGGAATTATCTTTTTTTGGTTGCTGTTTTTTTGAGATGGAATGTAGCTTTGTCGCTCAGGCTGGAGTGCAGTAGCATGATCTTGGCTTACTGCAACCTCCTCTTCCCGGGTTCAAGCAGTTTTCATGCCTCAGCCTCCTGAGTAGCTGGGATTACAGGCATCCGCCACCACGCCCAGCTACTTTTTGTATTTTTAGTAGAGACAGGGTTTTACCATGTTGGTCAGGCTGGTCTTGAACTCCTGACCTCAAGTGATCCGCCTTCCGTGGCCTCCCGAAGTGCTGGGATTACAGGCGTGTGCCACCGTGCCTGTCCCCAATGTTGGAATTCTCTGGTAACAACTCTTGAGTGCTGAGTGCATCTCCATGGACTAAAATGCATCATGAAAAGATTTTTAAATCTGAGTTGCTTCCAAGTGTTTACCAGGGCCAAACGAAGCAAAATGTCACTTCTCTCTTGCCCTTATTCCTCTTCTATTCCTGGTCTTCTGTTAGTAGCTGGAGAAAAATCCCCTCAAAGGATACCCGAATTAGAACTTTTATTAGGGTTATTTTCAAGCATATATTTTTATTTTTTGAGACAAAGTCTTGCTCTGTCACCCAGGCAGGAATACAGTGGCATGATCTTGGCTCACTGCAACCTCCCCCTCCCAGATTCAAGCAGTTCTCGAGCCTCAGCCTCCCCAGTAGCTGGGATTACAGGCACCTGCCACCACACCTGGCTAATTTTTGTTTTTTTTTTGTTTTTTTTTTCAGTAGAGACAGGGTTTCACCTATTGGCCAGGCTGGTCTCAAACTCCTGACCTCAGGTGATGCACCTGCCTCGACCTCCCAAATTGCTGGGATTACAGGTGTGAGCCACCATGCCTGGCCTTATTTTTATTTTTTGAGACAAGGTCTTGCTTTGTCACCGAGGCTGGAGTATAGTGGCACAATGATAGGTCACTGATGGATTGAACTCGTGGACTAAAGGGATCCTCCTGCCTCAGCCTCCTGAGTAGCTGGGACTACGGGCATGTACTGTCGCACCTCACTAATTTTTTGAATTTTTGTAGCGTCAGGGTCTCTCCATCTTGCCCAGGCCAGTTTTGAACTCCTATCCTTAAGTGATCCTCCCACCTCGACATCCTGAAGTGCTGAGATTACAGGAATGAGCCCCCATGCCCAGCCTCAATTTTTTTTTTTTTTTTTTTTTGAGACTGAGTCTCGCCCTGTTGCCAGGCTGGAGTGCAGTGGCACGATCTCAGCTCACTGCAACCTCTAACTCCTTGGTTCAAGCAATTCTCCTGCCTCAGCCTCCCGAGTAGCTGGGATTATAGGCACGCGGTACCACGCCCAGCTAATTTTTGTATTTTTAGTAGAGAAGGGGTTTCACCATGTTGGCCAGGATGGTCTCGATCTCCTGACCTTGTGATCCACCCACCTCAGCCTCCCAAAGTGCTGGGATTACAGGTGTGAGCCACCGTGCCCAGCTCATTTTTATTTTTAGTAGGTTGATAAATCAATGTGCCTTTTTTGACTATGTATTTATTTATTTATTTTTGAGACGGAGTCTTGCTTTGTTGCCCAGGCAAGAGTGCAGTGGTGCCATCTTGGCTCACTGCAACCTCCGCCTCCTGAGTTCAAGCTGTTCTCCTGCCTCAGCCTCCTGAGTAGTTGGGATTATAGGCACACACCACCACACCCGGTTAATTTTTGTATTTTTGGTAGAGACGGGGTTTCACCATGTTGGTCAGGCTGGTCTCGAACTCCTGACCTCGTGTTCTGCCCACCTCAGCCTCCCAAAGTGCTGGGATTACAGGCGTGAGCCACCGCGCCCAGCCCCTTTTGTACTTTTTGTAGAGATGAGGTTTCACCATATTGCCCAGTGTGACCTCGAACTACTGTGTGATCTGCCCACTTTGTCCTCCTAAAGTGTTAGGATTACAGGCGTGAGCCACTGCATCCGACCTATTAAATTATTTTTAAGAGAACTATTGTATTAATGATTTTTTCCTACTTTTCTATTTTGTACATTTAGCTGCATTTAAAAATCTTTAGGCTGGCCAGGCATGGTGACTCACGCCTGTATCCCAGCACTTTGGGAGGTCAAGGCAGGCGGTTCACTTGAGGTGAAGAGTTCGAGAGCAGCTTGACCACCGTGGTGAAACCCCATCTCTACTAAAAATACAAAAAATTAGGCCAGGTGCAGTGGCTCACGCCTGTAATCCCAGCACTGTGGGAGGTCAAGGCAGGCGGATCATGAGGTCAAGAGATTGAGAGTATCCTGGCCAACATGGTGAAACCCTGTCTCTAGTAAAAATACAAAAATTAGCTGGGTGTGGTGGCACGTGCCTGTATTTCTAGCTACTCGGGAGGCTGAGGCAGGAGAATTGCTTAAACCTGGGAGGCGGAGGTTGCAGTGAGCCGAGATTACACCGCTGCACTCCAGCCTGGCTACGGAGTGAAACTCTTGTCTCAAAAATAAATAAATAAATAAATAAATTAGCTGGGCATGGCGGTGTACACCTGTAATTTCATCTACTCGGGAGGCTGAGGCAGGAGAATTGCTTGAACCCAGGAGGCGGAGGTTGCAGTGAGCAGATATCGCACCACTGCACTCCAGCCTGGGTGACAGAGGGAGACTCCGTCTCAAAATAAATAAATAAATAAAATCTGTAGACTACCTCTTAGGTTGGTTGTGTGTTTTTCCCACCATTAATAAGATCTGATGTTTTCCCTTTTTTTTTTTAATACATTTTGCCTTGACTATAAGCTTTGAAGTTGTTTTCAAATTGTCATCTTTTCAGTCTTGAGTTTTTGTTCTTTTTTCAGAACCTGGCTATACATTTCTTTTTGCATACTTACTCTTGAAGGTGCCTCATCAGTTGCCGCTTGAGCGTATCTGATTCTTAAAAATTTGAATATTCAAGAACAAATTGTAAAAATATTCCTTGTATAATTTTTGGTTTTGTAGTAATTCCTTTGTTTTCTTCACAGTACTTCTGCAGAGTGATCCATTTATAATTAATAGACACACACACATCATCCACTATTCAGCTTTATCTTCTCATTACAAAGTGCGTCTAACCCCTATATTTTGAGATCCTGGATTTCAGAATATTGGACTTGATGTAGACACGAGTTTCTCAGCTTTACATATCATAGGATAAAATGTATATGACAAAAGTTGAATAGCTAACATCTAACTATAGAAACCAAGTAGATTATCAGACTTGTCCTATTTTGAGGTAATACTGCCATGCCCTTAAAATGAACCCTTATTCCTGCCGCTAGCAGATTCATGTATATAAATTAAAGGCACTAATCTTGGTCTCCTCTTGTCATAAAAACTACTTCCTCTGTGGGATCTGGCTGTTCTTAAAATGGGAGGCTCTTCCTTGAATTAGATTTCAAAGTGTTAGTCTCTTATGAATTAGCTTAGCATCATTTTCTGTAGACTGTATCAGAACTGTCAGATGTTTGTGCTTGGAATGCTGAAATTTGCATCTCAAAATTTCAAATTCTCTACCTGATTTCTTGTTATCATGTGTCTTACTTCCTGAGAAGATACAGGGAGCACATCACATAGATGAACTAAGTTTCTTATATCTTATTCTGGTCATCTAAACTAGATTTTTTTGTGGCCTAAAACCAAATAGTCCTGACCAACCTTACATGTTTCTTTTCCTCCCGTTCATCTGGTCCAGCCTAATCAATTAAGATGTGGACAAAGTAGCTGCAAGAGAGGGGAGAGGGAAGGGAGAGAAAACTTTGCCCTTTTCCTTGGAACAAACTACCTATGGGAGGGATCCTTGGTACACTTTATTCTAGGTACATATCAGAGTGTTTACTTTTTTTTTTTTTGAGACGGCGTCTCGCTCTGTTGCCCAGGTTGGAGTGCAGTGACGCAATCTCGGCTCACTGCAACCTCCGCCTCCCAGGTTTAAGCGATTCTCCTGCCTCAGCCTCCTGAGTAGCTGGGATTACAGATGCCTGCCACCACGGCCAGCTAATTTTTGTGTTTTTAGTAGAGACGAGGTTTCACCACATTAGTCAGGCTGGTCTCGAACTCCTGACCTTGTGATCTGCCCGCTTCGGCCTCCCAAAGTGCTGGGATTACAGGCGTGAGCCACTGTGCCCAGCGAGAGTGTTTACTTTTAGGTGAGGAAGGGGAAATCATGCATAGCAAGTCACATTCCCAATGTCACCTTTATTTATTATTTATTTATTTATTTTTGAGACTTGCTCTGTCACCTAGGCTGGAGTGCAGTGGTGTGATCTTGGCTCACTGCAATGTCCGCCTCCCAGGTTCAAGCTATTCTTCTGCTTCAGCCTCCTGAGTAACTGGGATTACACGCAGGTGTCACCACGCCCAGCTAATTTTTTGTATTTTTAGTAGAGACAAGGTTTCACCATGTTGGCCAGGCTGGTCTCCAACTCCTGACCTCAAGTGGTTCCCCCTGCCTCCTTCCCAAAGTGCTGGGATTATAGGTGTGAAGTCACCGTGCCTGGCCCCAATGTTCCTTTTAAAATTGGTTAATTGAAATTTAGAATTCTTTCTTAAAGTCTGGGTATGGTGGCTCACACCTGTAATCCTAGCACGTTGGGAGGCCAAGGCAGGTGGATTTCCTGAGCTCAGGAGTTTGAGACCAGCCTGGGCAATACGACGAAACCGCTCTCCACTAAAAAATACAAAAAATTAACTGGGCATGGCAGCATGTGTCTGACTCCCAGCTATTCAGGAGGCTGAGACAGGAGAATGGCTTGAACCCTGGGAGGCAGAAGTTACAGTGAGCTGAGATCACGCCATTGAACTCCAGCCTGGGTGACAGAGCGAGACTCCAGCTCAAAAAAAAAAAAAATTCTTTCTCACAACGAAACACTAGTATAATAATGGCTGGTTGGCTGGGCACAGTACTCATACCTGTAATCTCAGCACTGGGAGGCCGAGGCGGGTGGATCACCTGAGGTCAGGAGTTCTAGAACAGCCTGGTCAACGTGGTGAAACCTCATCTCTACCAAAAATAGGAAAATTAACCTGGCATGGTGGCGGGCACCTGTAATCCCTGCTACCCAGAGACTGAGGCAGGAGAATCACTTGAACCCAGGTGGGAGGTTGCGGTGAGCTGAGATCATGCCACTGCACTCCAGCCTGGGCTACAGTGACACTCCATCTCAAAGAAAAACAAAACAAAACAAAGCTGGTTATACAGGCTATCCTATGTAAGGTATAATGTACCATTTAAACTGTCTCAAATCACCTGTGGTGAAAGATCATTTTGTTTATTTGTTAATTTTCAGTGTGTTGTTAGTAGTATTCTCAATTTCTTGAGTTGTTATAGAATGGTAAGATTTTTCCTAATGACCTCAGTTTGTAGACAACATTTTAAGTAACACTGACTTAAAATATTCTCTGGGGTAAATAAATGTAAGATCTTTCTGGCATTTCAGAGTTGGAGCTTACCCTCACACTTCTCAGAAAAATAATGTAAATAATACTAATAGTACTGCAATGTAATGGGCCATCATTCCTGACCTTTAAATTTGTATTACTCTAGGAGGACATTATCTTATGAAAAAAATTTGTTTGGTCACTTTCTGTAAGACACTGCTAGGTGCTAGGGACACTAATAAAATGATGTGTATGGAAAAATAGTGGTAAATAAGAGTGCTTGTAAAGGGATAAAGTGGTCATTTAGCTCTTGATTGATTGGGTTTAGTGTCTTTGTAGAAGAGAGAGAATTTTGCTGGATACTTTATTACTTTCTGCAAGCCTGACTGGGCACAGTGGCTCATGCCTATAATCGCAGCACTTGGTGAGGCTGAGGTGGGATGATCACTTGTGCCCAGGAGTTCATTACCAGCCTGGGCAACATAGCGAGACCCTGTCTCTAAAAGAAAAAAAAAATAATAGAATTAAAACCTTAAACAGGCCAGTCGCAATGGCTCACACCTGTAATCCCAGCACTTTGGGAGGCTGAGGCAGGTGGATCTCTTGATCTCAGGAGTTTGAGACCAGCCTGGGCAACATGGCAAAACCCTGACTCCACAAACATGCAAAAATTAGCCAGGCGTGATGGTGCATGCCTGTAGTCTCAGCTACTCTTGGAGGCTGAGGTGGGAGGATCATTTGAGCCTGGAAGTTGGAGGTTGCAGTGAGCCTAGATTGTGCCACTGTACACCAGTCTGGGTGACACAACGAGACCCTGTCTGAAAGCAAAAAACAAAATCTTAAGCCTCACACTGTGAGACAAAATATCCTCGTTTTATAGATAACAGACCACAGCGAATAAGTGGCACCAGAATTCAAACTTGGATTTTCTGACTCTATAAATTCGATTCTATTTTCATATGTAAGGCCTTCGTAGAACAAGTAATGAGAACCATTTCAGCAGTTAGACAAAAGATTTGGTAGTTGGGGTCTCAGTAGATGTGGAGAAAGGAATGATAGATAAAAAGATTCTTGTGAAAGTTAATCTGGACTTAGTATGTAGGTTTAATTGAAGCAACAAAGTAGGATAGATTTGTTGTGACTGGTGGATTATCTTCTAATGTGAGAATTGTAGAATATTCCTCTTTCACTTATGTTTTGGGTTTTAGCTAATTCTGCTATGTAAGGTAGTATTTATGGAACTTTTCCTAGGATAATGCTGTCTTTTTAGTAAAATAGCATGTAGAAATTATCTGATTTATGTAAAAATGTTTATAATATATGAGTTGCTTATACAGAATACGTTTTTAAGACTCCTGTTGTATACGATTTTTTGTTTGTTTGTTTGTTTGAGACAGTCTCGCTCTGTCGCCCAGGCTGGAGTGCAGTGGCACAATCTTGGCTCACTGCAGCCTCCACCTCCTGGGTTCAAGTGATTCTCCTGCCTCAGCCTCCTGAGTAGCTGGGACTACAGGTGCATGCCACAACGCCTGGCTAATTTTGTATTTTTAGTAGAGATTGGGTTTCACGGTGTTAGCCGGGATGGTTCTTTTGATCTCCTGACCTCGTGATCCACCCGCTTCATCTCCCATCCCACCTCATCTCCTGTCCCGCCTCATCTCCCGTCCCGCCTCATCTCCCAAAGTGCTAGGATTACAGGCATGAGCCACCATGCCCAGCTGATACTTAAGTTGTGGTGGTGGTTCTTAGGGTTTTTTTTTGTCTTTTTGTGTTTTGTTTTTTGTTTTTTGAGACGGAGTCTCACTCTGTCGCCCATGCTGGAGTGCAGTGGCGCGATCTTGGTCACTGCCACCTCCGCCCTCCGAGTTCAAGTGATTCCTCCGCCCTTTGAGTTCAAGCGATTCTCCTGCCTCAGCCTCCCGAGTAGCTGGGATTACAGGTGCCTGCCACTGCGCCCGGCATTTTTCTTTTGTATTTTTAGTAGAGACGGGGTTTCACCATCTTGGCCAGGCTGGTCTTGAACTCCTGATCTCATGATCCACCCGCCTCGGCCTCCCAAAGTGCTGGGATTACAGGCGTGAGCCACCGCGCCCGGCCATTCTTAGTTTTTAACTTTATATTTTTGCTTTCTCCCATCCAAGTACCGACCCTGCTTAGCTTTCGAGATTTGGTGCATTCAGAGTGATATGGCCATAGGCACCGGCCCTGTGTTTTCTAACTCTGCTTGGACCCTTATAGTTCTACTCTTCGTAATAATTTTGTCCTCTACTGATAGCATACTTTTTTGTTGTTTGTTTTTTGTTTTTTGTTTTTTGTTTTTTTGAGGCGGAGTCTTGCTCTGTTGCCCAGGCTGGAATGCAGTGATGCAGTCTCGGCTCACTGCAACCTCTGCCTCCTGGGCTCAAGTGATTCTCCTGCCTCAGCCTCTCGAGTAGCTGGGACTACAGGCACACGCCACCGTGCCTGGCTAATATTTGTATTTTTAGTAGAGATTGGGTTTCACCATGTTAGCCAGGATGGTCTCCATCTTCTGATCTCTTGATCCTCCTGTCTTGGCCTCCCAAAATGCTGGGATTACAGTTGTGAGCCGCTGCACCCAGCCCCTAGCATACTTTCTGTACTACTGTTCTAGAAATGCCCTTCAAAATGCCAACTCTGTAGGTGTTTTTTTTTTGAGACGGAGTCTCCCCCTGTCGCCCAGGCTGGAGCGCAATGGCTCAATCTCGGCTCACTGTAACCTCTGCCTCCTAGGTTCAAGCGATTCTCCTGCCTCAGCCTCCTGAGTAGCTGAGACTACAGCCATGTGCCACCATATCCAGCTAATTTTTGTATTTTTAGTAGAGACAGGGTTTCACCATATTGGCCAGGCTGGTCTCGAACTCCTGACCTGGTGATCCACTGTGCCCGGCCCACACTGTAGTTTTTTTAGCAGACAGTTTCATGGCCTACTTCACTAAGTAGATGGAGATATCCCCCCATCTTCCATGGAAATGTCTTTCTTTCCTGCATCTTATTTCTCTATCTTAGAAAAAGAGGAATCCAGTCGGGCTCGGTGGCTCACACCTATAATCCCAGCTACTTGGGAGGCTGAGGCAGGAGAATCGCTTGAACTCAGGAGGCGGAGGTTGCAGTGAGCCAAGATTGCGCCATTGCACTCCAACCTGGGTGAGAAGAGCGAAACTTCATCTCAAAAAAAAGAAAAAGAGGAGTCCTGGTCAAATTTACAGGGCTAACCTCTTCATAATATGTCCTTATTTCCAGTCATTACTTGCTCCTTAGTACTCTTTTGCCACAATGTCTTTCTGTAACTGTTCCCATCTGACTATAAAAATGCCTAGATTGTCACCATCATTTAAAAAAATATATATGCCCTTTACTAGTCCTTAGTGCCCAGCAACTATTTCATTAGTAAATGCCTTATGTGAGGGATCAGTACTACTTTCCTTTGCCCACCATCTGCTCTGTATAGCCCTCCATAATCTGGTGTCTGTACATGTCACACTATGGAAACTATGCTCAGGAAAGTTATGAATGTCTCCTGATAAACAACTGTATTCTGTTTTGCAGTTTAAAGGTACTTCAAAAGCTTATTGATGCTTCTGTTTATTTTATCCCATCCTTATAGTTTTTTTCTATTGTTAATAGATGTTTGTGAAAATAGAAGGAGCACTAGTTCTAGTTCATGCTTTCTTTTGCTTTTCCGTAGCTTCTAAAACTAACAGTGAAAATGATATATTGAAACCGTAAATTATAGCTCTATACCAGATTTGTAATTGTGTATTTCATTGCTATTTGAAGTATAAAGTAATGGTTCTGTATCATTTATTGGGAAGGTTGAATTTCCATAGCTTCAAAATATTCAAATTTTTGCATGGATTTAGCTACCCTTTTCAAAATTTCCTTTTGATGAAGTCATTGACTAAAGCGTCATTAAAACAAAACAAAAAATTCCAAAAACCCTCCAAAATTCCTTTTTAAAGATAGGACGGCATACTTGCTGTTATTTTACAGGTAGAACACTAAAACACAGTAAATTACCTGGCCTCCAACTTGGTAGTCTGATTTTTTCTGCCTTGCTCTGGTGTTTTTGTGGTTTTGTTCTTACTTTTTGTGAGTTGTGGGGGTTTTTTGTTGTTTATTTTTTGTTAGGTGTATAGACACACTTTTGGATGTCATATTTAACAGGGAAAGCAGAGTCATGGGCCTGAATAACAATTGAGTACAAATATTTATAAATTAGTTGAAGTAACTTTGATTTCAATGTTATATTTTAAAGTCTAGGTTATTTTACTACTGAGCGTTAAAATGATAAAATATTTCCTTTTTTTTTTTTTTTTTTTAGCTTGTCAGCTCATTTGCAGCTTACGTTTACTGGTCTCTTCCACAAAAATGGTATGTACTTAAAAGTAAATAAAGTGGCATTTTAATAGCAAGATACCTTTATGAATGTAAAAAAAGTGGGGCTTCTGAGTGTAAATTTATAAAATTATGTTTAATGGAAAAGATGTTGATTCTGATGTTTTTGAGCTTTAAGGTATGAAGGCTAATGATGAAATTTGTTTTTGGTGGGGCGGTGGGGCAGTCTTGCTCTGTCGTCCAGGCTGGAGTGCAATGTTGTGATCTTGGCTCACTGCAGCCTCCGCCTCCCGAGTTCAAGCAATTCTCCTGCCTCAGCCTCCTGAATAGCTGGGATTACAGGCATGCGCCCCATGCCTGGCTAATTTTTTGTATTTTTAGTAGAGACAGGGTCTCACCATGCTGGCCAGGCTGGTCTTGAACTCCTGACCTCATGATCCACCCGCCTTGGCCTCCCAAGGGGGCGTGAGCCACCACGCCTGGCTAATGGTGAAGATTTTAAAAAATTGTCTTAGAACTTCAATAGGTAAAGAATCTCCTCGGTAGAACCTTTTATGCATAAACATTTTGAATTAATATACTGTGTCATGTTTTTAAAAAACACAGTAAAACAACTGAAATAACCACTATTACCAATGGCATATATTAATATTTTAGATATTATTCAAAGGAAATTATAGAGTATATTACTCCAGTAAAAGCTCAAAGCATGCTGGAAAGAATTAGAGGTGTTTCAAAAATGGAAAAATACGGCCAGGCGCAGTGGCTCACGCCTGTAATCCCAACATTTTGGGAGGCTGAGGCGGGTGTATCGTGAGGTCAGGAGTTAAGGACCAGCCTGGCCAATATGGTGAAACCCCATCTCTACTAAAAATATAAACATTAGCCAGGCATGGTGGTGGGTGCCTGTAGTCCCAGTTACTTGGGAGACTTAGGCAGAAGAATCGCTTGGAGGTTGCAGTGAGCTGAGATTGCGTTACTGCACTCCAGCCTGGGCGACAGAGCGAGACTCCATCTCAAAAAAAAAAAAAAAAGGGAAAATTACTTATCAGCTTATCCATCGTAATTCTGTGTATATGGCATATTTTATTATTATGCAATGGAATAAAACCATTATTAGAAACATGCCAGGTTGGTTGTCTTGGTATCGTTTATTAAGAAACGAAGATTGAAAATGAGTCCTGGTGGGCTGGGCATGGTGGCTCACGCCTGTAATGCCAGCACTTTGGGAGGCCGAGGCGGGTGGATCACAAGGTCAGGAGATCGAGACCATCCTGGCTAACATGGTGAAACCCCGTCTCTACTAAAATACAAAAAAAACTAGCTGGGCATGGTGGTACACACCTGTAGTCCCAGCTACTTGGGAGGCTGAGGCAGGGGAATCGCTTGAACCCGGGAGTTGGAGGTTGCAGTGAGCCAAGATCATCTCACTGCACTCCAGCCTGGTGACAGTGAGACTCTGTCTTAAAAAAAAAAAAAAAAAAGAAAGAAAGAAAGAAAATGAGGCCTGGCCTGGTGGCTCATGTCTGTAATCTCAGCATTTTGGGAGGCTGAGGTGGGAAGATGACTTGAAGCCAGGAGTTCAAGACCAGCCTGGGCAACACAGACCCCATCTCTACAAAAATTAGCCAGGTATGGTGGTATGTCCTGTAGTTCTAGGTACTTGGAAGTCCAAGATGGCAGGATGGTGTAAGCTCAGGAATTCAAGGTTACAGTGAGCTATGATTGCACAACTCTACTCCAGGCTGGGCAACAGAGTGAGACCCTGTCTCCAAAAAATCCCAAATTATTAGACTGGGCATGGTGGCTCACAGCTATAATGTCAACACCTTGGGAGGCTGAGATGGAAGAATTGCTTGAGGCTTGCCTGGGCAACATAGGGAGAACCTATCTGTGGGCAACATAGGGAGAACCTATCTGTAAGAAGTAAAAAAAGATTAACTGGGCACAGTGGCACATGCCTGTAGTTCCAGCTATTCTGTAGTCTCAGCTACTCAGGAGGCTGAGGTGGGAGGATTGCTTGAGTCTTAGAGGTTGAGGCTGCAGTGAGCCAAGATCACACCACTGTACTCTAGCCTGAGTGACAGAGTGAGACACTGTCTAAAAAAGACAAAAAGACAACCTTGCCAGTTGGCCAATTGTCAAAATGCTCTAATATAACCATTTTTTAATGACTCTTTGGGGGTTGGTTGGTTGTTTAGATGGGGTCTTGCTCATGTCACCCAGGCTGGAGTGCAGTGGTATGATCAACTTCTGGGCTGAAGTGATCCTCCTGCCTCAGCCTCCTGAGTAGCTGGAACTACAGGCGTCCCCACGATGCCTGGCTAATTAAAAAAATTTTTTTTTGTTAAGATGGAATCTCACTACATTTCCCAGGCTGGTCTCAAACTCCTGGTCTCAAGTGATCCTCTCACCTCATTCTCCCAAAGTGCTGGGATTACTGGTGTGAGCCACTGAGACTGGCCCCAGTCAGGGTTTTTATGTAAGAAATTTGAAATCTCGTATTTGTATTAGTAGCTAATGTAACTTCTAGTTTTTACCTTAGATCTGGTCTATTTTTTATATAGAAGTAACCTGGGTAGCATTACGGTTTTTGTTTTCCTTAAATTATTTGTAATGGTCTGCTTAGAGTCCTTATTTCTAGTCATCGTATTTTGTTTTCTGTGGTACTTCTGACGTGTCTAGACTTTAATTCCTCAGAAGCTTATAATTTGAATTTTATACATTCATTAGCCCTTTGTTCTCAGGGACCTGTGTAGAACACATAGTTTATCCATCACTGAAATTTTTGGAAAGTAGTCATATTAAGCTTTTTTCCTATCTACATGACAAAATATATAAAGTTCAACAATCGCTCAGATTTACTTTGTTTTTATTTTTCTTGATATTGAAGTAAAAGAGATAGTGAACTCTGTTGATACCTCTGTTTCCAGAAAATAATTCCTCTGTCACCCAGGCTGGAGTGTAGTGGTTTGATCTCAGATCACTGCAGCCTCTGCCTCCAGGTTCAAGTGATTCTCATGCCTCAGCCTCCCAAGTATCTGGGATTACAGGCGGGTGCCACCACACTAGCTAATTTTTTTTTCTTTTTCTGAGATGGAGTTTCGCTCTTGTTGCCCAGGCTGGAGTGCAATGGCGCAATCTCGGCTCACTACAACCTCTACCTCCTGGGTTCAAGCAATTCTCTTGCCTCAGCCTCCAGAGTAGCTGGTATTACAGGCATGCGCCACCATGCCCCGCTAATTTTTTGTATTTTTAGTAGAGATGGGGTTTCTCCATGTTGGTCAGGTTGGTCTCTTGAACTCCCGATCTCAGGTGATTTGCCCGCCTCGGCCTCCCAAAGTGCTGGGATTTCAATAGGCATGAGCCACCGAGCCCGACCCCTAATTTTTATATTTTTAATGGAGACAGGATTTCATTTCACCATGTTGGCCAGTCTGGTCTCAAACTCCTGGCCTCAAGTGATTCGCCCACCTCGGCCTCCCAAAGTGCTGGGATTATAGGCGTGAGCCACCACGCCTATGTTGAAAATAATTTCTGTTATAACTTTGAAACTAGTAGAAGTTGGAAGTAGATATATTGTGTTTCTTTTCCATCCAAGGTTTATTTGTACCTTTTTTGTCTTCAATAATATTTTTAAGAAACCAGGATAGAAAACCAACATGAAGTTCTCTAAAATGTACCAGGAGCAGTGATGCTTGCCTGTATTTCCAGCTACTGAGGAGGCTGAGCTGGGAGGATTGCTTGAGCCTAAGAGTTTGAATAGAGTCTGGGCAACATAGTGGGACCCTCTCTCAAAACAAGCAAAAAAATTTTTTAATTCTTAAAATGTGATTTTTTCTTCTTATTTTCTTACTATTAATTATTTTTTAGACAGAGTCTTGCTCTGTCACCCATGCTGGAGTGCAGTGAGCAGTCTTGCTTCATTGCAGCCTCCCGGGCTCAAGCGATCCTCTCACCTCAGCCTCCCAAAGGGCTAGGATTACAGGCATGAGCCACTGCATCCGGCCTCTTTTGTTTTTAAATGAAAACTTTTGTTTGGCAATTACTACTTGAAACTGCTTCTTAGAATGAATACACAAAGATTATTTGGGTACTATTTTCATGGTGAGTATTGTTCGGCAAGTATTTTTGTTACTGCATTTAGACATTGGACTATTTTTTTGCTGTATTAAGGTGTTTTTATCCTGGATGCAACTTCCGAAGAAACTGATCAAATGTGTTTTACACACACACCCCCAATAAGAATGTTTTTAAGTAGGAAAAAAGTGTTGCCGGCCAGGTGCAATGGCTCATCCCAGCACTTTGGGAGGCTGAGGCAGGTAGATCACCTGAGGTAGGGAGTTTGAGACCAGCCTGGCCAACATGGTGAAGCCCCGTCTCTACTGAAAATAACAAAATTAGCTGGGAATGGTGTTTCATCCCCGTAATCCCAGCTACTCTGGAGATTGAATCATGAGAAGTGCTTGAATCTGGGAGGTGCAGGCTGCAGTGAGCCGAGATCGTGCCACTGCATTCCAGCCTGAGCAACCAAGTCAGACTGACTCAAGAAAAAAAAAAAAAAATTACCCGGGCTTGGTGGCGTGTGCCTGTAGTCCCAGCTACTCGGGAGGCTGAGGCAGGGAGAACTGCTTTAACCCAGGAGGCGGAGGTTGCAGTGAGTCAAGAACATTCCATTGCACTCTAGCCTGGGCAACAGAGCGAGACTCTATCTCTCAAAAAAAAAAAAAAAGTAAAGAAAGAAAAAATGTGTTGCCCAATGCCTTAGAACAAAAAAATTTTTTTGTATGTTCATGGATTCATCTATTATAATAGTTCCGGATGTTATTGAAGCTATTTGATGAATTAGTGATTTAATATTCAGTTATGAACTGTTAATACCTTTGGGACTTTAAAAACAAGTTATGGAGGACTACTCTAGAACCTTAATTTGTAAAGCCTTTGTTAGTTAATTTACATGGAGAATATAGACTATGGTATTCAAAATTAACACTCCTAAATTTTTTGTAAGCCAAGATATTCTTCTAGATAGTAAATAATATCTTGATTTTTGTTATCCCATTTAAACTGTAGAGAAATTCTAGGGAAAGCTTCTAAAAATAGCTCTGTCTCTACGTTTTATAATGTTTAATGTTTTTTGAAATTCATTTGTTACCCTTTTGGCCACAAGTCTTGGTCAGATCAAGAACTTTTTAGTTTAGTTGTCTCTATGCATTCATAATGAAACATGTATAATAGTAACTAATTTAATTCAAATGTTATCTTAATAATTTTTCCAGTAGATTTTAGGAGAAGAAAAAAATTGAAGATGCTTATTTTGAACGTGGTTGTCTCCTGCAATTTTTTTTTTTTTTTTTTGGAGATGGAGTTTCGCTCTTGTTGCCCAGGCTGGAGTGCAATGGTGTGATCTCGGCCCACTGCAACCTCTGCCCCCCACCCCTGGTTCAAGCAGTTCTGCCTCAGCCTCCCAAGTAGCTGAGATTACAGGCTTGCACCACCATACCTGGCTGATGTTGTATTTTTAGTAGAGACGGGGTTTCTCTGTGTTGGTCAGGCTGGTCTCGAACTCCTGGCCTCAGGTGATCCACCTGCCTCGACCTCCCTAAGTGCTGGGATTACAGGTGTGAGCCACCACACCCGGCCCTCCTGCAACTATTTTCATTTATGCTTTCTGCCAAGAAGCTTTAACTGTATTTGTCAGAATTACTTTTGACTAGCAGTGTATTATCATAAATGTTAAATCTTCAAGCCAGCCCAGTTGCATGTGCCTGTAGTCTCAGCTACTTAGGAGGCTTAAAATGGGAGAATCACTTGAGCCCAGAAGTTTGAGACCAGCCTGGGCAATATAGCCAGACCCTTGTCTGAAAAACAAACAAAAATATTAAATCTTCAAATTAGAAATATTCAGTAAATATGGCCAGGTGTGGTGGCTCACACCTGTAATCCCAGCATTTTGGGAGGCCAAGGCAGGTGGATCACTTGAGGTCAGGAGTTCGAGACCAGCCTAGCCAACATGGTGAAACCCCATCTCTACTAAAAATTAAAAAAATTAGCTGGGTGTCGTGGTGCGCACCTGTAGTCCCAGATACTTTTGGGAAGCTGAGGTGGGAGGTTCATTTTAACCCGGGAGGCAGAAGTTGCAGTGAGCCAAGATCGCCCTACTGTACTCCAGCCTGGGTGACAGAACGAGTCTCTGTCTCAAAAAGAAAAAAGGAGTTAGGAAATATATATATAAATAGAAATGTGTAGATGTGTTTTAGACACAGGATCTCACTCTTTCACCCAGACCAGAGGGCAGTGACAGGATCATAGCTCACTGAAGCCTTGAACTCCTTGGCTCAAGAGATCCTTCCACCTAGCCTCTGAGGGTAGCTAGGACTACAGGCACATGACACCCGCCACACCCAGCTAATTTTTTGACATTTTGTAGAGACAGGGTCTCTGTGTTGCCCAGGCTGGTCTTGAACTCTTGGCCTTAAGTGATATTCTTGCCTTGGCCTCCCAAAGTGTTGGGATTACAGGCATGAGCCACTATGCCTGGCCAGTGAATATTTTTTATACTTAAAACCTGGGCATGGTGGCTCACGCCTGTAATCCCAGGTACTCAGGAGTCTGCCTTGCTGATGTGTGAGGATCACTTGATCCCAGGAGCTTGTGACTGCAGTGAGCTGTGATTGTGCCACTGCACTGTACCTTGGGCAACAGAGCAAAACCTATATCTAATGGAAAAAAAAATTACAGCATATAGGACGGTAATTATATTTGTTTTGTGAGTGGTTTATTTACACTATATATAAAGGCTTTTAAAGAGTTTGCTGTAAGTTTGGAACTGATTTGAGGAAAAAAGAACGAGTGAACTTTTGAGAAGTCTTATTATGGGAAATCTCTGTTTGAAGTTCCCTGACTTGTTAGCAAAATGAATACCGTGTTCATATATTTTTAAAATATATTTTAAAATACTGATTTTCTATTTAGATAAGCCATCACAAACTCAGAAAATGAACAAAATTCTGTTACCCTGGAAGTCCTGCTTGTGAAAGTTTGCCACAAAAAAAGAAAGGTAATGTCAACAAAATGATATTGGTAGATTAAATGGAATAATTTGCTTAATTGGACATCTTTATGTATATATATTGTATTTTAAAGCTGAGTTTTAAATTTTGAAAGCTTAAGAAATATGTTGATGGCCTAATTATAAAACTGATAACCTCTTTTGCCAACTCGCATATCTGTGTAGTTTTTCTAGTCTTTTAATAAGTGTCTGTACAAAACTTTCTCATAGGAGTCTGGAAATGGAGAAGCTGTGTTTTAGCATCTGGCATAAATTCAGTTGCTTTTTTACCATTTCAATCTGTTAGCATATTTCTTAGCTATTTGTACCCATTGACATTTTAGATAAGGGCTAAGAGAAAGTGTTTTCCACAAGATTATCCTTTGTAACACTGCCCTCAGGCAAAGAAATTTTGTTGTCAGCGTTATTAGCCATTCACTTATTAGTACATTGCTTCAAATTTTTATAAGGTAAAGTTATTTCACCATAGAAACAAGTGTTAAGATGTTTCCTGGTCAACCGATGAAAGCCAACATATGTGCCTTTAGTTGCCTCGAGTCCTCGAGTGTTTCAAGAGGAGTAGGAACTGGTCTGGGTCCAGGGTCCCAGTGCTGATATTCTTCCAAGACCATAGGCCATACGGGCCTCAATCATTGGGAGGGAGTAGACTAAGGCACCTCGGAGGCAGCAGTGGAACTTTATTTTTGAAAGTTTATGTAAAGGCCGGTTGCCGTAGCTCACACCTATAATCCCAGCACTTTGGGAGACAGAAGTGGGCAGATTGCTTGAACCTGGGAGTTAAGCATCCTGGGCAACATGGCGAAACCCTGTCTCTACCAAAAATACAAAAATGAGCTAGGCATGATGGCCTGTGCCTGTAGTCCCAGCTACTCGGGAGGATTGCTTGAGCCCAGTAAGTCAAGGCTGCAGTGAACCATGATTGCACCACTGAGCTCCAGCCTGTGCGACAGAGTGAAACTGTCTCAAGGAAAAAAAAAAAATGTATGTAAAGTTAGGAAATATCACTCCTTGCCAGGTGCAGTGGCTCACGCCTGTAATCCCAGCACTTTGAGAGGCCAAGGTGGGCAGATCAAGAGGTCAAGAGATCGACTGGCTAACACAGTGAAATCTTGTCTCTGCTAAAAATACAAAAAATTAGCCAGGCGTGGTGACGGGCACCTGTAGTGCCAGCTACTTAGGAGGCTGAGGCAGGAGAATGGTACGAACCCGGGAGGCGGAGCTTGCAGCGAGCCGAGATCGCACAACTGCACTCCAGCCTTTATCACTTCTCACTCCTAACCTCCATACACATTACAAGTGATATGAAAATCCAAGATACATTACTTAGAATAAGATATGAATATAAATATAGTCATTCTTATGTTCAAAAAAATGTATCAGGGGTAATCATTTTCCTGGAAGAATATACACAGCCAACTGCTAGTATTAGTCATCTCCGGAGCGTAAGACCTGGGGGTGGGTGAGAATTCATAGTTTTCACTTTATAGTCTTATAAAATAGAAATTTTTTTAGACTGTATGTATTCTATTTATTTTAAAAGAAGTAGCTGCTGTAAGATACTGTCATAAAGGTCTTCTGATCCTTCCAGTTTTTCTAGTATGCATTTTCAGTGTAACTAATCATACAATAACAGAGTATGACTCAGAATATGATCATTGGTAGATAAAACCAGTTTTGTTTTTCTTTTTTTAAGGATGATGATCCTTTCTGTTAAACAACATATTTTAACTATATGGATTTACTGTTTCATAATGTAGTTGTTGACCATGGGATTATTAGTCATTTTTTTTTATTTCTAATGGTTCTATTAGTCATTGTCATGTTAAAATAGAACATTTAAGAGATTTGATAAAAGTACATGAGTTGAACATTTTAGCATGGTTTTTTTGTTGTTGCTAAAAAGCCTTACCAGAGAGATTTAGCATGCTTTTAGTTCTAAATTTCTAATATACAACTGTTTCAGATCACTGTTAGCTAAATATTAGATGTACTGTATCATAATTTCATTATGTTGGAGAAAACCTCAATTGCTTTAATATTTGGAATATAGGTATTTCAAATTTTTATTTTTGCTTCACAGTTTTCAGAACTATGGTTAGAATTTTAACATTCCATTTGGTGATCATGGCCTATCTCCCGTGTTTCCTATAGCTGTGATTAGAAGTTTTATTATAATTCTTATTGCTTATGTACAAATAAACATAAATTAATAATCTTTACCTTTGCAGGATGTAAGTTGTCCAATAAGGCAAGTTCCTAGAGGTAAAAAGCAGGTGCCTTTGAATCCTGACCTCAATCAAACAAAACCTGGAAATTTCCCGTCCCTTGCAGTTTCCGGTAATGAATTTGAACCTAATAACAGCCATATGGTGAAGTCTTACTCGTTGCTGTTTAGAGTGACTCGTCCAGGAAGAAGAGAGTTTAATGGAATGATTAATGGAGAAACCAGTGAAAATATTGGTAATTTTTTTTTTTTACTAGATTTTATCACTGGAGATTAAGATGGTCATTGAAAATGATTGTACCAGTGTTCCTTCATGATAGTCATGGTGCTGAGTCTTAAAGCAAACAGTGAATTCACCTCCACCTCAACATTTTGTTGTGCAAATTTTCAAACATAAAGGACAATGAGGAGTATTTTATAGTGAACACCTATCTACTTACCTCTTAGATTCAACAATGAACATTTTATTATACTTGTTGCGTATTTATCCCCCTACCCATCCCTCTTTTCTTCCAACAATTGTGAATTCATCTTTGAGGTATTCATTCAACAAACACATAGGTGCTGGGGATGATTTAATTTAATCCAAGATGATTAAAACATTCAGTCCTATCCTCCAAAGTCTCACAACCTAGTGTAGGGAAATATACATGAAATATATCATTGCAGCAAAATGATGAGTGGCATAATACAGGTATATGTGAAGTTCAGCAGAGAAACACGTTGGAAGAAATAATCTTTGACTCTTGAAGTATTGTTTGAAGTTTTTGGAGAGTTACCATGAGTGAGAAGGAGTTTGCCTAGCAAAGATAATTCTAAACAGCAACATTAGCATTTGCAAAGATGTGGGGTTAATGTTGTGAGTGTAAAAAAGAACATACAGTAAAAATGCAAAATTGGAAAACATGTGGTCTGTATATTATTGCAACTTTAGTGTAATTCGTACCTCATTTGGGATAAATGTAGCATGTTTTATGTTAAGGGACCATATATCATAACACATTTTTGTTCTAATATTTGATTTATGAGAAATGTTTGTTAAATTTAGATGTCAATGAAGAGCTTCCAGCCAGAAGAAAACGAAATCGTGAGGATAGGGAAAAGACATTTGTTGCACAAATGACAGTATTTGATAAAAACAGGTAATGTTGATGAACAAGTGAGGCTCCCACAATGTTCTGGAAATGTTTTCATTCTGAAGCAGAATATAATTATTTATATTGATTATTTCATTGCCTTTGTTTCTTTTTATTCTTACGGATGAAAAAACAAATTTGCAAACACTGAATTTTTGTCTGTTTCATAGAAAACAATAATTAAGGAACTATTTGGATAGATAGCTCAGTTAAACTTACTTATTTGGCAAATATTTTCTGAGTGTCTACTCTTTGCCAGACACTGTTCTAGACATTAAGAAGGCAACAAAATCCCTGCCTTCACCATGGAGCTTAACTTTTAGTGGAGGAAACAGACCACCACCCAAAAAATCAACTAATGTCACTTAGTGATGAGTGTTGTGAAGAAAAATAGAGAATAAATGGTTACTGTTTTAGAGAGATATCCTCTGGGAGGAGGTAATATTTGAGAAGAGACTTAAATGGACTGGGCCCTACGTAAATCTTGGGGTTATGTGTTTATTAAAAATTAAGGAAGAGGAGCTGGTCATGGTGGGTATGCACCTGTAGTTGCAGCTACATAGGAGGCTAAGGTGGGAGGATTGTTTGAGCCCAGGAGTTCAAGGCAGCAATGAGCTATGATCATGCCACTGTACTCTGGCCTGAGTGACAAAGTGAGATCCCATCTTTTTTTTTTTTTTTTTTTAGGATGGTGTCTCACTGTGTCACCCAGGCAGGAGTGCAGTGGCGCAATCTCTGCTCACTGCGACCCCTCTGCCACCTGGGTTAGAGCAAGTCTCCTGCTTCAGCCTCTGGAGTAGCTGGGACTACAAGTGCGTGCCACCATGCCCGGCTAATTCTTTGTATTTTCAGTAGAGATGGGGTTTCACCGTGTTAGCCAGAATGGTGTCGGTCTCCTGACCTTGTGATCCGCCTGCCTTGGCCTCCCAAAGTGCTGGGATTACAGGCATGAGCCACCATGCCTAGGTGAGACCCCATCTTTTTTAAAAAAAGAAAGAAGGCCGGGCGCGGTGGCTCACACCTGCAGTCCCAGCTCTTTGGGAGGCTGAAGCGGGTGGATAACGAGGTCAGGAGTTTGAGACCAGCCTGGCCAAGATGGTGAAACCCTGTCTCTAGTAAAAATACAAAAATTAGCCGGGCACGGTGGCGTGTGCCTGTAATCCCAGCTACTCAGGAGGCTGAGGCAGGAGAATCGCTTGAACCCGGGAGGCAGAGGTTGCAGTGAGCCGAGATCATACCACTGCACTCCTTCCTGGAGATCATACCACTGCACTCCTTCCTGGGTGACAGAGCAAGACTCTATCTTAAAAAAAAAAAAAAAAAGAAAAGAAAATCATGTATAATCATTGTGTACCTCTGTGCATTTGGTACAGGATGGCAAGAAACACAGACTTATAATAATTTCTGCAATTTCTATTTGGAAACGAAATATTTTAGTGAAAATATCACCAGTGAAAGAATGTCTGGGAAGCAAATCCAGCATTTTTTCTTTTTGAGACTGGAGAAAGAAACCTATGCCGTCATTTCTTGTAGCAGGCTGCGTGCTGGTAGTTAACAGTTTATTGTCAGGTATAGGACAAAGAACCAGGGAAAGTAACTAGGCCATTCTTCCTATTGTTTATTTTTTATTTATTTATTTGTTTATTTTTGAGACGGACTCCCGCTGTGTCACCCAGGCTGGAGTTCAGTGGCATGATCTCAGCTCACTGCAACCTCTGCCTCCTGGGTTCAAGCGATTCACCTGCCTCAGCCTCCTGAATAGCTGGGATTACAGGCACCTGCTACCATGCCCAGCTAATTTTTGTATTTTTAGAGAGATGAGGTTTCACCATGTTGGCCAGGCTGGTCTGTAGCTCCTGACCTCAGATCATCCACCTGCCTCAGCCTCCCAAAGTGCTGGGATTACAGGTGAGCCGCCGTGCCCAGCCAGCGTCTTCTTAAAGTCAGAAATTTTATTGTGGATCGAAGATTTAAATGGAAAACAGTAGAACCATAAATGTACTAGAAAATAGTGGTCATGTCTGTGGGGGAAACAATTAGAATGAGGCGCATTGGACTTCATCGATGCTGTTAATTGTTCTATTTTAGGCAGCATGGGGTATGTTCTATTTTCTTTTTCAATCACTGTACCTGACACATATGTTTACACATTTCTTGTAAGAAAAAGATAATACTTTTATTTTAAAGAAAAAGTGCGAAGAAGAAACTGGGAGAATTTCCCCACAGCAGCTTATTTTGAAAATATTCATCCGGGCGTGGTGGCTCACGCCTGTAATCCCAGCACTTTGGGAGGCTGAGGCGGGCGGATCATGAGGTCAAGAGTTCGAGACCGTCCTGGCCAACATTGGTGAAACCCCATCTCTACTAAAAATACAAAAATTAGCTGGGCGTGGTGGTGCGTGCCTGTAGTCCCAGCTACTCAGGAGGCTGAGGCAGGAGAATTGCTTGAATCCAGGAGGCAGGGGTTACAGTGAGTTGAGATCACGCCACTGCACTCCAGCCTGGTGACAGCGAGACTCTGTCTCAAGAAAAAAAAAAAAAAAAAATTCCAAACTATAGGAAAGTTGAAAGAATACTAAAGTCATTTAATATCCACATACCCTTCATCTAGATTGTATCTTTTGTTAACATTTTGCCACATTTGATTTATTTATGAGTATATATTTTATTTCTGTGCTGAACAATTTGAAAGTTGGCTTTATTCCTCATTTATAAACTCTCTTGCATGTATCTCCTAAGAACGAAGACATTTTCTGGTATAACCACCGTACACTTATGAGGAAAATTAAAATACAAATACCATACTATCTCCCCAGTTGACCTCAATAATGTCCTTTATAATTTGTCCTGTCCCCACCCCGATTCCATAGCTAGATGTCATAGTTCTTCAGTCTCCTTCAATTTGGAATAGTCCTCTAGCCTTTCTCCCTACCTTCTGTGACATTTTTCCCCCAGTATAGGCCTGTAGTTTTGCAGAATGTATCTCAATTAGGACGTCTGTGATGATTTCCTCTTGATTAGCTTCAGGTTAAACATTTTTGGCAGGGATTCTAATGAGGGATGTGTTGTTTACGTACTACATCACAGACAAAAGGTAATATTAGGTTTGATCACTCAGTTAAAGTGCTGTTCACAATATTTCTCCATTGTAACAGTACTTTTTTTCCCTTTTATATAAATCAGCATATAATTCTTATGCTAATACATGAAGCTGAGTAAATATCCATTTTCTTCCCATAGCCTTTCACCCAATAGTTTTAGCATCGATTGATTATTTTTGCTTGAATAAATTATTCCTTTGGCAGTTGGAAAATGGTAATTTTCTAACATTTCTTCCACATTTATTTGCATTTTTTTTATAAAGAAGAGCATTCCTTCTCTGCTCCCACTGCTTCACTTGACTAACCCTAAAAATATATATGTGTGTGTGTATATATATATATAGACAGAGAGAGAGAGAGAGAGAGAGAGAGAGAGAGAGAAACAGGCAGGCATGGTGGCTGATACCTGTAACCCTAACACTCTGGAAGTCCAAGGCAGGAAGACTATTTGAGCCCAGGAGTTTGAGACCAGTTTGGGCAACATAGCAAGACCTCGTTCCTAAAAAGAAAAAAAAATTTTTTTTAAAGTTACATGTGAATTTAAAAAGAAGAACATTCCTTTCCTCAGCTTTGATATTTTAAAATCAGTATGGATTAACAAATTCTATTTATTCAATTAGTTTTAATCTATTGATACTGTTATTTTAATGCTCAAATTGTCTCATATTTGGTCAGGAGGAGCCCTTCTAAGTAGGCTTCTGTGTCCTGTTTTGTTGCTGCTATTTTTCCTGATTTTCTAGAATAGTAACATTTACCAGAATCACCTTCTCTTTTTTTTTTTTTTTTTGGAGACGGAGTTTCGCTCCTGTTGCCCAGGCTGGAGCGCAAAGGCACGATCTCAGCTCACCGCTACCTCTGCCTCCTGGGTTCAAGCGATTCTCCTGCCTCAGCCTCCCGAGTAGCTGGGATTACAGGCATGCGCCACCATGCCTGGCAAATTTTGTATTTCTAGTAGAGACAAGGTTTCTCCCTGTTGGTCAGGCTGGTCTTGAACTTCCGACCTCAGGTGATCCTCCCACCTCAGCCTCCCAAAGTGTTGGGATTACAGGCATGAGCCACTGCATCCAGCCTACCTTCTTTTCTTACCTCTGCTCTGAAGTTGTGATTTCTTCAAGGAGTCCTGATTCCTTATAGAAGAATAGTATTTTTAAGCCAAAATCTGCATGTTAGATGTGTAAAAATTGTTTTTAAAATCTCACAGAGGGCTGAGTGCAGTGGCTCACACTTGTAATCTTAGTACTTTGGAAGACCAAGGTGGGAGGATCTCTTGAGCCCAGGAGTCTGAGGCTGTAGTGAGCTATGATTGTGTCACTGCACTCCAGCCTGGGTGACAGAGCGACTGTCAAAAAAAAAAAAAACGAAATCCAGTTAATTCCTTGAAATAATAACCAATATTCAAAAGCCATATAGGAAAAGAATGCAAAGTTGAACAAAATAAAAATCAAAAACTTCTTCAGAAAACAAAAAAGCCACCATAACCAAAGTCAAAAATGACAAGATGGGGAGAAATTATTTTCAACTTGTCTTTCAGGTAGATACCTCATTCTTGAATGTAAACAGGTCATACTAATTTTAAAAGACCACTGCCCAATAGAAGAATGGGCAAAGGAAACAATAAAAAGTTTACCAAAATAGATATATATGGTTCTTAAACAATTAAAACGATAAAACATCTGAATTAAAAGTACACTGAGATGAGTTTTTTCACTTATCAGATTGACAGAGATCAAAAAACTTGATAAAGCACTTGATGAGGCTGTGGGGGAAAGGTCTCCACATACATTACAGATAGGAGGGTGCATTGGATTGTAGGTATCAAATGTACACCCACAAAATGGAATAGTATGTATCTATGTAAAAGCATAAGGAAGCTCCTTTGTGATTTAGAAATACATGAATTTATTACCTATTTGAGTAAAGAAATTAGTTTTTAAAATAAAGAGTTGAATGGCTTTGCTGATGTACTATTGAAGTTGACTAAATTTAAGTAGTACAGCATAGAGAAAAGACAAAAATTCTTAAGTGTCAATCATTTGGTTTTAAGAGACTTTAGAGACAGACACCTGGATTCATTTGCTAGATCTGGCTATTTACGGTTTGATTTGAAGGCAAGTTATTTAACCTTTTCTTGCCTCAGTTTTCTCTTCTGGCAGTGGAGTAATAGTACATAGTTCGTAGCATTGTTGGGAAGATTAAATGAACCATGTAAAATCTTTATAATAGTGCCTGGCACATAGTGAACACTCAATAAATGTCAGCTGTTTTTATCTAATAGAATTTCTCTAAGAGTGATGAAGAGAAGCCAGTTTCTTGATATATACAGTTAATTACTGAGCATGGTTGAAGAATGGTGTTTAGTAGTGGTTACTAGTGTTTAAAGTATGGAAAAAATAAATTATACATAGACACATACGTACACATACCTTAAAACTATATTGTGTGAATATATTTGAATTATTTGATTCAATTAGTATTCCATGAAGTGTTTATTGAGCACCTATATGTGCCAGGTGCCCCCAGAATTCCATAGTTACCAGATTCGTCATTATAATAATCAGTTTACTGGTCAAGTATAAAAGTAAAGGATTCTAGTTCAAACAATTACAGTAGTTAAAAGTAACAGAATTCTTAGTGTTTCTCTAAGACAAGCATTGTAACACTGTTATCCTATTTTTAAAAATATAAAGCCTGGGCTGGACGCGGTGGTTCACGCCTGTAATCCCAGCACTTTAGGAGGCCGAGGTGGGTGGAACAGGAGGGCAGGAGTTTAAGACCAGCCTGGCCAAGATGCAGAAACCTGTCTCTACTAAAAATACAAAAATTAGCCGGGCATGGTGGCACGCGCCTGTAATCCCAGCTACTCGGGAGGCTGAGGCAGGAGAATCGCTTGAACCTGGGCAGCAGAGATTATGGTGAGCGGAGATTGCACCACTGCACTCCAGCCTGGGTTGCAACAGAGCAAGACTCCGTCTCAAATGAATAAATAAATAAAGCCTGTACTTACGCTTTATATTTAATGGTGACAACGTACCAGGTTTTGAGACCTCAGGCATATTATACTTTACATGTTTAGAGTTATATCTGAGTAGCTACAGTAATGAATTCCTAGTAATACAGTTTTTAGTGTACCTCATTAAAATTGCTTTCATCAGGAATGGAGTGTAGGTGTATTTTTAAAATCTTGTTGGGTATGTAAGCTAGTTTATAAATTTAATAAATGGTTTTAGTATAAATCTAAAGATGTAGAATTTGTGTACTTATAGTAATAACACAGGTTACGTTAAAGTATATGTGTTTGTCTAACAGGCGCTCACAGCTTTTAGATGGGGAATATGAAGTAGCCATGCAGGAAATGGAAGAATGTCCAATAAGCAAGAAAAGAGCAACACGGGAGACTATTCTTGATGGGAAGGTACGGACTACTTAGAAAGTTGAGCACGTTATAGTTATGAACTCCCGTTTTTGATTGATGTTTTCTTCCCCAAATGCTAATTCATGTTGGAAGTAGAGTCCTTTGTTTTTTGTACTTTAAAAAACACAAGTAAGTGATCTAGTCAGAGCATTTAACGGAGGGTATCATTCTTTTTTTTTGTGAGGGGGAGTCTTGCTCTGTTTCCCAGGCTGGAGTGCAGTGGCATGGTCTCGGCTCACTGCAACCTCCACCTCCCGGGTTCAAGCGATTCTCCTGTCTCAGCCTTCTGAGTAGCTGTGATTACAGGTGCGTGCCACCACGCCTGGCTAATTTTTTTTTATTTTCAGTAGAGGCGGGGTTTGACCATGTTGGCCAGGCTCGTCTGGAACTCCTTACCTTGTGATCCACCCACCTTGGCCTCCCAAAGCGCTGGGATTACAGGCGTGAGCCACTGCACCCGGCCACACAGAAGGCATCATACTTCGAGAGCCAGACTGCCTGATTCAAATCTCTGCTCCTAGCTATGTGGCGTTTGGCAAGTTACTTATCCATGTCTCAGTTTCTTCACCTGTAACATGAGACATAAAATTGATGGATTAGATGAAATAATAAAATATTTAGTACAGTGCCTGGCATACAGTCAGTGCTCAATAAATGTTAACGGCTATTTTAAATTCTATTCATTGTAATGGCAGGTAATAAGGGATGACTAGTGATACGTTTATCAAGAAATCTGCAGAATTTAGATTAAGCATACTTAAAATAACTCTTTTAAGAGATGAAGAGGAATTCATACATTTCTTAAATAGGTAGATTCAAAACTAACGATGTCTTTTATTTCTAAATATGTTAGGTCAGTGTACCATCCAATGAAAAATCTCATAAGGATTTTTTTAAGCCTTAAAATTAGTTCCAAGTTAATCTAGAAGGATAAGTATTTAGTAATAGTAAGAGAAATTTTAGAAAAATATTTTGAGAATTTTTACTTACCAGTTTTAGTATGATATACAATATACAGTAGTACATACCATAAAGTTAAGAGAACTTAAACTCTATGGTATAAGCATAGGAATAGACAAGCATATCATTCAGGCGTAGTCCTGAAATAGTTTGATGTATATTTGAAATTTAGTTTATGATAAAGGTGGTGGTATAGCTATGTGAGAAAGAGAAACTGTTCATTAATTGTGACAACTCTTCTCCAGTCATCTGGAAATAATCTTAGACCTAATACATTCCGGAAGGCTCATAAACATGTAAAAATGAACATTCATAGGCATGGAAAAAAAATAGGTGAATGTTAATATATTGCAGTGAGGAAGACCCTTCTAAGGATGATTTAAAAGTAAGAAAGCATAAAGTAAAAATTGTCGGGTTAAAATTTGTCATTTTTATACTGCAAAATATCTAAAGTTACAAACAAATTATGGAATGGGGGAAATATCTAACACAAAATGCTAATATGAATACATAATATTGTGAATTATAAAACAAAAAGATACGCAGTCTAATAAGAAATATGTGTCAAGGACTATCACGCAGTTCTTAAAAAAACAAATATAGATGGCCAGCAAACTTTTAAAGCAGTACTCAAACTTATTAGTACTCAAAGGCATGCAAATGCAGAGATAACTACTTTTGAGAGTTCAACAAAGATTAAAAGTTTGACAGTTTCTAGTGTTTTAGGGATGTGAGGACACATATACTCTCAAATAATATTTTGATGTAACAGTAAGTTGGGGTCGGGCTCAGTGGCTCATGCCTGTAATCCCAGCACTTTGGGAGGCCAAGGCGGGTGGATCACCTGAGGTTATGAGTTTGACACCAGCCTGGCCAACATGTCAAACCACATCTCTACCAAAAACAAAAAATTAGCCGGGCATGGTGGCAGATGCTTGTAGTCCCAGCTACTTGGGAGGCTTAGGAATATTAACTTGAATCTGGGAGGCAGAGGTTTCAGTGAGCTGAGATTTTGCCACTTCAACTTTATCCGGGGAGACAGAGCAAGACTCTGTCTCAAAAAAAACGTTGATACAGTCTTACTATAGGGCAGACTGGCAATATATATAAAGTTAAAATTGTATATTTTAACAGTCCAAGGCTGTGGTGAGCCATGATCGTGCCACTGCACTGAAGCCTGGGCAACAGAGGAAGACCCTGTCTCAAAAAAAAAAAAAAAAAAAGGCCAAGTGCAGTGGCTCAACACCTGTAATCCCAGCATTTTAGGAGGCTGAGGCAGGCAGATCATGAGGTCAGGAGTTCAAGACCAGCCTGGCCAACATAGTGAAACCCCATCTCTACTAAAAATATAAAAATCAGCCGAGTGTGGTGGCACGTACCTGTAATCCCAGCTACTCAGGAGGTTGAGGCAGGAGAATTGCTTGAACCTGGGAGGTGGAGGTTGCAGTGAGCCAAGACCACATCATTGCACTCCAGCCTGGGCAACAGAGTGAACCTCCATCTCAAAAAAAAAAAAAAAATGTAAAAAGGGAGTACAGGGCCAGGTGCGGTGGCTCACACGGGTAATCCCAGCACTTTGGGAGGCCGAGGTGGATGGATCATGGGGTCAAGAGATCAAGACCATCGTGGCCAACATGGTGTCACCCCATCTCTACTGAAAATACAAAAAATTAGCTGGACACAGTGGCGAATGCCTGTAGTCCCAGCTACTCTGGAGGCTGAGACAGGAGGATCGCCTGAACCTGGAAGGCGGAAGTTGCAGTGAGCTGAGATCATACCACTGCACTCCAGCCTGGTGACAAAGTGAGACTTCGTCTCAAAAAAAAAAAAAAAGTATAAAAAAATCTTTACAGAAGAATGACAATATAGAAAAAATACAGAAAAAATAGAAAAGTCTCCATTTTCTAATCACTATAGTAATATTTGATTTGGGCAAGAAGCAATCCAGATGCAACCATTAAGTAAAGATTATTATGGGACAGAATATTCACACTGTTTCTATCATTCCATAGATCACTTGTTAATTACAAAAGGAAAAAGAGGCCGGGAATGGAGGCTCACGTCTGTAATCCCAACACTTTGGGAGGCCGAGGAGGGCGGATCACTTTAGGTCAGGAGTTTGAGATCAGCCTGGCCGACATGGCAAAATCCCATCTCTACTACAATTACAAAAATTAGGCAGGCGTGGTAGCAGGCACCTGTAATCCCAGCTACTTGGGGGGCTGAGGCAGGAGAATCGCTTGAACCCAGGAGGTGGAGGTTGCAGTGAGCCAAGATTGTGCCACTGCACTCCAGCCTGGGTGACAGAGTGAGACTCATTCTCAAAAAAAAAAAAAAAAAAAAATGCCCTTATTCTTAGCAGACATATAGAAGAAATTAGGGGTAAAGTGCTATGCAATCTGCAGTTAACTCTCAAATTGTACAGGGAGAAAATTTATTAAAGTTAAAAAACATGAATATTCATAGATATACATATATGTGGGGGCAGGTAGGGAGGGATGCACAGACAAAATATGGCAAAATGGTAACAACTGGTGATCACTGAACTATTCTTGCAACTCTGAATAGTTTAAAAAATTTCAAAGGTATATTATTTTTGAACTGCTCAGGAGGTTTAAATTTTTGAGTTTTTAAAATAAGCAATGAATTGTGAGGAAGTGTGAGAAGCCACAGACTTGAGAGATAAGATGAAAAATAAGGAAAGTAGAATCACAGTAATAAGAGGAACAGAGTTTCAAAATGCTGTAATCAGTCAGTAGCTTCAATGCAAAAGAAAGTTAAATTAAGGACCAACTCAGTAAAGACAACTGGATTCAGCAATTGGCAAGTCAGTGATGACCTAGGGTACAGGAGCTTCATTGAAATAGTAGAGTTGGGCCACACGTGGCCCACACCAATAATCCAGCAGTTTGGGAGTCCGAGGTAGGTGGATCTCTTGAGGCCAGGAATTCAAGACCAGCCTGGCCAACATGGTGAAACCTCATCTCTACTAAAAATACAAAAATTAACCCGATACAGTGGCGCACCCCTGTAAGCCCAGCTACTCAGGGGGCTGAGGCATGAGAACTGCTTGAACCTGGAAGGCGGAGGCTGCAGTGAGCTGAGATAGGGCCACTGCACTCCAGCCTGGGTGACAGGGGAAGACTCTGTCTAAAAAACAAAAAATAGGCCGGGTGTGCTGGCTCATGCCTGTAATCCCAGCAATTTGGGAGGCCGAGGCAGGCAGATCACGAGGTCAGGAGATCGAGACCCCTCCTGGCTAACATGGTGAAACCCCGTCTCTACTAAAAATACAAAAAATTAGCTGGGCGTGGTGGCAGGCACCTGTGGTCCCAGCTCCTCGGGAGGCTGAGACAGGAGAATGGCGTGAACCCGGGAGGTGGAGGTTGCAGTGAGCTGAGATTACGCCACTGCACTCCAGCCTGGGTGACAAAGTGAGACTCCCTCTCAAAAAAAAAAAAAAGTAAACTGGGTATGTACCTTTAGAGGTGGTGTACATTTTCAGCATTATACGTGAATATAAATGAGTGGCAATAGGTACTTTGGTCCACAGATTTTTGGTATCTTAACTAGTTTTGGATCTCTTCCCCTAAAGGGATTGCCTGTTGAACGTTGTTAGGAATATAAGTACTGAAGGCAAACTGCCTGGGTTTGAATTTTGTACTGTCCCTTGCACCCTGCCTGGCTTCAAATCCTAGCTCTGCTTATTAAGTTCTTTTAAGGGGATGACCTTTCAGCAAATGTCTTAGCTTCTGTTTTCCCAAGTAAATGGACACAATAGTTGCTACCTTGTGAAATATTCATGTAATTGACCAGTGTTTACCAAGTAGCATCGGTGTTTAGTTTCAGTCATTGCTGATTCTTCTGTTGGACTGTGAGGGGGTGTTGGGGTGGGGGATGGTGTGTGTGTGTTGCACTTAATTGCCTGCCGAAAGGAAAAGATACTTTTGATAACCGACAGGCAGCTTTTCTCTGCTTTTGTGTCAAAAGGGAAGAAGGGAGTTTGGAGAGGGAAACGAATTCTCTGTAACACTAAGCTCTCTTCCACAAAAACAGAGGTACATAGAATGTTTAATAATTTACAGAATTTCTAGACTTCAACGATCTGATTTTTTAAAATTTATTTTTATTTTTTCAGGTTGAGACTGAGCTAAAGTTAATCTGTGGCAATGTTCTGGATGTACTGGACAAACACCTCATTCCAGCAGCTACCACTGGCAAGTCCAAGGTTTTCTCTTATGAAATGTAGGTTCTATACTAAAAATTAACAAGTGTGCTTCAATAAATTTAAACATTCTCAGGAATAATTGGTTTTGTTTCTTTTTTTCTTAGACATTTCATATTATTTTCCTTATTAAATATAACCAAAAATCCCACAGAAATTAACTGAGGAGCCTCTAAATATCAACAAAATTATCACTTGATGGACTGGAATTAAACAAGCAAATGATTCTAAGAAATGGTACGTGTATTAATCATAAAATTTCTACATGAAACATTCAGCCATTCTAGACCATTTCTGTCTGTGCAGACTCATCTTTTTCTGTTCTTTGCAAAGCCCAGCTAGAGCAAGCAAGTTCCTCCCCATGGGTTTTTCCCATCTCTGGTTGCTTGGCTGGCTGGGCTTCCTCTACAAACCCCCTTCCTTTCCCCTAAGCAGGGCCCGGTGTCCCCATCCTGCGGGGTTGAGCTCATGAGGGGATCTGACCAGGAGTAGCTATTCCTGGTGCTATTGTCGTTGTCCTGTTTCATGTGGGAACATGGCTGCTGGCTCTACAGAGATTTGGCAGGTAGCAAGGAGGTTTCTTTTCAAATCTTCCTTTGGAAGTCAGACTTGGTGAGGATCTTATGCCCACCTTTTCCTAGCTCTGTGGTGTCAGGCAAAGTCTCAGTTTCTGCAAATTGGGGTTAAGAATTCCTACCTCACAGCAAGCAGTCTTTTGATAAATAAATAAGATCTTAAGTGTAAATGATTCCACTAGAAATTGCACAATTCCTTTGGTCTTCATCCTGGAGGTCCACTGACAAGCCTCATGCAAACCTGTGGCCCTGTTCCTAAAGTGTTTTGATTCATACTTTCGAATGGCCTCAGGATGACCTTTTATAAAGTAAAAATGTGAGGTAGCCACATGATATCCACTGACCCAGTGAGGCTGTTTTACTGGATAGAAGAGGTTTGAGGAAGCACTTTGGGGGGCCGAGACAGGCAGATCACTTGAGGCCAGGAGCTGGAGACCCGCCTGGCCAACATGGAGAAACCCCATCTCTATTAAAAATACCAAAAAAATTACCTGGGCATGGTGGCACATGCCTGTAATCCCAGCTACTTGGGAGACTGAGGCACAAGAATCGCTTGAACCCGGGAGTCAGAGGTTGCAGTGAGCCAAGCCGAGATGGTGCCACTGCACTCCAGCCTGGGCAACAGAGTGAGACTCTGTCTCAGGGGAAAAAAAAAGGGTGGGGGGAGGGTTTGATAAAATAGTAGCATGTAGTTATGTTTCTACAATATTTGCTATATATAAGGATTTACCAACCTCTTGCATTAGCTACTATCCCCTACAGCAGTTGCTGTAGGAAAAAATCATCAAGTTCTGAGCTCCTACTGTTTGCCAGGCATATTCAGAGATGATCACGTTTAAATCTCAGAGTTACCCTGCAGAGCAGTCAGGGTATCACTGCCTGACAGATGAAGAAGCTGAGGCTTACAGCAGTTCAATGACTTACCCCAGGCCACATAGATGATGAGTGGGAGAGCCCAGGTCTGTCTGTGAGGTATAATGAAATTAGCATAAACCCTCCACATTGGCGCCACTTGCATAAATTAACATATTCTCTCACAGAAAGTATTTTATTGGGCATAACATTTTATATCTTTTACCATTTAACATTAGTTGTGGATCATTCCATGTCACATAAATGTGCCTCATTCTTTTTGGATAATATGATTACTAATGAATGGATTTACTATCATTCATTTAATCAATACTCCTTTTGATGGCCATTTTAATTGTGTATTTTTTCGTTTTGCACAGATTGATGTAATAAACATGATTTTATAGTAATATTTTTGCCTGTGAAAATGTTTACTGGACAATAAATTCCTAGGAGTAAAATAAGGTCAAAGATTATAAAGACAGAATTTATTTTCATAAACATTACCAAGTCAGCCACAAATGTTTAAATCACTAATGGTTTCAGATTACTGTATTTAATGAGTAAACACTTTCATAGGGTTTACTTTTATAAACACTTTTATTTGCCAGATATCACTCTAAGTGCTTTACAAAATTAACTTTTTCAGTTTTTAATATAACCCTGAGATGTATATTATGATTATCCCCATTCTACAGCTAAGAACACTGAGAAGTTAATTAACGTGTCACATATCTAGGAAATGACAAGGCTAATTGCACAGCCAGGCAGTCTGGCTCCTGAGTCCACATTTTAGACAACACTATACCTCCTGGTTCTTTTGAGGCATTACTACTGGAACTATCCTAATACTCATAAATAAACATTTCTTTTGGGGAGGGCCAAATAAAATTTTAAACAAAAGTTTTCACCAACTGTCAAGCTCATAAAGTTGTACATTATACACTTTTTTCATGATGCCCACAGATAACTTATTAGTGATATCATCTATTTTAAAAGACATATGTAAAACCCAACCCTTAAGAAAGGACTCCTATCACTGTTCCCCACAGGCACCCTCTTCAGTCTTACACCTTTCCACCCCCCAAAACAAATCATTCAGCATATTTATTTCATACTGTAATATAGGAAATAGCTTCTTTTTAGATTTTCTTATATTATTAACATTGATCATACAAACATGGAATAGAAATTCCTTATGTTTTATCTGGATTTAAGGTGCTACATAATGGAATATATTTATATCAAGCCATACACATTGGAGATAATGAAATCACTTGTGTTCTAGCTTAAACATTATGGGAATTTCAGAACTGCAACATAACAGATAATCCTCAGATGAAAACTAAATCTCTCCTCCGGTCAAGCATCTATGTGCATCAGTGAAGAGAAGACAGGGACTGTGGAAGGGAAAACAGTGAGTTGGGAAGGGCTGTGGCCACATCTGTTCCCTGGTACCTCAAGTAGTTAAATCCTGACCTCCTCTACCCCAGACTGTCCTGGGGAGTGGCCAACACTGGCCTTTCACAACTGTGTGTTACTAGAAATGCAACAGAAACCCAGCTGAATCCCCAGGGTTTCCCTTCTGCCCTTCTCAATGGAAAGATCTGTCCCAGGACCATTTGTTCCAACATTTTCAATTATGAGAAATCTGGGAAGATAAAGTTATTTTCACATTCCTCAAGAAATACGTATTTATTCATACTCATTAGAGGAAAGTCAGAATGTATGGAAAACCAGGAAGACTTTTAAAAATCCATGATAACCACCATCAAAAGAACCACACTTAGTATGTTGGTCCACAGGTTTCCCAGCACCCTTTTCTGTTGGTGTATGCACAAAATGCACAATCACGTTCTGTCTACATTTTACTATTTGCTGTTTTTTGATTAACACTATATATTGAACAATTTTTAAGACCTGCAACATATGTCGACAACATTATTTCAAAATAATATATTTAGAAATAAACACACACACAAACAGTTTGTCTTATATACAACATGTCTTATTTTCTAATTCTCCACTCTTGAAGATTTAGGTTTTTCTAACTTTTTCTTAATGTACTCACCAGGAGTCAGTAAACTTTTTTAATAAAAGGCCAAAGGGTTGATATTTTAAACTCTGCAGGCCATAGGTTTCTGGTGCAACACTCAACTCTGCTGTTGCAGGGAAAGAGGCCATACACAATTTGTAAATGAATGGGCATGACTGTGTTCTGGTAAACTTTACAAAAACAGGTGGTGGACTAGATGCAGCCTGCTCCTCTGGACATGGTTTGCCAGCCCCTGACATATACCACTACAGAGGATGCTGTTAGAATGAAATCTCTTTACACATCTCTGATCATCTCCTTAGGACTAATTGCTAGAAATGACATCATGGTAGCTGTGGGTCAAAGGGCATGCATGCTCTGGGATGTACATTGCCAAATTGCTCATGATCAGCCTTTCTCATGTCAAAATGTTTTGTGACCACCAGAAGGCTGGTTCTGCTTTTTTTATCCATTGAATGAGGAATAGAAATGGCATGGCATGTATGCAGGATATTTAATCATCATATAGATAATGCTTTGTGCACAAGTGTATTCTACATTCTTTTGCAATAAGTCTACATCTGCCAGAGTTGAAATAAAATAAAACAAAATGAACCTATTTAGGACCTTCTGTGTAGTAGGTCCCTTCATGTATGTTGTTGTCTTTATCAGAATTCTTATGACCTAGGCATTTAAGAAAATTTTTTTTAAATACTTAGTTGACAAGGATTGTGTATATTTAATGCATACAATGTGATTTCATATATGTATATATTGTGTACTAATTATCACAATCAAATTTATTACATCCATTACCACCTATGCTGTACATTAAATCTCCAGAATTTTGTTCATCTTATAACTGAAAGTTTACACCCTTTGATTAATAGCTTCCCATTTTCCCCACCCCCAGCCGTTGGCAACCACCATTCTACTATCTGTTTTTATGAGTTTGACTCTCTTAGATTCCACATAGAAGTGAGATCATACAAAACTTGTCTTTCTGTGTCTGGCTTATTTCACTTAGCGTAATGTTCTCCAGGTTTATCCAGGACAGGAGTTTCTTCTTTTTAATGGCTAATAGTCCATTGTTTATATATATTTTATTTATCCATTCATCTGTTGCTGGACACTTAGGCTGTTTCCATATCTTGGGTATTGTGAATAGTGTTGTAATAAACATGGGGCGCAGATCTCTCTTCAACATTCTGACTTGATTGCTGAATTGTATGGTAGTTCTGCTTCTGATTTTTTGAGGAAGCTCCATACTGTTTTCCATGAATGTTATACCACTTTACATTCCAACCAACAGTGTACAAGGGTTCTCTTTCCTCTATGCTTTCGCCAACACTTGTTATCTCTTGTCATTTTTTATAACAGCTGTCCTATCCTATGTAGCAATATCCCATTGTGGTTTTGATTTGCATTTCTCTGATGATTAGTGGTGTTGAGCACCTTTTCATATGCTGGCTGGCCATTTGTATGTCTTCCTTGGAGAAAAAAGTCCATTGGGGTACTTTGCCTATTTTTAATTGGGTTATTGATGTATTTATTAATTTTTGGTATTGAGTTGTGTGAATTCCTCATATATTTTCAATTAACCCCTTATCAAATATATGGGTTGCAACTATTTTCTTCCATTTCGTAGGTTGCCTTTTCATTTTGTCATGGTTTCCTTTGGTGTGTAATACCTTTTAAGGTTGACGTAGTCCCATTTATTTATTTTTGCTTTTGTTGCCTGTGCTTTGGTGTTATAGCAAAAAAAAAATTGCCAATTGTGACCAATGGCAAGGAGATTTTTCCCTATGTTTGCTTCTAGGATTTGCATGGTTTCAGATATTACATTTAAATCTTTAATGCATTTTGAGCTAATTTTCTGTATATGATGTAAAACAAGTGTGTAATTTCATTCTTTTTCAAGCACTTTCCCCAACGCCATTCATTGAAGAGAGTTTCCTTTCTACGTTGTGCATTTTTTTATAGTACAGTGAAAGCAAGTCTATTAAGAAAGTAAAGGAATAAAAGAATCTACATTGTGTATCCTTGATGACTTTGTCAAAGATCGGTTGACCACATATGCATGCGGTTATTTCTGGGTGAGCTTGGCATTTTTATCTACCTCATTCTACCAATGAGGAGGCCGAGTCTCAGAGAGTTCATAGACCTGCCTAAGGTCACTCAGCTAGAGGTGATACAACCAGGGTTTGAATTGAGATCTGCCAAGCTTCTGAGTTTATTCTTTTTCCCCCACATGAAGGATCCTCAATTCTGCCTTACTGACATCAGGATCCAGTCAATTCTTTGTGATGGGGGCTGTCCTGTGCCTGGCAGGATGTTTAACAGCTTCTCTGGCCTCCACCCACTGGATGCCAGGGGAATGCACAAGAGGCTTGCTCATTTTCCCATTTAATCCTGAGGACAATATCTGGCATAAATGTTATGTCTTTTATTTTATAAATGAAGAAAATGAGACTCAGAAAGGCTTAAGTGAGTTCTTAAGAACACACAGACAGCAAGAGGTAGAACCCGAAACTGAACACAGGTGTCCATATGGGACAACAAGAAAGTTCAGGTTCCAGCTTCTTTTGAGTCTCTCATTTCAACAATTACCATCATCTGGATACGAGCTGAAGTACAGGAAACCTGGGGTGAACTCTCCTCCCATCAGGCCTAGGAGCCCCAGACCAGAACCCGAGCCCAAGGTCTCCCAGTCAGGCCCGCTGGAGTGAGCTGGCATCCACACTAGCCTGGTTTCCCAAAGCTACAGGGATGCCAGTCTCGCCGCTGATGAACAAAATGAAGGGCATTTGCTTCTCCTGCAGGCTGCCAGGATTGAACACAGATTCCTTTTCTTGCTCTCTTCTCCCGTAGCACAAAACCGGGTGGTCCATCCCCCTCCCGGTGTCCCAAGGCTTTGTTGCATGTTCTCTTTAATTTCTCCTACTCTCGCAGTGCACCCTACCTGCATCTCCCTGGCAACCTTTCTGCTCTATCCTCTCAACACCTGGATCACAAGAACACTTGTGAGGCCCCTTAACAAGCTACATCCCAAATTATCATTCCACTTTGTCCTCAGCCAGTGCCCAGGTCCAACTCACTCTCCTGGGGTGACTTTCTTTCCTGCCCAATGTGGTTTCATCATCTGTAAATTGGGGATAATTAAAGTCTTGATCGTGGTATTGGACTCTCAAAGCAGAAGTAGCAAGCTCAGCCAAGTCACGTAAACGAGGAGACGTTCCTTCTGAACTGAAAAGGCACTGGTCACAAGGGCTGCTCCTTCTTCTCTCAGGCCTCTCCAGCACGCCCTTGGCTCAGCCAAAGAAGAGACTCAGGCTGTGCTTCTGCGCTGTTGGGATAACATAGGCCTCCTCCATGTGGTTCCACAGCAGGAACATGGGGACAATCAGACCTCTCCCAGTGTGGGCATGAGGATACAACAAGATCATGTCAATATTGACATTCATAATGGCTGGGTGCAGTGGCACAGGCCTGAAATCCCAGCACTTTGGGAGGCTGAGGTGGGCAGATCGCTTGAGCCCCAGAGTTCAAAACCAGCCTGGGCAACTTGGCAAAATCAGTCTCTACTGAAAATACAAAAAATTGGCTGGGCTTGGTGGTGCACACCTGTAGTCTCAGCTACTTGGGAGACTGAGGTGGGAGGATTGCTTGGCCCCAGGGAGGTTGAGGCTTCAGTGAGCTATGATGGCACTGCTGTACTCCAGCCTGGGTGACAGAGTGAGGCCCTGTCTCAAAACAAAAACAAAGACAAAACAACATTCCTAATAGTAGCAATAGCTACTATGTGCCAAGCCCAGGCACCTCTTCGAGTGTTTGCTGTCACCCTATGAGGTAAGTGTGCTTAGAAGTTACACAAAGCACATGGCTCAGTGTTTGGCCCATGGTAAGGGCCTAAAAGTGGTAGCCCCAGTGGTGGGGATGCTGCTGCTGCTGACCATTAACCCCAGTCTGCTCCACCTTCTTCCAGGCAGCCTGTGAGATGTTTGATGTCCGAGGCAAACAGCACATTCAGATCCCCAAGCTCTACACCTCCAGTGTGACCAGGCACCTGCACCACTTCAGGCTCATGTGGGACTCACAGCCTTTGGACCTCAGCTAAAGGACCTGCTTCTCTTCAGCACACGGGGCTTGTTTGTGTTGGGGTCCGAGCCCTGAGCCCATGGTCAAGGGGACCCCCAAGTCTTTCTGAACAGAGACAGCTGGCTTGGGGGCCTCCCTCTCACTGCATGCAAGAGCCTGTTAGGGTGCAAGACTCGAGGCGCTGAGGGAGGCTGTTTCAGGAGGGAGCCCCAGGAGGGTGGTGGAGGCAGAAGGGGGCAGCATCTGCCGAGGGCCTACTGTGTGCCGGGCACCGTGTGGGGTTTCTGGCCCATATGGGCTAAGTGAGCCTGGACACTCGTCTTGGGAGAAAGGCTCAGATGGAGAAATTGCAGTTCAGGAAGGTGAAGCAAGCTGCTAGCCTGTGGCCACATTGGGATCTGGGCGTCAGCCTTCCAGCCGCGAAGGCAGCCAAGTATCATGAAGAAGGCATCACAGAGGCGATTCCAGGCTGTAGTGGTGAACTCTCCACTCTGCATCCCCAGGTGCTGTGCCCCGTGCCCTGTCTAAGGTAGTCCTGCGGGTTTCTACATGTTTAAGATATCCCCAGCATCAATGATGCTCTCCTGTGGATCCCAAGCCACGGAGATGTCCTGGGGCTTCTCATTTTTAGGGACCTAAATTGAATTTCCCAACACCTAGAAGCAAGACAGCCGCCCTAACAGACTCTTGCATGCAGTGAGAGGGAGGCCCCCAGGCCAGCTGTCTCTGTTCAGAAAGACCTGGGGGTCTCCTTGACCATGTGCTCAGGGCTCAGACCCCAACACAAACAAGCCCCGTGTGCTGAAGAGAAGCAGGTCCCTTAGCTGAGGTCCAAAGGCTGTGAGTCCTGCATGAGCCTGAAGTGGTGCACGTCCCTGGTCACACTGAAGGTGTAGAGCTTGGGGATGTGAATGTGCTGTTTGCCTTGGATCTTTATTCGTGATTCAGAAACAGTGGAATAAAAGGAAAGGAAGGAAAACCCGAATGGCCACCTCAGCAGGATGCTCCAAGGGTAGTGTCCAGGTGGCACTGACTCAGAAATGTGGGGGCTTCCCCCACCCACGCTCAAGAGCCACTTTGCCATTTCACCATCTCTCTGTCCTCCACACCCCTCAGCAGCAAGCACACCAAGAATGTGTTCACCGTGAAGCTCAAATCTCAGCAGAATCTAGAGTCTGAAATCCAGGGAAGGGAAAGTGTAGAGCTTCTTGGATGATGCCCTGTCAATTTTATTTTAACGAATGAAAGACCAGAAGAAGTCAGTCTTTGAAAGGAGAGGACGGGAGCATCTGCTGGCATTAGCAGCCATGCCATCAGAGGACCGGCTCACCTGGACCCGCGGCTACCTGTGCTTTTACATCCAGTGTTGGTTAACCACGGGCCACTTTTCCAGCTTGGAAACTAAGCATCTGCTCCACTTCCTCTCCTTCCTTATTGAACTCTTTCACTAAAAGGACAATGCAAGAGAGACTTAAACTGTTTGCCTCATTCTTAAGAACTTTAAGGAAAAGTTTTGGCAGGGAAGGAGATTTCCCAGCTCTGGGATAGAGTCTTATGGATTATCTGCTGGTTTCACTGGTCTGTGCTGTCCTCCCTGCATTCATTAGGAAAACTGGCCTTGGTTCAAATAAGGACAGGATTTGTCCTGGTGACAGAGAAAGGTTTCTTCTGATATCCATATATCTCCGAGGGGTATGCTTTCTCCAGGCAGGGGCTGTGGCCAAGCGATCAGGGGGCTCAGAGGGCTGCTGGGAAGGGGTGGGCCCCTCTCTCCCCAGAGGGAATCTCCTGGGGACCTCTCGAGCACCCCTGCCCATACTTTAAACATAAATTCATAAATACAAACAAGTAGGCCATTCATAGAAATATATAAAATATGTCATAGGAAAGGTGGAACTCTCATATGGCAATAATTATGACAGAGGTTGGCAAATGACCTGAGTGACCCAGAGTGACCTGAGCACTGACTCCCAAACACCCTCAGTAGGATGTTCTGCATCCCTGAGACCCTTTCCTGGGTCCTCCTGGGCCCTACCACCCGCTACACCATCCAGACCTCAGGCCATCCCCCTCTCTGTTGACAGAGCAGTCTCTGTTCCTGAACGTGCTGGTCACCACCAACAGCAGCTGCTCCTCCTCCAGGCAGCTCAGCGTATACTTCTACATGCAGACAGCCTGGACGGCACCCAGGTGGACATAAGCCTTCAGCTCCCAGTAGACACTCTGGGCTTCCTACCCTGCAGAGACATTCTGGGCTTCCCCTGACATCTCCCCCATCCTGCGGCTCCTGTGCTCATCTGTCTCACCCAGTGCCCAGCACAGGCGCGGCACACAGAAGGTGAGTGAACCGATTTGAACACATCATCCTTGACTCTCCTTCCCTGCTCAAGCCCTGCAGCTAACCCATCGGCAAGTCCTGGCTCTGCCTCCAAAATACTGCGTATCCCATGTCCAAACACCTCTCACCATATCCACTGCTATTTGCAGTTCTGTGTGTGTGTGGAAATATTTCCACAAAATTGGAATGAGCAGGTCACAGCTGTGCCTGGAGGGAATGGCCGGGGAAATGTGCCCTCACCTTGCTGTTCTATCCAGGCCCACCCAGCTGAGGATAGGGGACCTGCCACAACTCTCCTGGAAGTTCTGGACTCCTGGGAGCTGGCAGGTGAGGACCCAAGAGTATTTTCAGCAACCTGGCTGACCTGGTCATCAGTCAGTCCCACCTTGGCCCACGCCTCTACATGGCACAGATCACAGCTCATTCCATCCTGGCATTACACTGGCCTGTGCCCTGCCCTCAGGGTCACATCTGTCTCCCAGAAGCCGTGCAACCCTGGAAAACCCAGGTCTAACAGTCAGGTTCCTCCTCTGTGCATTAACAGTGGCGTTGACGCCTGCTTTGCAGGGCGCTGGGAGGGGAGAGGGAGGTGTATGCTGGAGAGCTCCCCAAGGGCAAGGCCTGGCTCAGCGTCACTCACTGTCAGATCCTCAGAGCCCGGGGCTGGCCCAGCATGTGGTCACTATTCCCTAAGCATTGGATGTGATCTGTCAGTGCTGCAGGCAGGAGATAGAGCTTAGAGAGACCCCCTGTGTCCTGTCTTCTTTATCTGCAGCTTACTCATCCTTGCCCATTTCACATGCACATGCAGAGCAGGTTTTCACTGAGCTTGAACAAAATTCAAGCTAGAGCAGCTGATGGATATTGAGGCCTAGATTCACTATCAAAGTGTTTCTCAAACGGTGCTCTCCAGAACACCATGGAAAACTCATTTACTGCAAAAGTTTGAAAATCCCTGCCCACCGGTCAACCCTTGTGTATGAGCAATCAGCTCTACCATTCAGCCCAGGTGTGTGTTTGCTGGACCATCTGGAGGAAGCTGAAGAGACATGAGCTGAAGGCAGAGGGTGAGTCCAAGGTGGGATCTTCGGACAGGTACAAGAAGTTAGGCAAAAATGGGATAATTCTAGCCTTAATAACCTTAGATAATAGTTCACATTATTATTTAGTTAATAGGATTGTACTCACGTTACATTTCTCAATTTTTTTTTAAGAGCTAAAGTCTCACTCTGTCACCCTGGCTGGAGTGCAGTGGTGCAATCATGGCTCACTGCTTCCTGGAACTCACAGGCTCCAGCAATCCTCCTGCCTCAGCCTCCTGACTAGGTGGGACTATAGGCACACACCACCATGCCTGGCTGATTTCTTTGACTTTTCTCTAGAGACAGGATCTGCCTATGCTTCCCAGGCTGGTCTCAGACTTCTAGACTCAAGTGAGCCTGAACCTCCCACCTCGACCTCTCAAATTGCCGGGATTACAGGTGTGAGCCACCACACCCGGCCTAAATTTCTTATGTGCCATGGGACTGCAAAACGTCATTATTAGGGGCAGCCGGATGGAAGGTGTAAGAGGACACTGTAGTGCCTTTTCAATATTTCTGTCTAAAATCTAAAATCATTCAACAGGAAACATTTATTTTAAAACGTGAAGGTGGTTATCCTTCCATGAGTTTAAAGTACAAAGGCAGGCTCGCGGTGTCATCAGAATTCAGAACGCTGGTCGTGGGGCTGGGGTGCTGGGAGGGGCTAGGCATGGTTGGCTTTGTGATCTGGGGGCTGGTGTGTTCCATCTCTGAATGTCTCTCGAGCTGTACACTTTCTTAATAAATTTTCATAAGTTTAACAAAAAATAAAACGAGGATGGGAAGCTTGCTTGGGTTGTTAAGCCTTGGGAAATTATCCAGCCATGAGCCCTGGCCCAGATGCTTCTAGAAACCTGGAGGGAACTGAGAACTTTCCAAGTGGAGGCAGCAGAGGCAAGGCCCTGAGGTGGGAGTGCACTGCTGCTCGTCCCTAGCTCTGAAGGGGGTGCCCTGGTTGGATTCAGTGCTGGGTGCACTGCAGGGCCGGGAAGTCCATGCCCACGTTGTGGCTCAGTGCAGTGAAAGCCAATCTCAACCCTGAAGGGTGTTCAGCCTGCCAGCAGGTGGCCAGCTGGTCCTCCTGGGATATGGCACGGACCCAGCAGCTCTGTTCGAAATCATAATGGGGGAACCAAGGGCCCCCTACATCCAGGTCCGTTGGGAGGCGGGGCATAGAGTTCCACTGCAGGAATCTCCAGGAACCCTGAGGTCCTCCCTGAGCCAGGGCCGGGCTGGGTACACCCCGAGTGCCCACAGGGTAGGTGTCTTCGCGGACAGCCCCAGCAGGACAGGGTGTGGAAGAACGAGGTGCCCATGGCGGGGAAGCTGACCAAATGGGCCGCTGGAACCGGGCTGGTGGGCCTGGAGGGGCCTGCCTGTCCCCCTTGCAGAGGGTCTTCCCGCCACGTGAAGCCGGCACAGGCCTGGATGCCGAGGACCCTTGCTCGGGTTTGGCTGAAAGGAAAACAGACGCGGTCAGCGTCTCCAGTGAGCCCATGCAGGCCTTTCCGGGCTGGGCCCCACCTGCCTGCATCTCTGTAGTCCTCGGGGTCTCTGTGTGGCCCCCGTGGCCTGACACTGAGGACACGCCTGTAGTCTGCTGATCTCAGAGGGAGGGTTGTGTGCTGCCTGGCGTGGGGAAGCTGTCGTGGCATGGCGGGTGGCTCCTGGGACTGCCCCCAGGATTCAGACTGGCTGGGGGCTTCCTGCCACACACCTTCGTCCCAGGGCTGTTGGGCCTGGGATACGGCCCCCAGTCAGAACTCAGGTGGGAGGGGCCTTGGATGTCACCCAGCCCCTTGCCACCTCACATGGGGACCCGTCTCTGCAGTGGGTTTTTGGGCCCGGACGTGGGACACCCTCTGCCCTCCTGGGCTGCCCAGTCCATGCCAGGACTGACCATTCCCACGTCTGGCTGAACTCCTGGCTCTGGCTCTGGGCCCGGGGTCCCGCCTGTGCCCTCTCCCTGAATGCTGTGGGGGTCAGGGACACCAATTCCCTTGTCTCCCTGGCTCAAGGCTTGTGGTCCTGGCAACCTTGGAGGAGCGTGCATGAGTGAGGGGCCTCTGCTGCTCTCTGAGGCTGTGGGTGCTTGCAGGGAGGGGCGGGGTCTCCCACAAATGGGTCTGGGCTCATCTAGTTACTTTGAGGGCCCTGTGAGGGGGAGAGCGAGACACTGTGGAAAGTGGGAGGGGGCTTGTTGGAGGGTCTTGCCCACATCCCCCTCCTGCGTGCACAGCACGTCCAGTATACAGGCACTGAGCGCCTGCCCTGAGGACCGGTGGGCCTCCTGTACTTTCTTAGAGTGCAGGAGGAAGAGGAGGAAGAAAAGGTGAAGAGGAAGGCCCAGGTAGTAGGGTTGCGGGTCCCGGGCCCTCCCCTACTATTGACTACCCCAGAGGGTGACATGGGAGGGGACATGGCACTGGAGCCCACCTGGGGGTGGCAGGTCCTCCTGCTTTCTTGTTAGTTTCTTCATAGAGGCCCTAAGATGCTTGAGCACAGTGTCATCATCCCTGGCCCAGTTGTAAACGAACTGGTTCCGAAAACGTGCCCACAGGCCACACCTGGATGTCTTCATGAGGCGCTCTAGGGACAGGGTGGATATCAGGCCAGGAGAGTTACCTGGGAATGGTCACAGCTCATACCCGGTGGCCACTTCAGTCTCCCACTGGGTGGTGCCGGATCCTTTTGTGGCCACCCCAGGCATCCAGATATACACAGGAGACTGTGGCTGGGGGTGACCTGGGCAGGGAAGTGCGCACCACACTCTGGACTTTCATCTGGGTCATGTGGGGGATGGACTCGGTGTCACAGTGTCCTGCCCAGCCCCCCTGGCCAGACCTCCCTCTGGGCTAGAACTGAGGATCATGAGGACAGTGTGTGGAAGCTGCCCTCGGGCCAGTCGGGGTCTGACCCCAGGGCTCCCCAGGCCCCACTGGGCACACGTAGACTTACTCTGCTGAACCTTAAAGGCAATGCTTGTCATCGGCATCAACACCTGTTCTCCTTCCAGCAAATAGACGTCCCACAGGCGCAGGGTGAGCCCGAGAGAGATCTGTGGGGACAGCACGTGTGAAAGAACCTGGTCCTTCCAGGCTGGGGCTGGTGGCTCGAGCTGCGCACACTGGGGCTTCAGTCTCCAGAGTCAGTGACCTTCCCCATGAGGGTCGCCTGAGCCCTCCAGGATGCTGGGTCAGACAAGGTCTTGCAGCTCCTCATGGGGGGCACTCATTTGAGTGGGGATGTGGCTCCTGGAGAGAGGGGCTTGCCCAGGGCTTGAGGCTTCCCTGAGCCGTCTCAAGTCGGGTCCTGGCCCAGTCTGCCCATGAGGCTGGGCCTGAGCCCCAGCCACTGCCCTGGGATGACCCCTCTTGGGCAGAGGGTTTTGCTTGTGTGTCCTTTGGGGACCCGCCTGAGCCTCCTGTGGGCTGGGAGTGAGCCAGACCCCTGGGCTTGGGAAGCAGGGTACTGCAGGGCATGGAGGGTTCCTGAGCCAGGGTCTCCCTATGCCTCCTTACCCCATCAATCAGTGTCCAGATAAGGCTGCCTAACGAGGAACACTGCCCACATAGACCTTCCTTGTCCTGATGGAAGCAACAGAGGTGCTCAGGCCACTGGGCTGCCCTAAAAACCTCCCTCTTCCTGGGCCTCTGAAGACCCTTCCCCTAGTGGAGAACACTGGGCGGTGTCCAGAGCTCCCCACAACACTGTCACCTTCCCACACTCCCGGTGGACACACTGCCCTTTGCCCTGCTCTGCAGGAGCTGGGCCCCCATCCCTGTGCCTCTGTCTCCTCCAGGAGGAAGAGGAGGAGGAAAGGAAACCAACTCCCAGCCCACGGAGAACCCGACGTCCCAGGTCAGGCCCTGGCTGGGATTCAACCAGTCACCAGCCCCACGAGGGGCTCCAGCTCCCCTGCTCCTACAGCCCCACAGGAGGCAGGGCCTCTGGGAAGAGCTGAGGGGACCACAAACTCACCTGATGCCACATGGTCTTGGGTTGTGACATGGGTACCACATGCTCCTGTTGGTCTTGGAGCCCCTGGAGTGTCCCGCCATTTGGGCTGTGAAATCCTGAGAAGCCCCCAGCCCATCATGAAATCAGAGCCTTCCCCCAAGATGTGGAGCCATCAGCTGCAAGAGCTGGGCAGCTGGAGAGGCCCCCAAACCCCAAGGCCTCCCACCCTCCCATCTGGTGACCCCACTATGCGGCCTTTACCCTGGGGAGGTGGGGCGGGAACATTCCCTGGAGCCTGGCTGGAGGTTCTCCTGGAGGCCTCCTGGGCCAGGGTGCAAAAAGGGCAAACCTGACTTTGAGGCCACGACAGGGCAGCCAGAACTGGGTGGGTGCTGGGCTTCCTGGTCATCTCCTGGAAGTGGGGTCGGGCCAGTGAACGGGATTGGGGAGATGCTGCCACCTGGGCTTGGTCGGCCCATTCGTGGGCACCAATGGCAGCAGGAGCCCGGGCAGCTGGAGGGCAGGAGGACTCTCAGGGAGGGGAGAGTCAGCTGCACCGAATCAGAGCCGGAGGGTGTGGCTCCAGGCACAGAGGGTGGCCACGGGGAGGATGAGATGCCCTCTGCTGATGGGGATGAAAGGCATCTGATTTGGGCTTTGGGGGTCAGCCGTGGACTCCTGTGGGACCCTCAGCAGAGACATCCTAAAGTCTCCCAACAAGCTGGCGACACAAGGAGGGTGCCTTGGCTGAAAGCTGTGATCACCTGGCCAGGGTGGCCATCCCCGGGTCTGGCTGCAGGAGGTCCCCGGGGCAGCTGTTCACTTACCCTGCAGAGAGTGCCTCTCACTGGCCAGCAGCTGCACCAGTGCCCAGAATGCATCCTCCTCAGGCAGGTAAAGGAGGAACAAGGCAGCGATGTTGCTGAGGTCCCTGCAGTAGCCCACCTCCTGCAAGAGCCAGAGTTACCATGGATGGACATCACCTGGGAGTTCTGAGGTCACCTGGGAGGACTCATGTCATTGGAGAGGGCAGAGGTGACTGGAGAGGCTTCCTCTGAAGAAGAGGCTTCCTCAGGATGCAAATTCATTTCATGACAAGAGCCAAGTCCATCAGGCACCTCAGCACCTTGTCCAAAATGTCTGCCGATAGCACCATCCTGTGTGCGATGCTGCCAAGCTCCTGGGCTTTGGGGCAGCCCCAGGAGGAGGGCATCATTTCTTGTTCTGAGAAGTGGTGGTCAGGCCCATGTGACAGCAGGAGTCCAGGCCCTGACTCCTTTGTGTCTCAGCTTGACCCCTTGAGACCACTCCCTTGCTTGGAGGTTTATGGCAGTGGTGAGCTGGAGTCCTACCTCCTATATCCTTGTGGGTCACAGATACTAACTTTAAAAGAAGCAACGACACCCCCACCAGACACCCACTCCTGTGAATATGGAAATACGGCCCGGGAACCTCACTGCCGGGAATACTCACCGGGTTATACTGCGAATATGCCAGGAGGATGTAGAATAGTTCCCGCTGCCTAGGAAACAGAGAAAGGGGGCTATGGTTTGGTTTGTGCAGATGCTGTTAGTTTCACTTTGTCTACACAGCCTAACAGCAAATCCTATTTCAGGTTCAGATGATTCACCAGATAAGCAGTGAGCTCTTCAGGGCCTGAGACTGTTGAAGAAATGTTTCAGTAAAACCCACATCTGTGACATGCAAATAGCCCAGTTGTACAGTGACTTGCCTGATCCTTTTCACTCTGAATGATATTTTCTTTCAGTTTGCACACACGCCAGTTCAGTCTGTGGGTGTACAGTTCCTCCACGGTCCTAAACCAATGTGCAGCGTCTCCCGGCCACCACCGCAGCCCCTCCTGGAGCGACTCCTTCATCCTCCAAGTCTCCAGGGTGGCCCCTATGCACCCAGCCTCTCCCCAATCCGTCAGCCCCTGGCCACCCAGACTGCTTCTCAGTCCGTATGGTTTGGCCTTTTCCAGAATGACCTAGGAATGGGAATCCTACTGTGGTAGCTTATTGGGTCTGGCTTCTTTCCCCTAGCAAAATGCATCTAGGATCCACCCACGTTCGTGCAGGCATGACTGGCTCCTTCCCTTTTCTCACTGGGTCTTCCGTTTGAAGGGAGGACCAGCCTTGCTCTCCCCATTCCCGTGTTCAAGGCTGTCCCCGAAGGCTCCCTGTGTGAGTGACGAGGAATCAAGCAGTGAACCTGGCATGCAGGTTTCATGTGGATGTCAGTTTTCAAATCGGTGGGTTCAATATCTGTGACACTTTGGGGACGCGTGGTTCAAGTCCACTGAGCTTTGTGAGCCAATGCCCAACTGGCTGCCAACGTGGCTGTGCCATGTCATGTTCCCAGCAGACCTGGATGAGAGTTTCCAGGACCTCTAATTCTCCCAGCATTTGGTGCTGTCATTGTTGCCTGGGGGGGCTCATGGGCCCTGTATCCTGCCAACCTCCCATGGGTCCTACCATGGGTCCCCATGGGTCAGGGAGAGCACCTTTCACCATTGTGCATGATTTTCTTTGCTGTCTTCTATCTCCTCAGGATCCTCCTGGGTTCTGGCCCCACATGTTCCAGTCTGACCCAGGGCTTGGAACCAGGGAGGTGCTCGGTTCATGGTGCCGGCTGCTCCCTGGGCCAGGAGAGCTCTTGGCAGCTCTGTCATCCCTCCTGGGTGACCCTGGCTTCTGCTCCGGGGAAGCCCCCATCCCTGTAGTTTACTCCATCTCCCCTGGGGCCCTGTGGCTCCCGTAGGCTTACTTGGCTCCATATCGATCCCTGAAGAAGATATGCTTCCTTAAGGTCCCGCTTAAGTCCAGGTCGATCTGGTGGATGTGTTCAGATGACCTCTTGCCCTTCTCTTTCATGATCTGTAGGGCAGGGCCAAGAGGAGGAAGCAGCCTCAGAACAGATGGAAGATTCCCTGCCCCCAGTGGCAGTCAGCCCACAGTCAGCACTTCGGGAAGAAAGGACAGAAGGAAGGTTTCCTTCTCCAGAAAGCTGCATTTTGGCTTGTTACTGAAGCCAGGGAGGGTCACCAGAGCTGAGTTTGTCTGTGGTGACTGTGTAACCATGTGTGCCCAGGGTGTTCATCTGACCTTTGCCCCCAGCCCCCCAGGGTGGTCTTGACGTTCCCTCCAGCTGGAGACCTGGGCCCCTGACATGGCCTGTCATGTTTGTTGTGCTCTGGCTGAGCATACCTTGTATTTTCTGGGGTTTTTCAACTTGATTTCCTGAATGTTCAGGAGGACTGACCACACCGGGCCCCGGATGTTCATGGGAATTCCCTTGTACACTCGATCTATGAGCTGTGGGCAGAAAACAATCTGGTGTCCAATGCCACAGGGTGACCCCAGTGAGGACCAGAGCCCGGGGATTCTGGAAATTGTCGGTTTTGGCCCCATGATTCCTCAGTAGAGGTGAAATCAAGTTGGGACCGGGTCTCCCTTCCCAGGACTGAAACAGTGGATGGACACTCAGAGTCGAAACTCTGATCTGAACCTTTTCCTTCCTTCGGGTCACCAGGGCATCCCTAGCCTTGAGCTCTGGGTGGTCCCAGCCCTAGATTCAGATTCCCTCCCAGCAAGGTGACGCTTGCATGAACAGGCAGGAAATCTGGCGACCAGGCCTGCAGTCCTCCAGGCAAGGACAGTGTGCCACCTGCCCTCTGAGAGGCTGACGGTGCCAGGCCACAGCCATGGGTGCCTGTCCCCTGTCTCTGCAGAGAGTGCTTTCGGGGGCCTCTCCCCCCACACATTACTTTTGTACTGTGCTTATACGTCTCCCATTCTCCCAGCATTTTCCTCCACTTGCTCGTCCGTCTCATCTCCCGCCGATTCTGTCAAATGAGGCATGTTGGAGTTAGCGGAGCTGCCAGGCTTCCCAGAGCCACCCGCGGATGCTGGGTCTTGGGCTCAGGAGTCCTGGTGGGACCCAGCTGGAAGGAGCCAGGGAAGGGCAGACCTCAAGGGCTGAGAGCCTTTGAGCAAATGAGCACCAGTGGGCTGACTTTTGGACCCCGGGATGTACCATCCTCAGGCCACAGACACACCAGTCTTAGGTCCCAGCCTCTAGGTGGGGTCGTGACACAAGCATGCAGCCACCCCCAAGCCAGGACTGTGGTTCTCCTTTTGAAAATTTTATCAAACTGCCAAAGTTAACAGCAACCTGGGGTCAGGTCCAGCAGGGACTGCTGCCCCTCCCAGTGACAGCGTGTTGCCCTCACCCACCACCGCCCAGGCCGGCTGCTTCCTCTGCCTCACCGACCACCCGCCCAGTCCCTACATCCCTGGACCAGCCCCTCCATGCATCAGGCTCTTACCTTCACCTCTTGTGCAGCCAGAGGAGGCAGCTCCGTCTCACTGTAAGGCAAGCCAGGCAGAGCTGAGGACCTTCACAGGGCCTGGAGCCGCCTCAGCCCGAGAGCAGACCCCTAGAAAGCACTAGCTCTGTCCCTATCCAGCTTAGGGCTCAGCCCAGGAGAAGGCACAGGGAAGGGAAGACAAGGGCTTTCCTGTGGGTCTGACTCCCAGGAGGGGCAGGACCTGGGAGAAGAAGGAGTGCAGGGACAGCCTGACCGGGTTTACTGGGGCCCCTGGCGTGGGAGGCGGTCAGGCTGCCCAGTGGGGCTGCCCGCCCTGGACTCCAGGTGGTGCTTTCTGCTGGAGCTGAGAAAGGTTAGCCCTGAGATGGGATGGGGGTCGCCCACAGTGGGCAATCGGGCCCTGACAGGAGTCCCTCAGGGAGTGACCACATCACCCCACCAGGGTCAAGGGAGCCTGCCCTGAGACCTGCCCGGTGTACTGTGGGTGTACCAGGGGCCCATCCCACTTGACAGCCCCAAGGCCCTTGCAGGTTCTGACCTCCCAGCATCCACCTGCCTCTCCCTGCACCCGAGCCACACACCTGCATTTCAGAAGTGGCACGGCTCATCAGCTCCCTCCCACCCTACCTCCCCAGGGATCCTCTGTCTCTCCATTTTATGATCCCGGAGGGATGGGCTCCTGGCTGGGCTCCTGTTACCTGGCCCCAGATCCCTTCCCAGCACCAGACCCAGGGTCTTTAGCCACAAGCCCTGCTGCCTCCCGGCCTCACCGTGAGATGCCCAGAATGGGGCCCTGCCCATCTTCTCCCCCATTCTCCTAGGGCTGCAACCTCCATTGTCACCATGCCTTTTCCCCTCATGGGACAGTGAGGGCTGTAGCTCTAGCGGAATGGGGGAGAATAGGGGCAGGTGGGCCCTCAGAGACCTGCTGGACAACAGCCCCGAGGCTGGGCCAGGCGTCCCCTCACCCTGTGGCCGCAACCCTTGGATCTTACTGGGGTTGTGTCCAAGTAGACATTGCAGACCCTGAGGCTGCCCTGCTCCTCTTGTGCTCACTTGCCGACAGAACTGCTGAGAGCCCAGGTGCCTGACCTAGCCCAGTCTCCATTCCCACCGGCTCCCTAGATGGGCCCCGCACCTCTGGCCTAACAACAACCTCGGGCTGGACCTGCAGGGGAGCCAGGGAGGAGTTCTGTCCCTGGAAAGGAGGTTGACCTGACCTGGCGAGACATGTCCTGTGTCGGAAAGGCCTTTCTAAAACCAAACCCATCCCTGAGCTGAGACAGGTGCTTTAGGGGTGAGGGGAGTGCAGAGGACTCACTGCAGAATTCCAAAGTGATCAATGTTGCCGTAGATTCCAACAGGCACAGGCCCCTTGTCCTCTGGCAGCTCAGCTCGCTGTCCCTGTAGCCCAGAGGGAGCCTTGCTGAGGGGTCCAAGTTAGGGTGCAAGGGCCTGGGGGCATTGGCCACCCGTCCCTACCCTGTGCTCCTAGGGAGCCCAGGACCCTTTGACCAGGGCGCACTGGAAGAGGCCTCCCTCCAAGAAGCAGACCGACTTGTACCTTTTCATATTTCATAATGATGTCCTCTCGCTCTTGTGCCCACCAACTGTCCGCGTCCTCTACCGTGTCCATCCTGTGAGACAAAATTATCTAAAGGTTACACTGTACCTGACAGCTTCGGAGAACACATGAACCGCTCCCGCCGTGCTCCTAGATGCTGGCTGGCTCTGTAAACCCCATTCCACCGCTGCCCCCAGGTAAAATGGGGCCAGACCCAGTGGCCACTGGGATGCTCAGGGCCACAGAGATGCCCCGTTTCCTACAGGGAACAAGATCTCTCCTGACTGCTCGGTTCTACTCCGCTCATCACTTTGGCTACCGCGGCCCTTCAGTCTGAACAGTGAATCCACTTTAGGAATAACACCTGTTGAGCAGGAGGGTGTTCTGTTTGGGGATGAAAAAGATCTATTGTACTCATGGAAACCACGTCTCTCACAGAGAGACTGTGGAGTCCACCATTCTGAGCTGTCCCTAGAGGAGGAGGCTTCATTTTCCTGGGTCACTGAGGAAGAACAGTGGGTCCTTGGTCCTGGAGAACACCTGGATGGATGGTCCCTCCTGGGAATACTCGGGGCAAAAGGAGGGCGAGGCCTCGAGAGGACCACACAGAGCAAGAAACACCTGGGGAGAACCCTAGTGCCTGGACCCCTTTGAACAGAAGGGAAGATAGTCTCCACTCAGCCAGCCCTCCAGGGCTCCTTCATTTTCCACAGCTGCCCAAGGGCAGCAGGCTCCCCCGGACAAGGGACCATGTGTGTTCACTGGGGCCCACAGCGACCATCAGGACCCAGCTTAGGGCACAGAGGTGTTCTGAGGACCGTCCTATTCACCCCACCCACAGTGGATCTATACCAGTGGCTCTGCCAGGACCAGGCTCTGCCCCATCGGGATCGGAAACCTGGGCAGATTTGGGATCTAGGGCAGGGAGGTCACAGGGTTCAGGCCTGAATTCCAGCACAGCACACGGCAGGGCTGAGAGCAAAACTCAGGGTCACATCTGGATTCCCAGGCCGGTTACTGCCTCCCTGACCCCAGACGTCTCATCTGTCGAATGGGTACATTTGGGAACAGCACCCACTCTACGAAGCCACCATGAGGACGAAAGAGCCAATCGTCTACACGGGCAGTGTAGAACGGGCGCCTGGTGAGTGCTCAGGGATGACCCTCCTCGGTAGCTGCCCCACAGACGCTAACACCGCCCACACCGTAACCACTGTCCCCAAGTCAACCTGGAGGGAAGAGAGCAGGTCACACTCACCTGATTCTGATGAATCAGCTGGCCTGAGTTATGCCTCTCAGGGAGAAAACCTTTGAGTCCACAGAGCTGCTCACAGATACCACCGCCTGTGTGTAACTGCTGTAGAACACTGAGGCAGGCCAGAGAGCGGATAGGTGCTAAGCACCAGTGACATTCTGAGGTCATGGCACGCATCACAATGGGGCCTTGCCCGGGTCAGCAGGGCCCATAGTCAGGGTCCTCCGCTGCCTGAGGCGTCAACATGCCTGCCTGCAATGTGTTTGTGCACGTGTGTGCACACGTGTATGTGGGTAAACACGTCTGTACACGTGTGTGTTGCTTCTCTGGCCAGGCCCGGCTGCCCCACTCATGTGTGCACCCAGTTCCTCATCACTGTCACCCCCGAGGCCCAGGGCCAGCATCAGAGCATCCATCGGTGCTCCCTAACTTCAGCCCTCCCTGCCCAGGGTGGTCCTGGGATACACATAGGGGTGGAGGGAAGTGACTGCTGCTGTTGGATCTCAGAATACAAAAGCTAATACTATTACCTAATGATCTTTTTAGTGTCTCTAATGGTATCACTTCTTCATTTGTGATATTTTAACTGGGTATTTCTCTCCATGACCCTTGGATATTCTAGCTAGAGGATCCTGTGGGGGAAGTGCCGGGCACGCACTAGGGGCTCACTCTTCTAGACATGTTATCTAAAACCTGGTTCAGCTGTCCTTCCACGCAGGGCCTAGGGGATGCAAAATTCCAGGGTCCAGAAAGAGCTTGGGATAAAATGAAACTTCAAGGGGACGGCTTTGACCAGGGCTGAGTCTGCCTTTGCCATCCAACTGGAGTCTCAAGTCCTGAGGCAGGACGTCCAGATGCCCCAGTGCAGGGTCCTCCCGATCAACACCTGCTCCCCTGTACTCATTAGCAACCTCACCCACCCTACTCTCAAAGCACACTTGGCTCTCGTATCCAGGAGCTCTGCATCTGTAGATTCAGCAACAGCAGATGGAAAATATTCAGAAAATAAATTGGATGGTTATGTTTCTATGGAACATGTGCAGACTTTGTTCTTTTCATCATTCCCTAAAGAATACAGTATCACGACCATTCATGTAGCATCTGCATTGTATGACATATCATAAATAATCTAGTAATGGTCTAATGTCTACGGGAGGATGTGCATAGCTTATACGTAAATACCAGGCCATGTTATATCAGAGACTTGAGCATCCATGGATTTTGGCATTCCCGGGGACCCTAGAACTAATCCTCCATGGATACCAAGGGATGACTGTATATACTCACTCAGGAAGGCTTCTCATTGGAGGAAGGGCCGAGTTCAGGACAGACAGGGACATCATCCCTGGACTACTGTCCATCCATCCATTCATCCATTGGCACCACCCTCTAGGACTGTCCCAACCACAGCCCTAGCAAGTGGAGACAAGAAAAAAGCCTGGCTCAAATGGTACAGCTTTGAGGTCTTGGAAGCTGTACCAAGACTGGTACTCATACTGGTGATGTTGCACCAGTATGAGAATAGTGGGTCAGTTTCCTCCAGGATCCAGAAAGCGTATCAGGCAGGCTTGGGGAGAGGAAAGGAGCACGGCCTCTCCAGCAGCCACAGAGGCCTGCAGTAGGACGGGGCTGGGGCTGGGGCTGGGGCTGCGGCTGGCCCTGTTTATCACTTGGGCCTCATGAGGGGAAAAGAAAGAACAGGGGGCAGAGGAGGAGCATGGGGGCAGCTGGCTGCCTAAGGAGAAGGGGCCTCAGAGAAGGGTTATTAGTTTGTTTTCACACTGCTATAAAGAAATACTTGAGACTAGGTAATTTATAAAGGAAAGAGGTTTAATTGACTCCCAGTTCAGGGAACCTACAGTCATGGCAGAAGGCAAAGGGGAAGCAGGCACCTTCTCCACAAGGCGGCAGGAGGGAGTGAGTGGAGAACCGGGAAGTGCCACACTTTCAAACCATTAGCTCTCCTGAGAACTCCCTCACTATCAGGGGAGCAGCAGGGGGGAAATTGTCCCCAGATCCCATCCCCTCCCACCAGGTTCCTCCCTTGACACAGGAGGATTACAATTCCAGATGAGATTTGGGTGGGGGCACAGAGCCCAACCTGTGAGGGTCTCAGTCTATCTTGCAGCTCCCCTGGGGCTGAGGCTGAGTACAGATCTGCTGGCCCTGCTCTACAGCACGCGGGGACTCTGCCTGTGTGTCGCCATCTGCTGCTTCCTGGGGGTGTTGGTTTCTTCCTCAAGAGGAGGGTGGATCTGCTCTCCTACCCACTCCTCTCCAAGGCCTTGTGGAGCCCTGGCCACGTCCTCCCCAGGTAAGAGCAGGAAACCGGTCTGCTTGCTCTTCTTGCTGCTTGGGTGACAATCCTGGGGTCATCCATAGGCCCCATTACTGTTCCCGCTTCTAAATGGAGATTATTTTCGCACATCTTCCTGGCGGAGTCCAGGGCCTCATCCCTGTTATTTATTCTAGCTTGGTAAAGCCAGGTTAAGACATCTGGGCAAGGAGATAGTAGAGTGGCCCCCAGGAAGGGTGGGTGGAGGGCGCTGGCCTTTGGGCTTGCCTGGAGCCGGGTGGGAAGGGGCAAGGTTACCAGGAAGCAGGACTGTCAGGGCCAAAATCAGGAGGCGGTAGTAATGCTGGTGCGGGGACAGGGCTGTGTGGTTGGCTTGGGGTGGGGCATGAGAGCCAAGGTTTGTCAGCACGCAGAGGGGTGGCTGACCCATGGACTAGGGGCTGTGGAACCCAGTGGTTGCCCTTAGTTCCTGGATCCTGGGAGACTTCTGGAGCCTGGGTGTGGGGCAGCCTAGGGGTGGAGGTGGGGCAGACAGTGGTAGGGGTGGGAGAGGAGGCCTTGCATGGCAGGGTGCAGGGTAGGAAACCAGCCAGGGGCCAGTTTGCATTGGCGGCTCCCATCCCCATCCCCACCCCCAAGCCCACCCCTACCCCCACCCTGCTGCAGAGTCAGGCCTGGGCTGCTGTCCTCTGCTTTGGCCTCAGCAGATCACACGATGGAAGCTGGCAGCCCTGTGGGCACCACTCGAGCCAGCTGTGACCTGCGGTTTCTATTTCCTGGAGTGTGGGGTGCCCACCCAGGAGAGCACAGGCACACCGCACACCCCTCATTTTGAGGATGCTGGGAGGTGGGGACCAAGGTCCTGCAGCCCTCTGCTTGCGCTGTGAAAGGTAGCCTAGGAGTCCTGTGTCCACCCATCCACGTGGGGCCCCAGGAGCCTGAACAGTGGCAGGCAGAGAGATGAGGAGGGAGAGAGAAGTGGAAAAGAAGGAGAGAGAAAGAGAGATGGGGAGAAGGAGTGAGGGAGAGAGAGGAAGAGAGATAAGGAAAGAGACAGAGGAGGCTGAGAGGAAAAGGAGCAAGAGATAGGGAGAGAGACACAAAAGGCAAAGAGAGAGACAGGGAGAGACGAGCGTGAGTAGGAGGTCGGGTCACTCTCGATCCCAGTCCCCAGTGAAAACCGTAGGTCGCCATCACCTAACTACGCATGCAATAAAGTCTTCTGCCTGCTACTTACGGCCCGAGAACCCCTTCTCCGAGAGAATAAAATCTTTGACCATTGCCCTTTCTCACCGGAGTTTGCTCGGGTCTTCTGATGAAGTGTGATGTCTGACCCATCGCCTTCCTGGGCTCAAGGATCCATGAAAAGCCGACGCCTCTTTTGGGGAGGCTCTGCAGTGCCTTCATCTCACTAGGCTCCCCAGGAAGCTTGCGAACTTGGCTTGAGCCCTAAGCAGCCGAGCATGAGCCGGGCCTCTGCTTCTCTCTTTCAGTAACAGGGAGAACCAAGAAAGAGACTGAAGCATGGTCTGCAGAGAAGGCACTTGTGCAAACACCAGGAGAATGAGGGGCCTGAGTTGTCTTCATTTCTCCTAAAAACACGCATTTCCTCCCAGGCCACCCTAGTGAGGGCATGAAGCACAGCGTGTGTGTGTGTCTGTGTGTGTGTGCATTTATATGCATGTGTACGTATGTATGTGTGTGTGTGCAGGTATATACATGGGAATGTATTTATGTATGTGCATCTGTGTGCATGTGTGTGTGCGTGTGTGTGTGCAAGTATATGCATGCGTATGTATGTGCGTGTGTGTGTGCATGTGTGTGTGCGTGTGTGTGTGTGTTGCAGGGCTTTACAGTGGGCAGGATGTCGGAGGGCAGCTGCAGCTCCAAGCTGCAAGTCTTTCTGATAGAATGGTTAAGATTCCCTGGACCACAGAAAGAGTGTTTTCATTTTCACCTATTTTTATTAGCATTTAAAGCTGTATACTTCGTAGCATGTAAAGCTTAAGTTGCTTGACTATTCTTAGAAACATTTTCACCAGTGGTCCCCAAACTTTTTGGCACCAGAGAGCAGTTTTCTTGAAGACAACTCTTCCACGGACCTGGGAGAAGGGGAAGGGATGATGCAGAGATGATTCAAGCCCATTACATTTATTGTGTGCTTTATTTCTATGATTATTTCACTGTAATATATAATGAAATAATTACACAACTCACCAGAATATAGAATCAGTGGGAGCCCTGAGCTTGTTTTCCTGCAACTACATGGCCCCATCGGGAGGTGATGGGAGATAGTCACAGATCATCAGGCATTAGGTTCTCATAAGGAGCACGCAATCTGGATTCTTGGCATGCTGAGTTCACAGTTGGGTTCTATGAGAATGTAACGGCACCACTCATGTGACAGGTGGCAGAGCTCATGCGGTAATGTGAGGGATGGGGAGCGGCTGTTTCTACAGATGAAGCTTTGCTCCCTGGCTGGCTGCTCACCTCCTGCTGTGCAGCCTGGTTCCTAACAGGTGGGGACGCCTGATTTACCCTGTAAGATAAACACATTTTTATGTCAATTGAAATTATTCGCCCTGCACCACCCAAAATTATCTTGCACGCCTCACCCACCCAAGGGTCCCGTAGCGCACTTTGGGAGCTGTAGACTGTAAGCCTGGAGCTCCACTGAGCATTCCATCTCTCCACCATCTGTGGGTTAACAGGCTGTGTTAGTTTCCTAGGGCTGTTTTACAGTACCACAGACTGGGCACCTTTAACAACAGAATGTTACTGTCTCACAATACTGGAGGCCATGGGTCCAAGATCAAGGTGTCATCAGGGTGAGTATTCCTTTTCCACTGGACTGTTGACACATTCTTAGAAGGTTTTTGGTTGCTGTTCACGTTAATTTCTCTTCCTTTCTGCAATTGTTCTCTTTCAGTACTCCCTGATATTTTTCTTCTTGAAGAAGTACCTAGTTAATTTTGTATTTTAAAATTCTTCCCGTCACCCCAAGAACTTCTGCCTTTATAATTGGCTCTCTCTTCATATTTATTTTATACAAGATATGTGGCTGATTACATTGTTTCTGTCTGTACAGATGGAGAGTTAAGGAATAAAGAGGACAGACAGACTAGATTACCTCAAACACTGAAATGCTATGATTTGTCCGAAGTCACACACGCATTATTTGAGCAGACATAGGTGCTTTTTCTCTAGAAGCATTTTGTCATTTGGAATCAGATAGGTCTTCTGAATCTACCTGAATGAAATTGACAACTTTCAGAGGTTTTCAGTGGTGAAGAGAAACTTGGACAAGGAGATAACTTCCACAAACAGAAAAAGCCTCGTCTCTTCTGGATTCCTTTAACGCCAGTGGTCATCACCAGGGGCAGATTAGCCACCTTTTCCCCAGGCTGGGACCTCCACCTTCTCCTCTACAGGTGTATCACCTTAGAAATCTTCTGCATCTCACTGTCACCCAACACATTTTCTCCTTCCAAGCCTCTGCAGTCTCACGAGTTTGTCTGTATTTTTCTTCTCATAACCTACCTTGCTACCCTAGCCAGCCTGGATCTCATAGGAGATTAACGGAAATACTCCCAACATTGGGCCTTTCCTGTGCCCCCGTCTTCCTGCTGTATCCTGGCAAAATGCCAGCCCAATCCACAGCCTGTTGTTCTACTTCTGTATCTGAGGGCTAAAGAAAAAGCACCTAGTCATACAGATTAACCCTGTTTTAAAGTAACTATTATGTATTTTCAACCTCATCTGAGTACTCAGAGTTGCCTGATGCCTTTTGCTCGCCCAGCCCTGTTTAGTTCTCTCATTCTCTTCAACATCTTTAGCAAACCTTCTCCTTCCCCCTTCCCCATCTTGACCTTCTTGTCTCTTCACCTGATACAGAGGTTCTTAGCTCCTACTTCATGGAGAATTTTAAGGTTTTGCTCTCTTCTATAAATTGACCTATAGGAGTATCCCTCTTTACCCCTTTCCTATGGTTTTCAGGGGATGGAATATTTGTCCTGAGAAGGCCAATACATCCGTGGGACAGGTGTCTCTATCCCCATTTGCTACATAAGTATTCGACTTCAGCCATCCGGTACACTGGCTCTGTCTCTGGTTTCACCTGCTGTCTCTGTGTCAGCACTCATTTCCACTTTAGCCCATTGACTTCTTCCTTCACAACATTACTGAATTGTCAATAGGCACATCAGTGATCTCCTGCATGCCAAGTCTCATGGACATTTTTCTTCATGTTGTTTGACTGCTGCTCTGCCTGACTGGATATTATAATCTCCTGTCCTTGAAACCCTAGGCTACTGTAGCACTACACTTTACTGGTTCTCTGCTTACCTTCGTTACATCTCTTTTGTTTTCTTTTTTCCCGGATCCCTCCAGATGTGGCCTAGGAATCCTTTTAAACACAGTGCTCCAAGCAGAAATTAGTTGGAGGTAGTTCACAAGATGCAATTTATTTGCCAACCACCCTTGCATTTCAGCTCCATTTTTTGTCCTTGCCATGCGTATCTATAAAAACACTTTCTCCTTCCCAGAGATGGCAGCTAACAAGACCTAGCAAAGAGAAATGGGAATTTTCATTCACAGTTTCATAGGGAAAGCAATTGGCAAGATTATTTTACTGCCAAGGGTAATAAAATTAATGAGAGAGTTGAAGAAAGAGGCACGAATTCTGAAACTGTCTAGAACCATCTAAGAGGTAAAGCTGAGGAGTTTTATCCATATTTGTAGGCTGTGATTATTTTCATAGAAGTACTCTCTGATTTATGGGTATGTCACTGATTACCACCAGAATTGCAGATTGGGCACATTAAGCACATCAGTATAAAAATCCTTGACATTTTGGCCAGGCATGGTGGCTCATGCCTGTATTCTCAGCACTTGGGAATGCTGAGGTGGGCGGATCACAAAGTCAAGGGTACGAGACCAGCGTGACCAACATGGTGAAACCCCGTCTCTACTAAAAATACAAAAGTTAGCCAGGTGTGGTGGCACATGCCTGCAATTCCAGCTACTCAGGAGGCCAAGGCAGGAGAATCGCTTGAACCTGGGAGGTAGAGGTTGCGGTGAGCCAAGATCTCACTGCTGCACTCCAGCCTGGGCAACAGAGGGAGACTGTCTCAAAAATAAAATAAATCAAAAACATCCTTGACATTTTAAAAATACCTCTGGCAGGGTTTCAGTGTAGTCGTGATATTGAAAATATTACCATGATTTGTCAGTTTCTTAAGTATAATTTTGTTTAGTCACATGTATGATAAGAACATACAGACTTCTTGCTGGGGACATTGGCTCATGCCTGTAATGCCTGTAATCCCCACTACTCAGGAGGCTGAGTCGGGAGAATTGCTTGAGGTCAGGACTTTGAGACTAGCCTGGACAATAGAGCAAGACTCTGTCTCTTACAAAAAACATAATCATAAATAGATTTCTTGGTTTGTGGGGTTAACTTTTTAAATTTTCCTCTCATTAATTTGCCACATTTTTTCAAAATTTTTTGAGATGGAGTCTCACAGTGTCGCCCAGGCTGGAGTGCAGTGGCATGATCTCAGCTCACTGCAATCTCTGCCTCTCAGCTTCAAGTGATTCTCCTGCCTCAGCCTCCCAAGTAGCTGGGACTACAGGCGAGTGTCACCACGCTCGACAATTTTTTTGTATTTTTTTAGTAGAGGTGGGGTCTCACCGTGTTAGCCAGGATAGTCTCGATCTCCTGACCTCGTGATCTGCCTCCTTGGCCTCCCAAAATGCTGGGATTACAGGCGTGAGCCAACATGCCTGCTCTAATTTACCACTTTTATCTGACTAAGATACCTTAACTTTATTTACTCCTTGGATTGGTAATATAGTGAAATGATTAGGGCAGGGTTTTTAAACCAGAGAGATCTGGGTTCAAATCCTGGTGTGGGCTGTAGATGTTGGGGGCAATGGCCTTAAATCCTCTGACTTTCCAGTGATTTTTCAATGGGTAAAATAACACTTACATTGTGGAATGTTGCAAAGATTAGAGAGGATGTATATAAAATGTTTACCTATTACAGTGCTTGATATGTAGAAGATGAATTCTAAAATTACACCGACCCATTTTGCCCACTGCAGCTTTAGAATAGAAAAGTATACTCATACATTAGAATTGTGCACCTAGAGCTAAGTGACTCCAGCCCTGTGAAACCCTTCGATGCCAAAATGGTGTGTAGGACTAGATAGATGAATGTCACCTGACCTTGACTGTCTATTAAAACTCACTGTGTTGGGCCGGGTGTGGTGGCTCACACCTGTAATCCCAGCACTTTGGGAGGCCAAGGTGGGCAGATCACGAGGTCAGGAAATGGAGACCATCCTGGCTAACACGGTGAAACTCCATCTTTACTAAAAATACAAAAAATAACCGGGCATGGTGGCGGGCGCCTGTAGTCCCAGCTACTAGGGAGGCTGAGGCAAGAGAATGGTGTGAACCCAGGAGGTGCAGCTTGCAGTGAGCCGAGACTGCACCACCACACTCCAGCCTGGGCGACAGAGCGAGACTCGGTCAAAAAAAAAAAACAAAAAACAGAAAAAACCAACCTAGCAAAAAAACACCTCACTGTATTTTATTATTATTATTTTGGAGATGGAGTCTTGCTCCATCGCCCAGGCTGGAGTGCAGTGGGGTGCAATCTTGGCTCACTGCAACCTCTCCCTCCCAGGTTCAAGGGGTTCTCCTGCCTCAACCTCCTGAGTAGCTAGGATTACAGGCACCTGCCACCATGCCCAGCTAATTTTTTGTATTTTTAGTAGAGATGTGGTTTTGCATGTTGGCCAGCCTGGTCTCCAACTCCTGACCTCAGGTGAACCACCCGCCTCGACCTCCCAGAATGCTAGGATTGCAGGCATGAGCTACCGGGCCTGGCCAAATCTGAAATACGTTTGATGCCAGGGTAGCCTTAGTGGAGTGAAACTCTTATTAACAATGACAGTATTTGAAAAATATGAGAGATAACTATCATCAGAACTGAATGACCTTTCTCAGGAATGGTTTTATCCTAATTAAGTAACGATCAGAGTCGGGCGAGGTGGCTCACGCCTGTAATCCCAGCACTTGGGGAGGCTGAGGTGGGCGGATCACTTGAGGTCAGGAGTTCAAAACCAGCCTGGCCAACATAGTGAAACACCGTCTCTACTAAAAATACAAAAAAGTACCGGGTATGGTGGGGCATGCCTGTAATTCCAGCTACTCGGGAGGTTGAGGCAGGAGAACTGCTTGAACCCCGGAGGCAGAGGTTGCAGTGAGCCTAGGTCTTGACACTGCACTATAGTCTGGGTGAGAGCAAGACTCCTTATCAAAAAAAAAAAAAAAAAAAAATCCGATTATAACATCTGTGAATGGAATAATTTGTAGACTCTTGGCATTCAAGAATTTGATGTTAGCTTTCTTGACTATTTATGAAACGTAAAGGTTCATAATGCGGACGTTGTGTTGAGATGGAAACTTGAACGCTGTGAGCGGTGGAGGCGAGGTTGAGGACGTCGCTTGGCGGATGAGTAAGCCTCACCCATCTGGACGGCAGCATTTACACTTCAACTTCACTTTTAACTTCATATTTGCTGCTTGTTGTTATTTACGTGGTAACTAGCATGAATGAGTCACATACACACATACGTATTCTTTGTCTCTTTGTGAAATATTACACCAAGGAGAAAACACCATTATGAAGCTAGTGATAGTAAAATAGTCCCCAGACACAGTGCTCTTCAGTGCAAACGTGGGAAGTTTACGGAAGAAGCTCTCTGTCAGTGACAGCCGTAAACTTTGGAATATGCAAAGATCTTGAAGTATATCTGTCACTTATACCAGGGATTTTTGTACAGTAGAGAATTGAAATTTGAGCTTATGAGAGCTGGTAGCATTGGATTTTTTCACTTTTTGTCTATCAATCCATTCATGGGTTTTTTTTTGTTTTTTTTTTTTGAGATGCAGTCTGGCTCTGTTGCCCAGGCTGGAGTGCAGTGGCCCGATCTGGCTCACTGCAAGCTCCACCTCCCGGGTTCACGCCATTCTACTGCCTCAGCCTCAGGAGTAGATGGGATTACAGGCGCCTGCCACCACGCCTTGATAATTTTTTGTATTTTTAGTAGAGACGGGGTTTCACCGTGTTAGCCAGGATGGTCTCAATCTACTGACCCAGTGATCTGCCCGCCTGGGCCTCCCAAAGTGCTGGGATTACAGGTGTGAGCCACCGCCCCCGGCCACCATTCATGGGGTATTTTAAGATTTCATGTCAAAGCTCCGTTTGTCTCAGATGGTACAGTTTTCTGCCATGTTGAAATAGGTGGTAACGCAAATTAATATTACCCTAAAACAAGACTTTGTTTATTTTATTTTTTATTTTGAAAATTTTTTAAAATTATACTTTAAGTTCTGGGATACATGTGCAGAACGTGCAGGTTTGTTACATGGGTATACGTGTGCCATGGTGGTTTGCTGCACCTATCGACCTGTCGTGTAGGTTTTAAGCCCCGCATGCATTAAGTATTTGTCCTAATGCTATCCCTCCCCTTGCCCGCCATCCCCTGACAGGCCCTGGTGTGTGATGTTCCCCTCCCTGTGCCCATGTGTTCTCATTGTTCAACTCCCACTTATGAGTGAGAACGTGTGGTGTTTGGTTTTCTGTTCCTGTGTTGGTTTGCTGAGATGATGGTTTCCAGCTTCGTCCATGTCCCTGAAAATGACATGAACTCATTCTTTTTTATGGCTCCATAGTATTCCATGGTGTATATGTGCCACATTTTCTTTATGCAGTCTATGCTTGATGGGCATTTGGGTTGGTTCCAAGTCTTTGCTATTGTAAATAGTGCCGCAATAAACATATGTGTGCACGTGTCTTCATAGTAGAATGATTTAGAATCCTTTGGGTATATAGCCAGTAATGGGATTGCTGGGTCCAATGGTATTTCTGGTTCTAAAAGTCTTAAAATATCCTCTAAAGTAGATCTCAAAATACAACATACATGAGTCTGCAGGAGACCTGCTCACAGAAGGCATCTGTAATTTATAGGAAGATGATGCTGACACTAGCTTAACCATGCATTTAGCACACCTCAGTTACAGTGAAAATCCAATTTTGTGCAAAAAGTGGGAAATAAATGGAGGCGTGTTTGCTTTACGAGACTTTATTTGATTTTTGTAAATAGAAAATGGTTTTATTACATGTAAAATATAATTTAAATTGGTCACTGTGAGGAATCGCCACACTGTCTTCCATAATGACGGAACTAATTTACACTCCCACCAACGGTGTAAAAGCGTGCCTGTATCTCCACATCCTTTCCAGCATCTGTTGTTTCCTGACTTTTTAATGATCACCATTCTAACTGGCATGAGATGTTATCTAATTGTGGTTTTGATTTGCATTTCTCTAATGAGCAGTGATGATGAGCTTTTTTTCATATGTTTGTTGGCCGCATAAATATCTTCTTTTGAGAAGTGTCTGTTCATACCCTTCACCCTCTTTTTGATGAGGTTTTTTTTTTTTCTTATAAATTTGTTTAAATTCCTTGTAGATTCTGGATATTAGACCTTTCTCAGATGGATAGATTGCAAACATTTTCTCCCATTCTCTAGGTTGCCTGTTCACTCTGATGATATATATATATATATTTTTTTTTTTTTGCTGTGCAGAAGCTCTTTAAGTGTTTATTTTAATAGTTAATTTTTTAATATTTGTGTAATAATGCCCAGTTTTACCAAGGATCTACATAGGAGCTTTTATGCAGAACTCATTGTTCTTCACTAAGAGCTTGTTTGTCCAGTAGTAAAATCAAATCCATCTTCAGTTGCTATGTGACTTTGTTAAACAGTTAAGCTTGAGTTGGAGATGCTCTGCCGTAGGGAGGAATTTTCGCTCCCCAGATGTGTTTGTATATAATATAATGTATTTATCCCCTTTCCCCTGTGGAAGCTTTGTGGAAAGATTATTTCAGTGTCAACTCTGATTGATATTTTAGTAATCGAACAAGTGTCTGTTACTCCTTTATTCATTCATTTATCAAGTGCTTAATGGGTGTTTTCTGGGTGCCTTCTGGGTGCCAGACACTGCATTAGAACTCTGGGGAATCAAAGATGAATCACACTTAGTCTCTACCCCCTGGGAATTTATTCTGGTTAGAGAAATTGTAAACACATAATCATGATCCTATGGGATATTTTTAAAGTATGAAATGAGATAATGTGTGTGAAAAAGCTTTGTAAGCTTTACACATTTAAGATTTTTTCTCCAGTGCATAGCATGATGCCTGACATATTTTAACTAGTCATTACACTCTTGAATGAACTGGTGAAGAGCCAAGAGTTATGAGAGCATAATACTAGAGTGTAGACTGATTAGTTCTGCCTGGATGGACAGGAGGGACGCAGAGGCTTCCAAGAATATAACTTTTGAACTGGACTTGGAAATATAAGTTGTTTATGTTAAGAATGGAGAAAGGAGGTTCTGGGGGGGCAGCTGTCAGTCGTTAAAGTGCCTGGATTTAGATGAACCACGTATCTACAGGCTTATGCAGTTTACAAGATGCTTTTGTTTACAGTATCTCTTTTGAGCCTTATGACAGGTCCATGAAGTGGGTTCATACAACCAAGAGAAGCTTTGACCAGATCCTGGGTTCTAGGGTGTAAGAGACAGCATCTGGCCAGTTTATTCTTTACAGTTTCACGAATGTTATGATTGCCAATATTATTGAATTTCTATTATTATATTTGTGAAAGCATGGTTTTCTGAGTTACAAGTATATGAAAGACAGATGTATACATGTAATAAAATGTATAGTTTTCTTTTTTTCTTTTTTTTTTTTTTGAGACAGAGTCTCACTGGGTCCCAGGCTGGAGTGCAGTGGTGCAATCTTGGCTCACTGCAATCTCTGCCTCCGAGGTTCAAGCAACTTTCCTGCCTTAGCCTCTCAAGGAGCTGGGATTACAGGTGCCTGCCACCATGCCTGGCTAATTTTTGTATTTTTAGTAGAGCAGGGGTTTCACCATGTTGGCCAGGCTGACCTTGAACTCCTGACCTCCTGATCTGCCAACCTCGACTTCCCAAAGTGCTGGCATTATAGACATGAGCCACCACGTCCAGCCGTAGTTTTCTTCTGATTTCTGTAAAGCAGGTTAGCTTGTATTGATACATGAGGAGGTTTTTTTCAGAGGTTTCAGAAACAAGCTAGAAAATGCTTCCATATTTCATAGATAAATCTTTATGACTCAAGCAGTTTTTCAGGATTTTCAGTCCGTTTAAACCATTTATCTAACAAATACTAAGTAGAAACTATGAGCTCTACATTCTCTTGTAAGCTTTCTTTTTCTGTTATAGTTGAGCAAATTTGTTGACATTATGATTTTTATATTCATTTATTTATTTATTTTTGAATTAGAGTCTCGCTCTGTCGCCCAGGCTGGAGTGCAGTGGCACAATCTCAGCTCACTGCAAGCTCCGCCTCCCCAGTCCACACCATTGTCCCGCCTCAGCCTCCCGAATAGCTGAGACTGCAGGCACCTGCCATCACGCCCGGCTAGTTTTTTAGTAGTTTTAGTAGAGACGGGGTTTTACCGTGTTTGCTAGAATGGTCTTGATCTCCTGACCTCGTGATCTGCCTGCCTCGACCTCTCAACGTGCTGGGATTACAGGTGTGAGTCACCATGCCCAGCCCAGATGTAGCTCTTATGTTTAGGTCTTTGATCCATTTTGAGTCAATTTTTGCATGTGGTGTAAGATAAGTGTCCACCTACATTCTTTTGCATGTAGATAATGCAGTTTTCCCAACATTATTTGTTGAAGAGTCTCTTTCCCACTGAATGATCCTGGCACTTTTGTTGAAAATTACTTCACCATATAAGCAAGAGTTTATTTTTGAACTCTCTATTCTCTTCCAGTGCTCTGTTTTTATGACAGTACAACACTGTGTTTTGTTTTTCTTTTTTTTTTTTTTTTTTTTGAGGTGGAGTTTCACTCTTGTTGCCCAGGCTGGAGTGTAGTGGCCTGATCTCGGCTCACTGCAACCTGTGCCTCCTGGGTTCAAACGATTCTCCTGCCTCAGCATCCCGAGTAGCTGGGATTACAGGCATGTGCCACCACGCCCGGCTAATTTTTGCATTTTTAGTAGAGACTGTGTTTCTTTATGTTGGTTAGGCTGGTCTCAAACTCCCGACCTCAGGTGATCCATCCACCTCAGCCTCCCAAAGTGCTGGGATTACAGGCGTGAGCCACCAAGCCTGGCAACAGTGTTTTGATTACTATAGCTTTATAGTAAGTTTTGAAATCACGAAGTGTGATGTCTTCAAATTTCTTCTCTTTTTCAAGATTGTTTTGACTATTTGAAGTCCCTTGAGATTCTACATGAGTTTTAGAATGTATTTATTTTAATTTCTGCAAAAAACATTCTTGGGATTTTGACAGGGATTTTATTGAATGTGTAGATTGCATTGGAGTAGTAACATCTTAGCAACATTAAGGTGTTGCAATCCAAGAACATGAAATGTCTTTCCATTTATTTATGTTGTCTTCAGTTTACTTCAGTAAAGTTTTGTGATTTTTCTGTGTACAAGTCCTGCATTTTCTTCATTGCTGACTTATATATACATTTTTTTTTTTTTTTTTTTTTTCTGAGATGGAGTTTCACTCTTGTTGCCCAGGCTGGAGTGCAATGGTGCGATCTTGGCTCACGGCAACCTCCACCTCCTAGGTTGGAGCAATTCTCCTGCCTCAGCTTCCTGAGTAGCTGGGATTACACGCATGCACCACCACGCCCGGCTAATTTTGTATTTTTAGTGGAGACCGGGTTTCACTATGTCGAACAAGCTGGTCTCGAACACTTGACCTCTTGATCTGCCTTCCTTGGCCTCCCAAAGTGCTGGGATTACAGGTGTGAGTCACTGTGCCTGGCCTTTTTTTTTTTTTTTTGAGCCATGGTCTTGCTCTGTCACCCAGGCTGGATTGCAGTGGCACAATCATGGTTTACTGCAGCCTGGACCTCCTGGGCTCAAACAATTCCCCCACCTCAGCCTCCCAAGTAACTGGGACCACACATGTGCACCATCACACCTGGCTAATTTTTTTATTATTTGTAGGGACGGGATTTTGTTATGTTGCCCAGCCTGGTCTCGACCTCATGGGCTCAAGAGACCCTTCTGTCATGGCCTCCCAAAGTGCTGGCATTATAGGCGTGAGCCACCATGCTTGGCTGTAGGTTATGTTTTTTAAATCCAGTTTGTCAATCTTTGTCTTTGTCTTTTTTTTTTTTTTTGAGACGGAGTATCACTCTGTCACCCAGGGTGGAGTGCAGTGGTATGATCTCAGGTCACTGCAACCTCTGCCTAATGGGTTCAAACAATTTTCCTGCCTCAGCCTCCAGAGTAGCTATTACAGGCGCCCAGCACCATGCCTGCCTAAATTTTTTTTTTGTATTTTTAGTAGAGACGGAGTTTCACCATGTTGGCCAGGCTGGTCTCCAACACGGAACCTCAAGTGATCTGCTCTCCTTGGCCTCCCAAAGTGCTCAGATTACGGTTGTGAGCCATTGCACCTGGCCAGTTTTTGTCTTTTATTTGCTGTTTTTAGGTATTTGGGTCATTTACATACTTACAGATGTTGTCAGAGTCCTTTTTTTTTTTTTGAGACAAAGTTTTACTCTTGCCCAGGCTGGAGTGCAGTGGCTCAATCTTGGCCTACTGCAACCTCTGCCTCCCAGTTTCAAGCAGTTCTTGTGCATCAGTCTCCCAAGTAGCTGGGATTACAGGCATGTGCCACCACACCCAGCTAATTTTTATATTTTTATAGAGATGGGGTTTCACCATGTTGGCCAGGCTGGTCTTGAACTCCTGGCCTTAGGTGATTCACCCACCTTGGCCTCCCAAAGTGCTAGAATAACAGGTCTGAGCCACCACGCCTCGTTTTAGTTTTAGTTTTTCGATTGTTCTTTTTCCTGCTTTTTTTAAAGTTACTTGAACATTTTTGGAATTACATTTCTCCTGTCATATTTTTTTCTACCTCAATTCACTATGCCAAAACCATTTTTCTTTATTGTATTTTATATCTGTTTATTTTGGTTCATTGATATGGTTTGGATATTTGTTCCACTGAATTATTTTTTCTTCTTTTTTGAGACAAAATTTCGTTCTTGTTGCCCAGGCTGAAGTGCAATGGCGTGATCTCAGCTCACTGCAACCTCCGCCTCCCAGGTTCGAGTGATTCTCCTGCCTCAGCCTCCTAAGTAGCTGGGATTACAGGCATGTGCCACCATGCCTGGCTAGGTTTGTATTTTTAGTAGAGACAGAGTTTGTCCATGTTGGTCAGGCTGTTCTGGAACTCTGGACCTGAGGTGATCCACGCACCTCGGCCTCCCAAAGTGATGGGATTACAGGCGTGAGCCACCATGCCTGGCCTAAAAATTGTGTTTGGGAGGCCAAGGTGGGTTAGTCACCTGGGGTCAGGGGTTCAAAACCAGCCTGGCCAACATGGCGAAAACCCGTCTCTACTAAAAATGCAAAAATTAGCCAGGAGTGATGGCGGCACCTGTAATCCCAGCTGCTCAGGAGGCTGAGGCAGGAGAATCGCTTGAACTTGGGAGGTGGAGCTTGCGGTGAGCTGAGATCATGCCAGTGCACTCCAGCTTGGGCAACAGAGCGAGACTCCATCTCAAAAAACAAACAAAAAACAACAAACAAACAAAATTTTTTTTTCAGTTAATTCTAATGTATCTGTGAGATATTAGAATTAAGATATCTTGATGTTTGCATTTGTTTATTGCCTTTTTCCATTCAATTTGAAATCTTCCCGATTCTTCGTATCTTTTTGGTAACACAAATAACTTTTGATTGAAACCTGGGCATTTTTGTGTTGTCATGAGACTATGCATCTTACTTAAACTACTGTTTTTTTTGTTGTTTTTTTTTGAGACGGAGTCTCGCTCTGTCGCCCAGGCTGGAGTGCAGTGGCGAGATCTCAGCTCACCGCAAGCTCTGCCTCCCGGGTTCACGCCATTCTCCTGCCTCAGCCTCCCGAGTAGCTGGGACTAGAAGCGCCCGCCACCACGCCCGGCTAATTTTTGATTTTTAGTAGAGACAAGATTTCACCGTGTTAGCCAGGATGGTCTCTGTCTCCTGACCTTGTGATCCGCCCACCTCAGACTCCCAAAGTGCTGGGATCACAGGCGTGAGCCACCGCGCCCGGCCTGGTAAACAACTCTTTTAACTAGTGTTCTCTTACACTTATCTAACAGGGGTAGAGTGTTGGTGCCACCTTGTGAAGCCAGGTAGGGGATGAAGTTCAGGTTCTCTACCTTGTCTATGTTGACATTTGGGGCAAACTCCCTTTTAGATCTTTGCAGAGTTGGGAGTTGTGGCTCCCCACCTGATCTCTGTGGTGGATGTGGCCTCATTTGTTACTGTGTGTAGGTGAAAGTTCTGACTCTCTACTGGGTCTTCTCTGCTATCACTCCAGTAGGGACAGGGAGGGATGCCTTATTACTGGCAGATGGTGGTGGAAGTCCAGGCTTCCCCACTTTTCTCCACTGACACAGTGGGGAGTGGACGCTCATTAACTAGCCAGTTGGAATGGAAGTTCCACTCCCCTGCTTAATTAGCTGTGACACTACCTGGTGGGAATCTTGGATTGTTTTCATTACAGTCTCATGAGGGTGGATATCTAGGTTCTCCATGTGATCATTGCGGGTGTGGGTGGGGCTAGTTTTTCTGTGGAGTTATGCTGGATTAGAGCAGTTCCTCTTCAAAAGTTTTCTTTCTGGTTAACATACCACTTTACTGGTAATTTGGTCTGGAGAGAGAAGGCTTTGTTGGGGGGCTTCTTTTTTTTTTTGGAGACAGTCTTTATCACCCAGTCTGGAGTGCAGTGGCACGATCTCTGCTCACTGCAACCTCTGCCTCCCGAGTTCAAGCGATTTTCGTGCCTCAGCTTCCGGAGTAGCTGGGATTATAGGCACCGGCCAACACGCCCAGCTAATTTTTATTTTTAGTAGAGACGGGGTTTTGCCATGTTGGCCAGGCTGGTCTCCAACTCCTGACCTCTGGTGATCCACCCACCTCGGCCTCCCAAAGTGATGGGATTATAGGCATGAGCCGTCGCACCCGGCCCTGTTGGGTATTCTTTTTTTTGGTCTGTGTTCATCGATGTCCTGATGTACTCACTTCTTCCATTCCAGGAGTAGGATACATTAGGCAAAAAGAAGAATACCCAGGGAGTTTACTGCTATATTGTGCCTTGTGTCCTGTGATCCTGAGCTAATTTGCCTTCTCTCCACCTTTCAGAGATTATTCGTTTTATTTACAATGTTCACATTTGAATTTTGTACTTAGTGGGAGGAATAGGGCAAAGTATGTCCATTCCATCCTCCCAGAAGTGTAGGTCTAACCTTTGATTTCATTGAGTGTGCCCTATTTTTCTGTTTTCTATTTCATTGACTTCTGCTCGATCTTTCTTTTGCTCTTCTGGTTTCTTAAGGAACAAGGTGAAGTCACTGATTTGTTTCTTCTCTAATATAGTCATGTAATTGTATAAATTTCTCTTTCAATTATTGCTTTAACTGTCTTAAAATACTTGATATATTTGTCCTTTTTTCACCCCTTGGTTATTTTATTTTATTTTATTTTAGTTTAGTTTATTTTGTTTTATATTTTGAGACAGATTCTCGCTCTGTCGCCCAGGCTGGAGTGCAGCAGCATGATTTTGGGTCGCTGCAACTTCCACCTCCCGGGTTCAAGCAATTCTCTGCCTCAGCCTCCTGAATAGCTACGGTTATGGGCACCTGCTACCACGACTGGGTAATTTTTGTATTTTCAGTAGAGATGGGGTTTCACCATCTTGGCCAGACTGGTCTTGAACTCCTGACCTTGTGATCCACCTGCCTCGACCTCCCAAAGTGCTGGAATTACAGGCGTGAGCCACCGCTCCTGGCCCCCATTGTTTATTTTAAAAGTATGTTTTGATTTCAAATATTGGGATTGCCTATTGATATTTTTTGTCACTGATTTCTGAATTAATATCACAGTGGTAAGAAAAAATTCATGGTAAGACTTGAAACCTTTTAAATTTACCAAGAGTTGTTTTTCTGGCCCAAATATGGTATATCTTGGTGAGTGTTCCAAATGCACTTGAACAGAATGTGTATTCTGGTAGTTTGTGTAGAGCGTTGTATAGTTAGTTAGGTCAGATTGGCTAACGGTGTTATTCAAGCTTCTGTATCCTTACTGATTTTCTGTCTGCTGGTCCTGTTATTATTATCATTCCTTTCTTTTGAACATGATGTCACTCTGTCACCTAGGCTGGAGTGCAGTGGCATGCCCAGTCATAGCTCGTTGAGCCTCCACCTCCTGGGCTCAGGTGATCCTCCCACCTCAGCCTCCCCAGTAGCTGGGTCTACAGGCATATACTACCACACCCAGGTATTTTATTTTATTTTATTTTTTGAGATGGAATCTCTCTCTGTCGCCCAGGCTGGAGTGCAGTGGCATGATCTCGGCTCACTGCAACCTCCATCTCCTGGGTTGAAGCGATTCTGCTACCTAAGCCTCTCGAGTAGCTAGGATTACTGTTGTGTGCCATCAAGCCCAGCTAATTTTTGTATTTTTAGTAGAGACAGGGTTTCACCATGTTGGCTGGGCTGGACTTGAATTGCTGACCTCAGGTGATCCGCCTGCCTCTGTCTCCCAAAGTGCTGGGATTGCAGGTGTGAGCCACCACGCCCGGCCCACCCAGTTAATTTTTAAAACTCTTTTTGTAGAGACAGGGTCTCCCTGTGTTGTTCAGGTTGGTCTTGAACTCCTGTGATCAAGCAATCCTGTCTCGGCCTCCCAAAGTTCAGGGATAACAAGTGTCATTCACCACGCCCGGCCTGGTTCTATTACATAGACAGGTTTGCTGAAATATTAAAATATAATTGTGGATTCTTTCATTTCTTCTTACAGTTCTCTCATTTTTGCTTTATTTATTTTGAAGCCCTGTTATTAATAGGTAAATAAATGTTTAGGATTTTTGTGTGTTCTTGATGAATTAAACCCTTAATATATATAAAATGATGCTTTTTTTCCTGAGAAAATTTTTATTTTCATCCACTTTACATGATAGTATTATAACGATTTCAACTTTCTTTTGATTTTGTAGTGTGTAATAAGACCTTTTTCTTTGGCTGCATTGGAATTTTAATTTCTGATTGTAGTCATTTTGGTCATGGTTTACCCTGTTTTTTGGAGATGGGCTTTTACTCTGTCGCCTGGGCTGGAGTGCAGTGGCACAATCATGGCTCACTATGGCCTCGACCTCCTTCTGCCTTAGCCTTCCTGAGTAGCTGGAAGGACCACAGGTGTGTGCCACTACCCGTGGCTAATTTTTGGGTTTTTTTTTTGGTTTTTTATTTTTTTGAGACGGAGTTTTGCTCTTGTTGCCCAGGCTGGAGTCAATGGCACGAACTCGGCTCACCGCAATCTCCACCTCCCGGGTTCAAGCAATTCTCCTGCCTCAGTCTCGAGTAGCTGTGATTACAGGCATGAGTCACCATGCCCGGCTAATTTTGTATTGTTAGTTGAGACGGGATTTTTCCATGTTGGTCAGGCTGGTCTCGAACTCCCGACATCAGGTGACCTGCCCGCCTTGGCCTCCCAAAGTGCTGGGATTACAGGCGTGAGCCACCGTGCCAGGCCATTTTTCGTGAGTGTGTGTGTGTGTGTTTGTGTGTGTGTGTGTGTGTGTGTGTGTTTAGAGATGGGTTCTGCAATGTTGCCCACACTAGTCTCAAACTCCTGGCCTGAAGCGATTTTCCCACTTTGGCCGCCCAAAGTGCTGGGATTACAGGCATGAGCCAATGCGCTCAGCCACTTTTCTTCATGTTTCTAGCGACTGATAGTTCATTGAAAGAGTGCCTTGTTATATATGCTTATAATTTCCCTCAAATATGTGAAAGTTGTTGGCCATGATTTCTAAAGATTTTTTTTCTATATTATCTCCTGTTTTGTGGCTCTAGTTACAAATATGTTTGGGCTCTTGAAGTTATTTCAATTATCACGTATTACATTTTTTAGTGTTTTTTTTTCTGTGTTTCATTTAGGTTAGTAATTTTGGTTTCATGTGTTGCAAATTTCAAAGTGTATTTTTCATCTTAGACTTTGTAATTTTCATTTTTAGAAGTTTAAATTTTAAAAATAATTCACATTTTTGCTTAGTATGTTTGTTTCTTCTAGCCTTCTGATCATATGAAATATCATCATAATTGTTTTATAAAGGACTTGTCTACTAGTTCTGTTTTCTGTTTCATTTCAAAATTGGTTCGTTTTTTGTTTCATTATGGGGTATAATTTCCTGCTTCTGTGTAAGTCTTAGAAATTTGGATTGACTTTTGAGCCAGTGTGAACTTACCTTGTTTTCTAGTTTCTCTAGTTTTGTTTGCCTTTTAAAAATATTTGTGGACTTTATTCTGTGGCATTATTAAGTTGCTTGAAAACAGTTTCTTTCTGTTGGGTCTTTTATGTTTTCTTTGATTGGACCAGGGCTGTGTTTAGGGTTAATTTTTTCCTCCTTCTGAAGCCTTTTCTTTTTCAGTATTCCGATGTCATATCTCCAATGTGATATAAATTATATCACATCATTTCCTTTTGGACTTTTGGGTATGGGTACTATACACATCCTTATGTCAGTTCTGGATGCTATTACCTCTCAATTGTTTTGGTGATTTCTCACCTTGCCCTTGGACAGCTCCTTTACGTTGTAAGTGCTGATGTGTCACTCAACCAAAAGTTCTAGGGTGAGCCTTTGTAGATCTCTTCATTTCTCTCTCTCTCTCCAGCTCTCTACTCAGTGCTGGTCTTCCTTGTGAGCTCTAGGCACCTTGGCCTCCTTGGACTTCCAGTTCCATATCCTCAACTTGGGGAGACCGCAGGCTCTGCCTGAGTTCCTCCTCCCTCTTCCATGACCTGGAAACTCTCTCAAGGCAGTAAGCTGGGCATACGTGTGGCCCGTTTGTTTTTTCTTCCAGGGATCACTGACTTTTGTTACTTGTCCAATATCTTCAGTGCTGTTGTTTCATTCATTTTATTAGGTTTTTATTATTTCATGCAAGGAGGGTAAATCTGGTCCCTTTATTCACTCCCTCTTGACAAGAAGTGGTATCATTGTGGTTTTAATTTGCATTTTCATGATAACTGGTGATATTGAGCACTTTTTAGCTGTGTATTGACCATTTGTGTGTTCTCTTTTGTGATGAGTTTGTTCATTTCACCTTTACTGTTCTTTGCTTTCTTTTTTCGTCTATTTGAGTTGCAGAAGGTGTTTATATGTCCTAAATACTCATCCTTTGTTAGATAAATGTTTTGTAAATATTTTCCCCAAGTCTATGTGGTTTACCTATTTATTTTAACCGTACCTTTTGATGAGCAGAAATATTTATATCTGATACGTTTAGTTTATCAGTGTTTTCTTTTGTAGTTATTGCTTACTGTGAGCTAAGACACTTTTGCCTAACCTTGAAGTCATGAAGGTAGTTTCCTTTATTTCCTCTAAAAGGTTTTGCTTTTGCTAATTTATATTTAGGTCTGTGATGCATCTGAAGTGATTTTTGTAGGTCTGAGTTTTTTGCATGTGGTTATCCAGTTGTTTTTCACCATTCGTTGAAAAGAGTCTCCTTTTCTCACTGGGTTGCTTTGGAACATCACGTGGCTGCATAAGTGAGGTCTCTTTCAGAAATCTTTATTCTGCTCCAAAAATCTGTTTGTCTAGCCCTGTTAGAGTATTCTGATTATTTTGGAACATTCTATTGTTTTGAAGTCAGAATTGCAAGTCCTAAAACATTTTTCTTCTTTTTTGAAGATCTGCATATTCTACGTCCTTCACATTTCCATATAAATTTTAGTAATCTCTTTTCTGTCTTCTCCAGAAAAGGCTGATGGGATCATGACTGTAATTGTCTTGAATCTGTTGATCAGTTTGAGGAGAACCGACATCTTAACAACCACTGAGTCTTAATCATTAGTATAGTATATCTCTCCATTTATTTAGGTCTTTTTTGTTTTGTCTGAGCAGTCGTTTGTTGCTTTTAGCCTTTGGTCTCGCATGTCTTCTGTTTTTAAAATTACTTATTTTTTTTCCTTTTTTTTTTTTTTGAAACAGGGTCTTACTCTGTCGCCTAGCTGGAGTGCAGTGGCGCAGTCTTGGCTCACTCCATCTCCTGGGTTCAAACACTTCTCCTGCCTCAGCCTCCCAAGCAGCTGGGATTACAGGCATGTACCCTAAGCCCAGCTAATTTTTATATTTTTAGTAGAGATGGGCTTTCACCATGTTGTCCAGGCTGGTCAACTCCTGATCTCAAATGATCTGCCTGCTTCGGCCTCCCAAACTGCTGGGATTACAGGCATGAGCCACCATGCCTGGCCTAAAATTATTTTTATTTTTAAGTATTTTGTCTTTTTTTAATGCTATTTGTATTTTAAAATATTAAATACATTTTTCAGCAATTATAAAGTATTATAAAAATTTCTAATTTTTTGTTGGACATAGGATTTTTGTATATTGACCTGTTTCTTACAACCTTAGTTAAGTCATATTAATTCTACTAGTTTTTTAGGTAGATTACTTAGATTTTTCTAATAGATGATTGTCATAAAACACAGTTTTATCTCTTTTTTCCCCAGTTGTAATGCCTTTTATTCTCTTCCCTTACAGAGCGGACTTAATCTGTTTTCATTCTTTGAGGAGCACATTCAGTGTTACGCCATTAATTTTAAGTCAGCTGTAGGGGTTTTATTGATGAACTTTATCAGATTGTTTTCAAATATAGGTTTTATTACTATTTAGATATGACAAGGTCAACAGAACCCAGCATGACTGCCATTGAAAAGATAGTTACAGTCACAGACCCCAAGAGGAATACTCACGCCATGCCATGGAGAATTCACAGTTGAGTAAGGTCTAGCCCTAGAAGGAATGCCCTGTCCCAAGGAGCCCAAAGTCTCAGGGAAAAAAAGGCAAGTCAACGTAGACAAGTGCAGGACGGTAAGGGTAAACAGGGGAACTACATCTGACCTAGCAAAACGTCTTGCTTGAAAGTTATTAAAATGAAATGTGGCCTGGACATGGTGGCTCATGTCTGTAATCCCAGCACTTAGGTGGGCAGAGGCAGGAGGATCGCTTGAGCTCAGGAGTTTGAGATCTGCCTGGTAACAAGCATGACCCCATTCTCCACAAAAATGGTAAAAAAAAAAAAAAAAAAGAAAAGAAAAGAAAAAAAAGAAACAAAGAAAGAAGGAAATGTAGAAGGTAAAAAAAAGGCATTCCACTGCAAGAGGCTTGATAGGACAGGATATGTCTGGGGAATCTACAAGTAGTTCACTATGGTTAGAAGTGGTTAGAGATTAGGCTAGAGAAGTAGGTAGAGGCCAGGAAACGGAAGGTCTGGACAAAGGAAGGTCTGGGTGAAATGAACAAATATTTGGCTTTATGACAGACACGTCTAGTAGCAGTAGGGAGTATTAGGAGAGAAATAAGGCTAGTTAGGAGGCTAGTATAATAAACCAACTAAGAAGATCTATAAGAAAATGAAGGTAGAAAAAAATGAAAGGCTAAGAATACATAATTTGCATTTGCTGACAAACTAGATATGAGAGGGAATGATGATACCTTTATTTCTGCATAAGTAATAGGACAGATAATGGTGCCATTCAATACTGGCAAATGAAAGTGAAAAAGTTTTGGGAAAACGATGCCCTGTTTTAGACATGCCAGGTATAAGTTCCAGGAAGTTACCCCGATGGTACATCTCCATAAGTAATATGGAAAGCAAATACACAGGTTATTGGTTGCAACATTATCTGTGAAAGTGAAACACTGGAAACAGCCTAAATGCTCGGACATAGGATATTGGCCTCAAACCAATGGAATCTAAACAAAGCCATAAAAATAAGAAAAATCTCTATAAAAACAAGATACAGAAGAGTATTTAAAAGTACAACAGCATGGATACTATGCTATCTTTTGTACAAGAAAGGGGAAATGAGAATATATATATAAAATATGTATCTGCTTATACCTGCAAAAATGAAGACAACTAAGATAAACTAAAAACTAACGATAATGGAAGGGAAGGACAAGAAATAAGACTTTTCAGTATACCTTCTGAGTAAAACCTCAATGGTTTTATCATCCATTTTTTTCTTTCCTAAATCAAATATTACTGCAATTATAAAATGTAGATTTTTCCTTTTGAACCATATTAATGTTTAATATATTCCAAAACTAAAATAAAATCAACAAGGATGAGGGGTGAGAAGTACAACTGAATACAATAGGAATACATAAATTTAATTGACTATTACACCAATAACTTTACCACAGAAAGAGAAAGAGAAAAAAGATATAAGAGAAAAAGATTTTTTTTTTAGACGGAGTCTCACTCTGTCACCCAGGCTGCAGTGCAGTGGCGTGGTCTCGGCTCACTGCAACCTCTGCCTCCCAGGTTCAAGTGATTCTCCTGCCTCAGCCTCCCAAGTAGCTGGGTCTACAGGTGCCTGCCACCAAGCCCGGCTAATTTTTGTATTTTTAGTAGAGATGGGGTTTCACCATGTTGGCCAGGCTGGTTTCGATCTCCTGACCTCATGATCTGCCCGCCTTGGCCTCCCAAAGTGCTGGGATTACAGGCGTGAGCCACTGCGCACAGTAAGAAAAAGATACTTAAGTAATTTTAGACTGCATACCCTTAGTGGCCTATATGTAAGCACATAAAAACTTGCAAAGAAATATTAAATCAAACTTAGTAGGTTTGTAGCTGGAAATACTATTGGTATTATAATTTTCATTATGCATCTATTGTACAACCGAACAAATGACTGCATTTATTTATGTTGTTACCAGAGTTCTCACTGTAGAAAAAAAGGATATCCAAATATGAACTGAAAGAAGAATGTAGCCGGGCGCGGTGGCTCACGCTTATAATCCCAGCACTTTGGGAGGCCGAGGCGGGTGGATCACAAGGTCAGGAGTTCAAGACCAGCCTGGCCAAGATGATGAAATCCCGTGTCTACTAAAAATACAAAAATTTGCTGGGCATGGTGGCAGGCATCTGTAATCCCAGGTACTCAGGAGGCGGAGGCAGAGACTTGCTTGAACCCCGGAGGTGGAGGCTGCAGTGATCTGAGATCGCACCACTTCACTCCAGCCTGGGGGACAGATAGAGACTCCATCTCAAAAATAAAAAAATAAAAATAAAGAAGAAGAACGCTATGGAATTCGACTAGAATTAGGGCTAACAATATGAAGCACTTTGGGAAGCCAAGGCAGGTGGATCACCATGTTGGCCAGGAGTTTGAGACCAGCCTGCCCAACATGGTGAAACCTCATCTTTACTAAAAATATAAGAATTAGCCAGGTATGGTGGTGAGCACCTGTACTCCCAGTTACTCCAGAGGCTGAAGCATGAGAATCACTGGAACCCAGGAAGCAGAGGTTGCAGTGAGCTGAGGCAGCCTGGGGTCCAAGGCTGTGGTGAGCCATGATCATGCCACTGCACTCAAGACTGAGCAACAGAGGAAGACCCTGTCTCAAAAAAAAAAAAAAGTACCAGGTGCAGTGGCTCAACACCTGTAATCCCAGCATTTTAGGAGGCTGAGGCAGGCAGATCATGAGGTCAGGAGTTCAAGACCAGCCTGGCCAACATAGTGAAACCCCATCTCTACTAAAAATATAAGAATCAGCCGAGTGTGGTGGCACGTACCTGTAATCCCAGCTACTCAGGAGGTTGAGGCAGGAGAATTGCTTGAACCTGGGAGGTGGAAGTTGCAGTGAGCCAAGACCACATCATTGCACTCCAGCTTGGGCAAGAGAGTGAACCTCCATCTCAAAAAAAAAAAAAAAAGTAAAAAGGGAGTATAGGGCCAGGCACGGTGGCTCACAACTGTAATCCCAGCACTTTGGGAGGCCGAGGTGGCTGGATCACGGGGTCAAGAGATCAAGACCATCCTGGCCAACATGGTGTGACCCCATCTCTACTAAAAATACAAAAAATTAGCTGGACACAGTGGCGAATGCCTGTAGTCCCAGCTACTCTGGAGGCTGAGACAGGAGGATCGCCTGAACCTGGAAGGTGGAAGTTGCAGTGAGCTGAGATCATACCACTGCACTCCAGCCTGGTGACAAAGTGAGACTTCGTCTCAAAAAAAAAAAGTATAAAAAAACTTTACAGAAGAATGACCATATTGAAAAAATACAGAAAAAATAGAAAACTCTCCATTTTCTAATCACTATAGTAATATTTGATTTGGGCAAGAAGCAATCCAGATGCAACCATTAAGTAAAGATTATTATGGGACAGAATATTCACACAGTTTCTATCATTCCATAGATCACTTGTTAATTACAAAACCAAAAAGAGGCTGGGAATGGAGGCTCACGTCTGTAATCCCAACACTTTGGGAGGCCGAGGAGGGCGGATCACCTTAGGTCAGGAGTTTGAGATCAGCCTGGCCGACATGGCAAAACCCCATCTCTACTACAATTACAAAAATTAGGCAGGTGTGGTAGCAGGCACCTGTAATCCCAGCTACTTGGGGGGCTGAGGCAGGAGAATCGCTTGAACCCAGGAGGTGGAGGTTGCAGTCAGCCAAGATTGTGCCACTGCACTCCAGCCTGGGTGACAGAGTGAGACTCATTCTCAAAAAAAAAAATGCCCTTATTCTTAGCAGACATATAGAAGAAACTAGGGGTAAAGTGCTATGAAATCTGCAGTTAACTCTCAAATTGTACAGGGAGAAAATTTATTAAAGTTAAAAAACATGAATATTCATAGATATACATATATGTGGGGGCAGGTAGAAAGGGAGGGGCACACAGACAAAGAAAATATGGCAAAATGGTAACAACTGGTGATCACTGAACTATTCTTGCAACTCCGAAAAGTTTAAAAAATTTCAAAGGTATATTATTTTTGAACTGCTCAGGAGGTTTCAATTTTTGAGTTTTTAAAATAAGCAATGAATTGTGAGGAAGTCTGAGAAGCCACAGACTTAAGAGATAAGATGAAAAATAAGGAAAGTAGAATCACAGTAATAAGAGGAACAGAGTTTCAAAATGCTGTGATCAGTCAGTAGCTTCAATGCAAAAGAAAGTTAAATTAAGGACCAACTCAGTAAAGACAACTGGATTCAGCAACTGGGAAGTCAGTGATGACCTAGGGTACAGGAGCTTCATTGAAATAGTAGAGTTGGGCCACACGTGGCCCACACCGATAATCCAGCAGTTTGGGAGGCTGAGGTAGGTGGATCTCTTGAGGCCAGGAATTCAAGACCAGCCTAGCCAACATGGTGAAACCCCATCTCTACTAAAAATACAAAAATTAACCCGATACAGTGGCATACCCCTGTAATCCCAGCTACTCAGGGGGCTGAGGCATGAGAACTGCTTGAACCTGGAAGGCATAGGCTGCAGTGAGCTGAGATAGGGCCACTGCACTCTAGCCTGTGTGACAGGGGAAGACTCTGTCTAAAAAACAAAAAATAGGCTGGGCGTGGTGGCTCATGGCTGTAATCCCAGCACTTTGGGAGGCCGAGGCAGGCGGATCACGAAGTCAGGAGATCGAGACCATCCTGGCTAACATGGTGAAACCCCGTCTCTACTAAAAATACAAAAAATTAGCTGGGCGTGGTGGCAGGCGCCTGTGGTCCCAGCTCCTCGGGAGGCTGAGACAGGAGAATGGCGTGAAACTGGGAGGTGGAAGTTGCAGTGAGCTGAGATTATGCCACTGTACTCCAGCCTGGGTGACAAAGTGAGACTCCCTCTCAAAAAAAAAAAAAAAAAAAAAGAAGTAAACTGGGTATGTGCCTTTAGAGGTGGTGTACGTTTTCAGCATTATACATGAATATAAATGAGTGGCAATAGTTACTTTGGTCCACAGATTTTTGGTATCTTAACTAGTTTTTGATCTCTTCCCCTAAAGGGATTGCCTGTTGAACGTTGTTAGGAATATAAGTACTGAAGGCAAACTGCCTGGGTTTGAATTTTGTTCTGTCCCTTGCACCCTGCCTGGCTTCAAATCCTAGCTCTGCTTATTAAGTTCTTTTAAGGGGATGATCTTTCAGCAAATGTCTTAACTTCTGTTTTCCCAAGTAAATGGACACAATAGTTGCTACCTTGTGAAATATTCATGTAATTGACCAGCGTTTACCAAGTAGCATCGGTGTTTAGTTTCAGTCATTGCTGATTCTTCCGTTGGACTGTGAGGGGGTGTTGGGGTGGGGGATGGTGTGTGTTTGTGTGTAGCACTTAATTGCATGAGGAAAGGAAAAGATACTTTTGATAACTGACAGGCAGCTTTTCTCTGCTTTTGTGTCAAAAGGGAAGAAGGGAGTTTGGAGAGGGAAACGAATTCTCTGTAACACTAAGCTCTCTTCCACAAAAACAGAGGTATGTAGAATGTGTAATAATTTACAGAATTTCTAGACTTCAACGATCTGATTTTTTAAAATTTATTTTTACTTTTTCAGGTTGAGACTGAGCTAAAGTTAATCTGTGGCAATGTTCTGGATGTACTGGACAAACACCTCATTCCAGCAGCTACCACTGGCAAGTCCATGGTTTTCTATTATGAAATGTAGGTTCTATACTAAAAATTAACAAGTGTACTTTAATAAATTTAAACATTCTCAGGAATAATTGGCTTTGTTTCTTTTTTTCTTAGACATTTCACATTATTTTCCTTATTAAATATAACCAGAAATCCCACAGAAATTAACTGAGGAGCATCTAAATATCAACAAAATTATCACTTGATGGACTGGAATTAAACAAGCAAATGATTCTAAGAAATGGTACAAGTGTATTAATCATAAAATTTCTACATGAAACATTCAGCCATTCTAGACCATTTCTGTCTGTGCAGACTCATCTTTTCCTGTTCTTTGCAAAGCCCAGCTAGAGCAAGCAAGTTCCTCCCAGTGGGTTTTTCCCATGTCTGGTTGCTTGGCTGGCTGGGCTTCCTCTACAAACCCCCTTCCTTTCCCCTAAGCAGGGCCCGGTGTCCCCATCCTGTGCGGTTGAGCTCATGAGGGCATCTGACCAGGAGTAGCTATTCCTGGTGCTATTGTCCTTGTCCTGTTTCATGTGTGAACATGGCTGCTGGCTCTACAGAGATTTGGCAGGTAGCAAGGAGGTTTCTTTTCAAATCTTCCTTTGGAAGTCAGACTTGGTGAGGATCTTATGCCCACCTTTTCCTAGCTCTGTGGTGTCAGGCAAAGTCTCAGTTTCTGCAAATTGGGGTTAAGAATTCCTACCTCACAGCAAGCAGTCTTTTGATAAATAAATAAGATCTTAAGTGTAAATGATTCCACTAGAAATTGCACAATTCCTTTGGTCTTCATCCTGGAGGTCCACTGACAAGCCTCATGCAAACCTGTGGCCCTGTTCCTAAAGTGTTTTGATTCATACTTTCGAATGGCCTCAGGATGACCTTTTATAAAGTAAAAATGTGAGGCAGCCACATGATATCCACTGACCCAGTGAGGCTGTTTTACTGGATAGAAGAGGTTTGAGGAAGCACTTTGGAGGGCCGAGACAGGCAGATCACTTGAGGCCAGGAGCTGGAGACCCGCCTGGCCAACATGGAGAAACCCCATCTCTATTAAAAATACCAAAAAAATTACCTGGGCATGGTGGCACATGCCTGTAATCCCAGCTACTTGGGAGACTGAGGCACAAGAATCGCTTGAACCTGGGAGTCAGAGGTTGCAGTGAGCCAAGCCGAGATGGTGCCACTGCACTCCAGCCTGGGCAACAGATTGAGACTCTGCCTCAGGGGAGAAAAAAAGGGTGGGGGGAGGGTTTGAAAAAAATAGTAGCATGTAGTTATGTTTCTTTAATATTTGCTATATATAAGGATTTACCAATATCTTGCATTAGCTACTATCCCCTACAGCAGTTGCTGTAGGAAAAAATCATCAAGTTTTGAGCTCCTACTGTTTGCCAAGCATATTCTGAGATGATCATATTTAAATCTCAGAGTTACCCTGCAGAGTAGTCAGGGTATCACTGCCTGACAGATGAAGAAGCTGAGGCTTACAGCAGTTCAATGACTTACCCCAGGCCACATAGATAATGAGTGGGAGAGCCCAGGTCTATCTGTGAGGTATAATGAAATTAGCATAAACCCTCCACATTGGCGCCACTTGCATAAATTAACATATTCTCTCACAGAAAGTATTTTATTGGGCATAACATTTTATATCTTTTACCACTTAACATTAGTTGTGGATCATTCCATGTCACATAAATGTGCCTCATTCTTTTTGGATAATATGATTACTAATGAATGGATTTACTATCATTCATTTAATCAATACTCCTTTTGATGGCCATTTTAATTGTGTATTTTTTCGTTTTGCACAGATTGATGTAACAAACATGATTTTATAGTAATATTTTTGCCTGTGAAAATGTTTACTGGACAATAAATTCCTAGGAGTAAAATAAGGTCAAAGATTATCAATACAGTATTTATTTTCATAAACATTACCAAGTCAGCCACAAATGTTTAAATCACTAATGGTTTCAGATTACTGTATTTAATGAGTAAACACTTTCATAGGGTTTACTTTTATAAACACTTTTATTTGCCAGATATCACTCTAAGTGCTTTACAAAATTAACTTTTTCAATTTTTAATATAACCCTGAGATGTATGATTATCCCCATTCTACAGCTAAGAACACTGAGAAGTTAATTAACTAGCCACATATCTAGGAAATGACAAGGCTAATTGCACAGCCAGGCAGTCTGGCTCCTGAGTCCACATTATAGACAACACTATACCTCCTGGTTCTTTTGAGGCATTGCTACTGGAACTATCCTAATACTCATAAATAAACATTTCTTTTGGGGAGAGCCAAATAAAATTTTAAACGGAAAAGTTTTCACCAACTGTCAAGCTCATAAAGTTGTATATTATACACTTTTTTCATGATGCCCACAGATAACTTATTAGTGATATCATCTATTTTAAAAGACATATGTAAAACCCAACCCTTAAGAAAGGACTCCTATCACTGTTCCCCACAGGCACCCTCTTCAGTCTTACACCTTTCCACCCCCCAAAACAAATCATTCAGCATATTTATTTCATACTGTATTATAGGAAATAGCTTCTTTTTAGATTTTCTTATATTATTAACATTGATCATACAAACATGGAATAGAAATTCCTTGTTTTATCTGGATTTAAGGTGCTACATAATGGAATATATTTATATCAAGCCATACACATTGGAGATAATGAAATCACTAGTGTTCTAGCTTAAATATTATGGGAATTTCAGAACTTCAACATAACAGATAATCCTCAGATGAAAACTAAATCTCTCCTCTGGTCAAGAATCTATGTGCATCAATGAAGAGAAGACAGGGACTGTGGAAGGGAAAACAGTGAGTTGGGAAGGGCTGTGGCCACATCTGTTCCCTGGTCCCTCAAGTAATTAAATCCTGACCTCCTCTACCCCAGACTGTCCTGGGGAATGGCCAACACTGGCCTTTCACAACTGTGTGTTACTAGAAATGCAACAGAAACCCAGCTGGATCCCCAGGGTTTCCCTTCTGCCCTTCTCAATGGAAAGATCTGTCCCAGGACCATTTATTCCAACATTTTCAATTATGAGAAATCTGGGAAGATAAAGTTATTTTCACATTCCTCAAGAAATACATATTTATTCATACTCATTAGAGGAAAGTCAGAATCTACGGAAAACCAAGAAGATTTTTAAAAATCCATGAAACCACCATCAAAAGAACCTCACTTATTATGTTGGTCCACAGGTTTCCTAGCACCCTTTTCTGTTGGTGTATGCACAAAATGCACAATCACATTCTGTCTACATTTTACTATTTGCTGTTTTTTGATTAACATTATGTATTGAACAATTTTTAAGACCTGCAACATATGTCGACAACATTATTTCAAAATGATATATTTAGAAATAAACACACACACAAACAGTTTGTCATATACAACACGTCTTACTTTCTAATTCTCCACTCTTGAAGATTTAGGTTTTTCTAACTTTTTCTTAATATACTCACCAGGAGTCAGTAAACATATTTTATAAAAGGCCAAAGGGTTAATATTTTAAACTCTGCAGGCCATAGGTTTCTGGTGCAACGCTCAACTCTGCTGTTGCAGGGAAAGAAGCCATACACAATTTGTAAATGAATGGGCATGACTGTGTTCTGGTAAACTTTACAAAAACAGGTGGTGGACTAGATGCAGCCTGCTCCTCTGGACATGGTTTGCCAGCCCCTGACATATACCACTACAGAGGATGCTGTTAGAATGAAATCTCTTTACACATCTCTGATCATCTCCTTAGGACTAATTGCTAGACATGACATCATGGTAGCTGTGGGTCAAAGGGTATGCATGCTCTGGGATGTACATTGCCAAATTGCTCATGATCAGCCTTTCTCATGTCAAAATGTTTTGTGACCACCAGAAGGCTGGTTCTGCTTTTTTTTATCCATTGAATGAGGAATAGAAATGACATGGCATGTATGCAGGATATTTAATCATCATATAGATAATGCTTTGTGCACAAGTGTATTCTACATTCTTTTGCAATAAGTCTACATCTGCCAGAGTTGAAATAAAATAAAACAAAATGAACCTATTTAGGACCTTCTGTGTAGTAGGTCCCTTCATGTATGTTGTTGTCTTTATAGAATTCTTATGACCTAGGCATTTAAAAAAAATTTTTAAAAAATATTTAGTTGACAAGGATTGTGTATATTTAATGCATACAATGTGATGATTTCATATATGTATATATTGTGTACTAATTATCACAATCAAATTTATTACATCCATTACCACCTATGCTGTACATTAAATCTCCAGAATTTGTTCATCTTATAACTGAAAGTTTACACCCTTTGATTAATAGCTTCCCATTTTCCCCACCCCCAGCCCTTGGCAACCACCATTCTACTATCTGTTTTTATGAGTTTGACTCTCTTAGATTCCACATAGAAGTGAGATCACACAAAACTTGTCTTTCTGTGTCTGGCTTATTTCACTTAGCGTAATGTCCTCCACGTTTATCCAGGACAGGAGTTTCTTCTTTTTAATGGCTAATAGTTCATTGTTTATATATATTTTATTTATCCATTCATCTGTTGCTGGACACTTAGGCTGTTTCTATGTCTTGGGTATTGTGAATAGTGTTGTAATAAACATGGGGCACAGATCTCTCTTCAACATTCTAACTTCATTGCTGAATTGTATGGTAATTCTGCTTCTAATTTTTTGAGGAAGCTCCATACTGTTTTCCATGAATGTTATACCACTTTACATTCCAACCAACAGTGTACAAGGGTTCTCTTTCCTCTATGCTTTCGCCAACACTTGTTATCTCTTGTCATTTTTTATAACAGCTGTCCTATCCTATGTAGCAATATCTCATTGTGGTTTTGATTTGCATTTCTCTGATGATTAGTGGTGTTGAGCACCTTTTCGTATGCTGGCTGGCCACTTGTATGTCTTCCTTGGAGAAGCAAGTCCATTGGGGTCCTTTGCCTATTTCTAATTGGGTTATTGATGTATTTATTAATTTTTGGTATTGAGTTGTGTGAATTCCTCATATATTTTCAATTAACCCCTTATCAAATATATGGGTTGCAACTATTTTCTTCCATTTCATAGGTTGCCTTTTCATTTTGTCATGGTTTCCTTTGGTGTGTAATACCTTTTAAGATTGATGTAGTCCCATTTATTTATTTTTGCTTTTGTTGCCTGTGCTTTCGTGTTATAGCAAAAAAAAAAATTGCCAATGATGACCAATGGCAAGGAGATTTTTCCCTATGTTTGCTTCTAGGATTTGCATGGTTTCAGATATTACATTTAAATCTTTAATGCATATTGAGCTAATTTTCTGTATATGATGTAAAGCAAGTGTGCAATTTCATTCTTTTTCAAGCACTTTCCCCAACACCATTCATTGAAGAGAGTTTCCTTTCTACGTTGTGCATTTTTTTAAGAGTACAGTGAAAGCAAGTCTATTAAGAAAGTAAAGGAATAAAAGAATCTACATTGTGTATCCTTGATGACCTTGTCAAAGGTCAGTTGACCATATATGCATGTGTTTATTTCTGGGTGAGCTTGGCATTTTTATCTACCTCATTCTACCAATGAGGAGGCCGAGTCTCAGAGAGTTCATAGACCTGCCTAAGCTCACTCAGCTAGAGGTGATACAACCAGGGTTTGAATTGAGATCTGCCAAGCTTCTGAGTTTATTCTTTTTCCCCCACATGAAGGATCCTCAATTCTGCTTTACTGACATCAGGATCCAGTCAATTCTTTGTGATGGGGGCTGTCCTGTGCCTGGCAGGATGTTTAACAGCTTCTCTGGCCTCCACCCACTGGATGCCAGGGGAATGCACAAGAGGCTTGCTCATTTTCCCATTTAATCCTGAGGACAATATCTGGCATAAATGTTATGTCTTTTATTTTATAAATGAAGAAAATGAGACTCAGAAAGGTTTAAGTGAGTTACTTAAGAACACACAGACAGCAAGAGGTAGAACCCGAAACTGAACACAGGTGTCCACATGTGACAACAAAAATGTTCAGGTTCCAGCTTCTTTTGAGTCTCTCATTTCAACAATTACCATCATCTGGATACGAGCTGAAGTACAGGAAACCTGGGCTGAACTCTCCTCCCATCAGGCCTAGGAGCCCCAGACCAGAACCCGAGCCCAAGGTCTTCCAGTCAGGCCCGCTGGAGTGAGCTGGCATCCACACTAGCCTGGTTTCCCAAAGCTACAGAGATGCCAGTCTCACCGCTGATGAACAAAATGCAGGGCATTTGCTTCCCCTGCAGGCTGCCAGGATTGAACACAGATTCCTTTTCTTGCTCTCTTCTCCCGTAGCACAAAACCGGGTGGTCCATCCCCCTTCCGGTGTCCCAAGGCTTTGTTGCATGTTCTCTTTAATTTCTCCCACTCTCACAGTGCACCCTAGCTGCATCCCCCTGGCAACCTTTCTGCTTTATCCTCTCAACACCTGGATCACAAGAACACTTGTGAGGCCCCTTAACAAGCTACATTCCAAATTATCATTCCACTTTGTCCTCAGCCAGTGCCCAGGTCCAGTTTGCTCTCCTGGGGTGACTTCCTTTCCTGCCCAATGTGGTTTCATCATCTGTAAATTGGGGATAATTAAAGTCTTGATCGTGGTATTGGACTCTCAAAGCAGAAGTAGCAAGCTCAGCCAAGTCACTTAAACAAGAGGAGACGTTCCTTCTGAACTGAAAAGGCACTGGTCACAAGGGCTGCTCCTTCTTCTCTCAGGTCTCTTCAGCACGCCCTTGGCTCAGCCAAAGAAGAGACTCAGGCTGTCCTTCTGCACTGTTGGGATAACATAGGCCTCCTCCATGTGGTTCCACACCAGGAACATGGGGACAATCAGACCTCTCCCAGTGTGGGCATGAGGATACAACAAGATCATGTCAATATTGACATTCATAATGGCTGGGTGCAGTGGCACAGGCCTGAAATCCCAGCACTTTGGGAGGCTGAGGTGGGCAGATCGCTTGAGCCCCAGAATTCAAAACCACCCTGGCAACTTGGCAAAATCAGTCTCTACTGAAAATACAAAAAATTGGCTGGGCTTGGTGGTGCACACCTGTAGTCTCAGCTACTTGGGAGACTGAGGTGGCAGGATTGCTTGACCCCAGGGAGGTTGAGGCTTCAGTGAGCTATGATGGCACTGCTGTACTCCAGCCTGGGTGACAGAGTGAGGCCCTGTCTCAAAAAAAAAAAAAAAAAACAAAGACAAAACAACATTCCTAATAGTAGCAATAGCTACTGTGTGCCAAGCCCAGACACCTCTTCGAGTCTTTGCTGTCACCCTATCAGGTAAGTGTGCTTAGAAGTTACACAAAGCACATGGCTCAGTGTTTGGCCCATGGTAAGGGCCTAAAAAGTGGTAGCCCCAGTGGTGGGGATGCTGCTGCTGCTGACCATTAACCCCAGTCTGCTCCACCTTCTTCCAGGCAGCGTGCGAGATGTTTGATGTCCGAGGCAAACAGCACACTCAGATCCCCAAGCTCTACACCTCCAGTGTGACCAGGCACCTGCACCACTTCAGGCTCATGCAGGACTCACAGCCTTTGGACCTCAGCTAAAGGACCTGCTTCTCTTCAGCACACGGGGCTTGTTTGTGTTGGGGTCCGAGCCCTGAGCCCATGGTCAAGGAGACCCCCAAGTCTTTCTGAACAGAGACAGCTGGCCTGGGGGCCTCCCTCTCACTGCATGCAAGAGCCTGTTAGGGTGCAAGACGCAAGGCACTGAGGGAGGCTGTTTCAGGAGGGAGCCCCAGGAGGGTGGTGGAGGCAGAAGGGGGCAGCATCTGCCGAGGGCCTACTGTGTGCCGGCCACCGTGCGGGGTTTCTGGCCCATATGGGCTAAGTGAGCCTGGACACTCCTCTTGGGAGAAAGGCTCAGATGGAGAAATTGCAGTTCAGGAAGGTGAAGCAAGCTGCTAGCCTGTGGCCACATTGGGATCTGGGCGTCAGCCTTCCAGCCGCGAAGGCAGCCAAGTGTCCTGAAGAAGGCATCACAGAGGCGATTCCAGGCTGTAGTGGTGAACTTTCCACTCTGCATCCCCAGGTGCTGTGCCCTGTGCCCTGTCTAAGGTAGTCCTGTGGGTTTCTACATGTTTAAGATATCCCCAGCATCAATGATGCTCTCCTGTGGATCCCAAGCCACGGAGATGTCCTGGGGCTTTTCATTTTTAGGGACCTAAATTGAATTTCCCAACACCTAGAAGCAAGACAGCCGCCCTAACAGACTCTTGCATGCAGTGAGAGGGAGGCCCCCAGGCCAGCTGTCTCTGTTCAGAAAGACCTGGGGGTCTCCTTGACCATGTGCTCAGGGCTCAGACCCCAACACAAACAAGCCCCATGTGCTGAAGAGAAGCAGGTCCCTTAGCTGAGGTCCAAAGGCTGTGAGTCCTGCATGAGCCTGAAGTGGTGCACGTCCCTGGTCACACTGAAGGTGTAGAGCTTGGGGATGTGAATGTGCTGTTTGCCTTGGATCTTTATTCGTGATTCAGAAACAGTGGAATAAAAGGAAAGGAAAGAAAACCCGAATGGCCACCTCAGCAGGATGCTCCAAGGGTAGTGTCCAGGTGGCACTGACTCAGAAATGTGGGGGCTTCCCCCACCCACGCTCAAGAGCCACTTTGCCATTTCACCATCCCTCTGTCCTCCACACCCCTCAGCAGCAAGCACGCCAAGAATGTGTTCACCGTGAAGCTCAAATCTCAGCAGAATCTAGAGTCTGAAATCCAGGGAAGGGAAAGTGTAGAGCTTCTTGGATGATGCCCTGTCAATTTTATTTTAACAAATGAAAGACCAGAAGAAGCCAGTCTTTGAAAGGAGAGGACGGGAGCATCTGCTGGCATTAGCAGCCATGCCATCATAGGACTGGCTCACCTGGACCCACGGCTACCTGTGCTTTTACATCTAGTCTTGGTTAACCACGGGCCACTTTTCCAGCTTGGAAACTAAGCATCTGCTCCACTTCCTCTCCTTCCTTATTGAACTCTTTCACTAAAAGGACAATGCAAGAGAGACTTAAACTGTTTGCCTCATCCTTAAGAACTTTCAGGAAAAGTTTTGGCAGGGAAGGAAATTTCCCAGCTCTGGGAAAGAGTCTTGTGGATTATCTGCTGGTTTCATTGATCTGTGCTGTCCTCCCTGCATTCATTAGGAAAACTGGCCTTGGTTCAAATAAGAACAGGATTTGTCCTGGTGACAGAGAAAGGTTTCTTCTGATATCCATATATCTCTGAGGGGGATGCTTTCTACAGGCAGGGGCTGTGGCCAAGCGATCGGGGGGCTCAGAGGGCTGCTGGGAAGGGGTGGGCCCCTCTCTCCCCAGAGGGAAGCTCCTGGGGACCTCTCGAGCACCCCTGCCCATCCTTTAAACATAAATTCATAAATTCAAACAAGTAGGCCATTCACAGAAATATATAAAATGTCATAGGAAAGGTGGAACTCTCATATGGCAATAATTATGACAGAGGCTGGCAAATGACCTGAGTGACCCAGAGTGACCTGAGCACTGACTCCCAAACACCCTCAGTAGGATGTTCTGCATCCCTGAGACCCTTTCCTGGGTCCTCCTGGGCCCTACCACCCCCTACACCATCCAGACCTCGGGCCATCCCCCTCTCTGTTGACAGAGCAGTCTCAGTTTCTGAACGTGCTGGTCACCACCAACAGCAGCTACTCCTTCTCCAGACAGCTCAACCTGTACTTCTACATGCACAGAACCTGGACGGCACCCAGGTGGACATAAGCCTTCAGCTCCCAGTAGACACTCTGAGCTTCCTACCCTGCACAGACATTCTGGGCTTCCCCGGACATCTCCCCCAGCCTGGGGCTCCTGTGCTCATCTGTCTCTCCCAGTGCCCAGCACAAGTGTGGCACACAGGTGAGTGAACCGATGTGAACACATCATCCTCGATTCTCCTTCCCTGCTCAAGCCCTGCAGCTAACCCATCGGCAAGTCCTGGCTCTGCCTCCAAAATACTGCGTATCCCATGTCCAAACACCTCTCACCATATCCACTGCTATTTGCAGTTCTGTGTGTGTGTGGAAATATTTCCACAAAATTGGAATGAGCAGGTCACAGCTGTGCCTGGAGGGAATGGCTGGGGAAATGTGCCCTCACCTTGCTGTTCTATCCAGGCCCACCCAGCTGAGGATGGGGGACCTGCCACCATTCTCCTGGCAGTTCCAGACTCCTGGGAACCGGCAGGTGAGGACCCAAGAGTGTTTTCAGCAACCTGGCTGACCTGGTCATCAGTCAGTCCCACCTTGGCCCACGCCTCTACATGGCACAGATCACAGCTCATTCCATCCTGGCATTACACTGGCCTGTGCCCTGCCCTCAGGGTCACATCTGTCTCCCAGGAGCCGTGCAACCCTGGAAAACCCAGGTCTAACAGTCAGGTTCCTCCTCTGTGCATTAACAATGGCGTTGATGCCTGCTTTGCAGTGCACTGGGAGGGGAGAGTGGGGTGTATGCTGGAGAGCTCCCCAAGAGCAAGGCCTGGCTCTGCGTCACTCACTGTCAGATCCTCAGAGCCCGGGGCTGGTCCAGCACGTGGCCACCATTCCCTGAGTTGGATTTCATCCCTCAGTGCTGAAGGCAGGGGATAGAGCTGAGACAGACCCCCTGTGTCCTGTCTTCTTTATCTACATCTTGCTCATCCTTGCCCCTTTCACGTGCACCCAGCAGAGCAGGTTTTCACTGAGCTTGAGCAAAAGTCAAGCTAGAGCAGCTGATGGATATTGAGGCCTAGATTCACTGTCAAGGTGTTTCTCAAACGGTGCTCTCCAGAACACCATGGAAAACTCATTTACTCTATAAGTTTGAAAATCCCTGCCCACCGGTCAACCCTTGTGTATGAGCAATCAGCTCTACCATTCAGCCCAGGTGTGTGTTTGCTGGACCATCTGGAGGAAGCTGAAGAGACATGAGCTGAAGGCAGAGGGTGAGTCCAAGGTGGGATCTTCGGACAGGTATGAGAAGTTAGGCAAAAATGGGATAATTCTAGCCTTAATAACCATAGATAATAGTTCACATTATTATTTAGTTAATAGAATTGTACCCACATTAAATTTCTTAAATTTTTTTAAGAGCTAAAGTCTCACTCTGTCACCCAGGCTGGAGTGCAGTGGTGGTGAACCTGAACCTCCCACCTCGACCTCTCAAATTGCTGGGATTACAGTTGTGAGCCACCACACCTGGCCTAAATTTCTTATGTGCCATGGGACTACAAAACATCATTATTAGGGGCAGCCGGATGGAAGGTGTAAGAGGTCACTGTAGTGCATTTTCAATATTTCTGTCTAAAATCTAAAATCATTCAACAGGAAACATTTATTTTAAAACGTGAAGGTGGTTATCCTTCCATGAGTTTAAAGTACAAAGGCAGGCTCATGGTGTCATCAGAATTCAGAACGCTGGTCGTGGGGCTGGGGGTGCTGGGAGGGGCTAGGCATGGTTGGCTTTGTGATCTTGGGGCTGGTGTGTTCCATTTCTGAATGTCTCTCGAGCTGCACACTTTCTTAATAAATTTTCATAAGTTTAACAAAAAATAAAACGAGGATGGGAAGCTTGCTTGGGTTGTTAAGCCTTGGGAAATTATCCAGCCACGAGCCCTGGCCCAGATGCTTCTAGAAGCCTGGAGGGAACTGAGAACTTTCCAAGTGGAGGCAGCAGAGGCAAGGCCCTGAGGTGGGAGCGCACTGCTGTTCGTCCCTAGCTCTGAAGGGGGTGCCCTCGTCGGATTCAGTGCTGGGTGCACTGCAGGGCCGGGAAGTCCATGCCCACGTTGTGGCTCAGTGCAGTGAAAGCCAATCTCAACCCTGAAGGGTGTTCAGCCTGCCAGCAGGTGGCCAGCTGGTCCTCCTGGGATATGGCACGGACCCAGCAGCTCTGTTCGAAATCATAATGGGGGAACCAAGGGCCCCCTACATCCAGGTCCGTTGGGAGGCGGGGCATAGAGTTCCACTGCAGGAATCTCCAGGAACCCTGAGGTCCTCCCTGAGCCAGGGCCAGGCTGGGCACACCCTGAGTGCCCACAGGGTAGGTGGCTTCCCGGACAGCCCCACCAGGACAGGGTGTGGAAGAACGAGGTGCCCATGGCGGGGAAGCTGACCAAATGGGCCGCTGGAACCGGGCTGGTGGGCCTGGAGGGGCCTGCCTGTCCCCCTTGCAGAGGGTCTTCCCACCACGTGAAGCCGGCACAGGCCTGGATGCCGAGGACCCTTGCTCGGGTTTGGCTGAAAGGAAAACAGATGCGGTCAGCGTCTCTAGTGAGCCCATGCAGGCCTTTCCGGGCTGGGCCCCACCTGCCTGCCTCTCTGTATTCCTTGGGGTCTCTGTGTGGCCCCCGTGGCCTGACACTGAGGACACGCCTGTAGTCTGCTGATCTCAGAGGGAGGGGTGTGTGTTGCCTGGCGTGGGGAAGCTGTCGTGGCATGGCGGGTGGCTCCTGGGACTGCCCCCAGGATTCAGACTGGCTGGAGGCTTCCTGCCACACACCTTCGTCCCAGGGCTGTTGGGCCTGGGATACGACCCCCAGTCAGAACTCAGGTAGGAGGGGCCTTGGATGTCACCCAGCCCCTTGCCACCCACATGGGGACTCGTCTCTGCAGTGGGTTTTTGGGCCCGGATGTGGGACACCCTCTGCCCTCCTGGGCTGCCCAGTCCATGCCAGGACTGACCGTTCCCACATCTGGCTGAACTCTTGGCTCTGGCTCTGGGCCCGGGGTCCCACCTGTGCCCTCTCCCTGAATGCTCTGTGGGGGTCAGGGACACCGATTCCCTTGCCTCCCTGGCTCAAGGCTTGTTGTCCTGGCAACCTTGGAGGAGCGTGCATGAGTGAGGGGCCTCTGCTGCTCTCTGAGGCTGTGGGTGCCTGCAGAGAGGGGCGGGGTCTCCCACAAATGGGTCTGGGCCCATCTAGTAACTTTGAGGGCCCTGTGAGGGGGAGAGAGAGACACCGTGGAAAGTGGGAGGGGGCTTGTTGGAGGGTCTTGCCCACATCCCCCTCCTGCGTGCACAGCACGTCCAGTATACAGGCACTGAGCGCCTGCCCTGAGGACCGGTGGGCCTCCTGTACCTTCTTAGAGTGCAGGAGGAAGAGGAGGAAGAAAAGGTGAAGAGGAAGGCCCAGGTAGTAGGGTTGCAGGTCCCGGGCACTCCCCTACTATGGACTACCCCAGAGGGTGACATGGGAGGGGACATGGCACTGGAGCCCACCTGGGGGTGGCAGGTCCCCCTGCTTTCTTGTTAGTTTCTTCATAGAGGCCCTAAGATGCTTGAGCACGGTGTCATCATCCCTGGCCCAGGAGTAAACGAACTGGTTCCGAAAACGTGCCCACAGGCCACACCTGGACGTCTTCATGAGGCGCTCTAGGGACAGGGTGGATATCAGGCCAGGAGAGTTACCTGGGAATGGTCACAGCTCATAACCAGTGGCCACTTCAGTCTCCCACTGGGCGGTGCCGGATCCTTTTGTGGCCACCCCAGGCATCCAGATATACACAGGAGACTGGCTGGGGGGCGACCTGGGCAGGGAAGTGCGCACCACACTCTGGACTTTCATCTGGGTCATGTGGGGGATGGACTTGGTGTCACAGTGTCCTGCCCAGCCCCCCTGGTCAGACCTCCCTCTGGGCCAGAACTGAGGATCATGAGGCCAGTGTGAGGAAGCTGCCCTCGGGCCAGTCAGGGTCTGACCCCAGGGCTCCCCAGGCCCCACTGGGTGGACGTAGACTTACTCTGCTGAACCTTAAAGGCAATGCTTGTCATCGGCATCAACACCTGTTCTCCTTCCAGCAAATAGACGTCCCACAGGCGCAGGGTGAGCCCGAGAGAGATCTGTGGGGACAGCAGGTGTGAAAGAACCCGGTCCTTCCAGGCTGTGGCTGGTGGCTCGAGCTGCGCACACTGGGGCTTCAGTCTCCAGAGTCAGTGACCTTCCCCATGAGGGTCGCCTGAGCCCTCCAGGACGCTGGGTCAGACAAGGTCTTGCAGCTCCTCATGGGGGGCACTCATTTGAGTGGGGATGTGGCTCCTGGAGAGAGGGGCTTGCCCAGGGCTTGAGGCTTCCCCGAGCCCTCTCAAGTCGGGTCCTGGCCCAGTCTGCCCATGAGGCTGGGCCTGAGCCCCAGCCATTGCCCTGGGATGACCCCTCTTGGGCAGAGGGTTTTGCTTGTGTGTCCTTTGGGGACCCGCCTGAGCCTCCTGTGGGCTGGGAGTGAGCCAGACCCCCGGGCTGGGGAAGCAGGGCACTGCAGGGCAAGGAGGGTCCCTGAGCCAGGGTCTCCCTATGCCTCCTTACCCCATCAATCAGTGTCCGGATAAGGCAGCCTAATGAGGAACACTGCCCACGTAGACCTTCCTTGTCCTGATGGAAGCAACAGAGGTGCTCAGGCCACTGGGCTGCCCTAAAAACCTCCCTCTTCCAGGGCCTCTGAAGACCCTTCCCCTAGTGCAGAACACTGGGCAGTATCCAGAGCTCCCCACAACACTGTCACCTTCCCACACTCCCGGTGGACACACTGCCCTTTGCCCTGCTCTGCGGGAGCTGGGCCCCCATCCCTGTGCCTCTGCCTCCTCCAGGAGGGGGAGGAGGAGGAAAGGAAACCAACTCCCAGACCATGGAGAACCGGACATCCCAGGTCAGGTCCTGGCTGGGACTCAGCCAGTCACCAGCCCCACAAGGGGCTCCAGCTCCCCTGCTCCTTACAGCCCCACGGGAGGCAGGGCCTCTGGGAAGAGCTGAGGGGACCACAAACTCACCTGATGCCACATGGTCTTGGGTTGTGATGTGGGTACCACATGCTCCTGTTGGTCTTGGAGCCCCTGGACTGTCCCACCATTTGGGCTATGAAATCCTGAGAAGCCCCCAGCCCATCATGAAATCAGAGACTTCCCCCAAGATGTGGAGCCATCAGCTGCAAGAGCTGGGCAGCTGGAGAGGCCCCCAAACCCCAAGGCCTCCCACCCTCCCATCTGGTGACCCCACCATGCGGCCTTTACCCTGGGGAGGTGGGGCAGGAACATTCCCTGGAGCCTGGCTGGAGGTTCTCCTGGAGGCCTCCTGGGCCAGGATGCAAAAAGGGCAAACCTGACTTTGAGGCCACGACAGGGCAGCCAGAACTGTGTGGGTGCTGGGCTTCCTGGTCATCTCCTGGAAGTGGGGTCGGGCCAGGGAACAGGGGATGGGGAGATGCTGCCACCTGGGCTTGGTCGGCCCATTCATGGGCACCAATGGCAGCAGGAGCCTGGGCAGCTGGAGGGCAGGACGACTCTCAGGGAGGGGAGAGTCAGCTGCACAGAATCAGAGCCGGAGGGTGTGGCTCCAGGACACAGAGGTTGGCCACGGGGAGGATGAGATGCCCTCTGCTGATGGGGATGAAAGGCATCTGATTTGGGCTTTGGGGGTCAGCTGTGGACTCCTGTGGGACCCTCAGCAGAGACATCCTAAAGTCTCCCAACAAGCTGGCAATACAAGGAGGGTGCCTTGGGTGAAAGCTGTGATCACCTGGCCAGGGTGGCCATCCCCAGGTCTGGCTGCAAGAGGTCCCCGGGGCAGCTGTTCACTTACCTTGCAGAGAGTGCCTCTCATTGGCCAGCAGCTGCACCAGTGCCCAGAATGCATCCTCCTCAGGCAGGTAAAGGAGGAACAATGCAGCGATGTGGCTGAGGTCCCTGCAGTAGCCCACCTCCTGCAAGAGCCAGAGTCACCATGGAAGGACATCACCTGGGAGGGCTGAGGTCACCTGGGAGGACTCATGTCATTGGAGAGGGCAGAGGTGACTGGAGAGGCTTCCTCTGAAGAAGAGGCTTCCCCAGGATGCAAATTCATTTCATGACAAGAGCCAAGTCCATCAGGCACCTCAGCACCTTGTCCAAAATGTCTGCCGATAGCACCATCCTGTGTGCGATGCTGCCAAGCTCCTGGGCTTCGGGGCAGCCCCAGGAGGAGGGCATCATTTCTTGTTCTGAGAAGTGGTGGTCAGGCCCAAGTGACAGCAGGAGTTGAGGCCCTGACTCCTTTGTGTCTCAGCTTGACCCCTTGAGACCACCCCCTTGCTTGGAGGTTTATGGCAGCAGTGAGCTGAAATCCTACCTCCTATATCCTGGTGGGTCACAAATACTAACTTTAAAAGAAGCAACGACACCCCCACCAGACACCCACTCCTGTGAATATGGAAATATGGCCCGGGAACCTCACTGCCGGGAATACTCACCGGGTTATACTGCGAATATGCCAGGAGGATGTAGAATAGTTCCCGCTGCCTAGGAAACAGAGAAAGGGGGCTATGGTTTGGTTTGTGCAGATGCTGTTAGTTTCACTTTGTCTACACAGCCTAACAGCAAATCCTATTTCAGGTTCAGATGATTCACCAGATAAGCAGTGAGCTCTTCAGGGCCTGAGACTGTTGAAGAAATGTTTCAGTAAAATCCACATCTGTGACATGCAAATAGCCTAGTTGTACAGTGACTTACCTGATCCTTTTCACTGTGAATGATTTTTTTTTTTTTCCAGTTTGCACACACGCCAGTTCAGTCTGTGGGTGTATAGTTCCTCCACGGTTGCAAACCAAGGTGCAGAGTCTCCCAGCCACCGCTCCAGCCCCTCCTGGAGCGACTCCTTCATCCTCCAAGTCTCCAGGGTGGCCCCTATGCACCCAGCCTCTCCCTGATCCGTCAGCCCCTGGCCACCCAGACTGCTTCTCAGTCCCTATGGTTTGGCCTTTTCCAGAATGGCCTAGGAATGGGAATCCTACTGTGGTAGCTTATTGGGTCTGGCTTCTTTCCCTTAGCAAAATGCATCTAGGATCCACCCACGTTCGTGCGGGCATGACTGGCTCCTTCCCTTTTCTCACTGGGTCTTCCGTTTGAAGGGAGGACCAGCCTTGCTCTCCCCATTCCCGTGTTCAAGGCCATCCCCGAAGGCTCCGTGTGTGAGTGACGAGGAATCAAGCAGTGAAACTGGCATGCAGGTTTCATGTGGATGTCAGTTTTCAAATCAGTGGGTTCAATTATCTGTGACACTTTGGGGACGTGTGGTTCAAGTCCACTGAGCTTTGTGAGCCACTGCCCAACTGGCTGCCAATGTGGCTGTGCCATGTCATGTTCCCAGCAGACCTGGATGAGAGTTTCCAGGACCCCTAATTCTCCCAGCATTTGGTTGCTGTCATTGTTGCCTGGGGGGGCTCATGGGCCCTCTATCCTGCCACCCTCCCGTAGGCCCTACCATGGGTCCCCATGGGTCAGGGAGAGCACCTTTCACCATTGTGCATGATTTTCTTTGCTGTCTTCTGTCTCCTCAGGATCCTCCTGGGTTCTGGCCCCACATGTTCCAGTCTGACCCAGGCCTTGGAACCAGGGAGGTGCTCGGTTCATGGTGCCGGCTGCTCCCTGGGCCAGGAGAGCTCTTGGCAGCTCTGTCATCCCTCCTGGGTGACCCTGGCTTTTGCTCTGGGGAAGCCCCCATCCCTCTCGTTCACTCCATCTCCCCTGGGGCCCTGTGGCTCCTGTAGGCTTACTTGGCTCCATATCGATCCCTGAAGAAGATATGCTTCCTTAAGGTCCCGCTTATGTCCAGGTCGATCTGGTGGATGTGTTCAGATGACCTCTTGCCCTTCTCTTTCATGATCTGTAGGGCAGGGCCAAGAGGAGGAAGCAACCTCAGAACAGAAGGAAGCCTCCCTGCCCCCAGTGGCAGTCAGCCCACAGTCAGCACTTCGGGAAGAAAGGACAGAAGGAAGGTTTCCTTCTGCAGAAAGCTGCATTTTGGCTTGTTACTGAAGCCAGGGAGGGTCACCAGAGCTGAGTTTGTCTGTGGTGACTGTGTAACCATCTGTGCCCAGGGTGCTCATCTGACCTTCGCCCCCAGCCCCCCAGGGTGGTCTTGACGTTCCCTCCAGCTGGAGACCTGGGCCCCTGACATGGCCTGTCCTGTTTGTTGTGCTCTGGCTGAGCGTACCTTGTATTTTCTGGGGTTTTTCAACTTGATTTCCTGAATGTTCAGGAGGACTGACCACACCGGGCCCCGGATGTTCATGGGAATTCCCTTGTACACTCGATCTATGAGCTGTGGGCAGAAAACAATCTGGTGTCCCATGCCACAGGGTGACCCCAGTGAGGACCAGAGCCCGGGGATTCTGGAAATTGTCGGTTTTGGCCCCATGATTCCTCAGTAGAGGTGACATCAAGTTGGGACAGGGTCTCCCTTCCCAGGACTGAAACAGTGGATGGACACTCAGAGTCGAAACTCTGATCTGAACCTTTTCCTTCCTTCGGGTCACCAGGGCATCCCTAGCCTTGAGCTCTGGGTGGTCCCAGCCCTAGATTCAGATTCCCTCCCAGCAAGGTGACGCTTGCATGAAAGGCAGGGAATCTGGTGACCAGGCCTGCAGTCCTCCGGGCGAGGACAGTGTGCCACCCACCCTCTGAGAGGCTGATGGTGCCAGGCTACAGCCATGGGTGCCTGTCCCCTGTCTCTGCAGAGAGTGCTTTCGGGGGCCTCTCCCCCCACACATTACTTTTGTACTGTGCTTATACGTCTCCCATTCTCCCAGCATTTTCCTCCACTTGCTCGTCCGTCTCATCTCCCGCCGATTCTATCAAATGAGGCATGTTGGAGTTAGCGGAGCTGCCAGGCTTCCCAGAGCCACCCGCAGATGCTGGGTCTTCGCCTCTGGAGCCCTGGTGGGACCCAGCTGGAAGGAGCCAGGGAAGGGCAGACCTCAAGGGCTGAGAGCCTTTGAGCAAATGAGCACCACTGGGCTGGCTTTGGGACCCCGGGATGTACCATCCTCAGGCCACAGACACACCAGTCTCAGGTCCCAGCCTCTAGGTGGGGTCCTGACGCAAGCACGCAGCCACCCCCAAGCCAGGACTGTGGTTCTCCTTTTGAAAATTTTATCAAACTGCCGAAGTTAACAGCAACCTGGGGTCAGGTCCAGCAGGGACTGCTGCCCCTCCCAGTGACAGCGTGTTGCCCTCACCCACCACCGCCCAGGCCGGCTGCTTCCTGTCTCACCGACCACCCGCCCAGTCCCTACGTCCCTGGACCAGCCCCTCCATGCATCAGGCTCTTACCTTCACCTCCTGTGCAGCCAGAGGAGGCAGCTCCGTCTCACTGTAAGGCAACCCAGGCAGAGCTGAGGACCTGCACGGGGCCTGGAGCCACCCCAGCCCGGGAGCAGACCCCTAGAAAGCACTGGCTCTGTCCCTATCCAGCTCAGGGCTCAGCCCAGGAGAAGGCACAGGGAAGGGAGGACAAGGGCCTTCCTGTGGGTCTGACTCCCAGGAGGGGCAGGACCTGGGAGAAGAAGGAGTGCAGGGACAGCCTGGCCGGGGTTACTGGGGCCCCTGGCGTGGGAGGTGGTCAGGCTGCCCAGTGGGGCTGCCCACCCTGGACTCCAGGTGGTGCTTTCTGCTGCAGCTGAGAAAGGTTAGCCCTGAGATGGGATGGGGGTCGCCCACGGTGGGCGACCGGGCCCTGACAGGAGTCCCTCAGGGAGTGACCACATCACCCCACCAGGGTCAAGGGAGCCTGCCCTGAGACCTGCGTGGTGTACTCTGGGTGCACCAGGGGCCCATCCCACTTGACAGCCCCAAGGCCCTTGCAGGTTCTGACCTCCCAGCAGCCACCTGCCTCTCCCTGCACCCGAGCCACGCACCTGCGTTTCAGAAGTGGCACGGCTCATCAGCTCCCTCCCACCCTACCTCACCAGGGATCCTCTGTCTCTCCATCTTATGATCCCTGAGGGATAGGCTCCTGGCTGGGCTCCTGTTACCTGGCCCCAGATCCCTTCCCAGCCCCAGATCCCTTCCCAGCACCAGACCCAGGGTCTTTAGCCACAAGCCCTGCTGCCTCCCTGGCCTCACCGTGAGATGCCCAGAATGGGGCCCTGCCCATCTTCTCCCCCATTCTCCTAGGGCTACAGCCTCCATTGTCCCCATGCCTTTTCCCCTCACGGGACAGTGAGGGCTGTAGCTCTAGGGGAATGGGGGAGAACAGGGGCAGGTGGGCCCTCAGAGACCTGCTGGACAACAGCCCCGAGGCTGGGCCAGGCATCCCCTCACCCTGTGGCCACAACCCTTGGATCTCACTGGGGTTGTCTCCAAGTAGACAGGGCCAGACCCTCAGGCTGCCCCGCTCCTCTTATGCTCACTTGCTGACAGAACTGCTGAGAGCCCAGGTGCCTGACCTAGCCCAGTCTCCATTCCCACCGGCTCCCTAGATGGGCCCCACACCTCTGGCCTAACAACAACCTCGGGCTGGACCTGCAGGGGAGCCAGGGAGGAGTTCTGTCCCTGGAAAGGAGGTTGACCCGACCTGGCGAGACATGTCCTGCATCAGAAAGGCCTTTCTAAAAGCAAACCCATCCCTGAGCTGAGACAGGTGCTTTAGGGGTGAGGGGAGTGCAGAGGACTCACTGCAGAATTCCAAAGTGATCAATGTTGCCGTAGATTCCAATAGGCACAGGCCCCTTGTCCTCTGGCAGCCCAGCTCGGTGTCCCTGTAGCCCAGAGGGAGCCTTGGTGAGGGGTCCAAGGTAAAGGGTGCAAGGGCCTGGGGGCATTGGCCACCCGTCCCTGCCCTGTGCTCCTACGGAGCGCAGGACCCTTTGACCAGGGCGCAGTGGGAGAGGCCTCCCTCCAAGAAGCAGACCGACTTGTACCTTTTCGTATTTCATAATGATGTCCTCTCGCTCTTGTGCCCACCAACTGTCCGCGTCCTCTACCGTGTCCATCCTGTGAGACAAAATTTTCTAAAGGTTACACTGTAGCTGACAGCTTCGGAGAACACCTGAACTGCTCCCGCTGGGCTCCCAGATGCTGGCTGGCTGCGTAAACCCCATTCCACCGCGGCCCCCAGCTAAAAAGGGGCCAGACCCAGTGGCCCACAGCTGCTCAAGTCTCTGGAGTCTCAAGTCCCAAGCAGGGGTGGGCATCTTCCCAAGGACTTGAGTACAGTGGGACCTAGACAGAGAATCCTGTTGTCCCCAAATGCCATGAAATGGGGGCACACCTGCCCCAGCAGGTTGAATGGTTTCCACCTGCTAAGGGTGAAGGGCCCATGATGGGCTATACCAGGGATGTGGAGGCAGACTGGGCTCAGCGACCAGAGGTCTCTGTACACTCGGCCTCCTGGGATGCTCAGGGCCACAGAGATGCCCCGTTTTCTACAGGGAACAAGATCTCTCCTGACTGCTCGGTTCTACTCCGCTCATCACTTTGGCTACCATGGCCCTTCAGTCTGAACAGTGAATCCACTTTAGGAATAACGCCTGTTGAGCAGGAGGGTGTTCGGTTTGGGGATGAAAAAGATCTATTGTACTTATGGAAACCACGTCTCTCGCAGAGGGACTGTGGAGTCCACCATTCTGAGCTGTCCCTAGAGGAGGAGGCTTCATTTTCCTGGGTCACTGAGGAAGAACAGTGGGTCCTTGGTCCTGGAGAACACCTGGATGGACCGTCCCTCCTGGGAATACTCGGGGCAAAAGGAGGGCGAGGCCTCGAGAGGACCACACAGCAAGAAATACCTGGGGAGAACCCTAGTGCCTGGACCCCTTTGAACAGAAGGGAAGATAGTCTCCCCTCAGCCAGCCCTCCAGGGCTTCTTCATTTTCCACAGCTGCCCAAGGGCAGCAGGCTCCCCCGGACAAGGGACCATGTGTGTTCACTGGGGCCCACAGCGATCATCAGGACCCAGCTTAGGGCACAGAGGTGTTCTGAGGACCGTCCTGTTCACCCCACCCACAGTGGATCTATACCAGTGGCTCTGCCAGGACCAGGCTCTGCCCCATCGGGATCGGAAACCTGGGCAGATTTGGGATCTAGGGCAGGGAGGTCACAGGGTTCAGGCCTGAATTCCAGCACAGCACACGGCAGGGCTGAGAGCAAAACTCAGGGTCACGTCTGGATTCCCAGGCCGGTTACTGCCTCTCTGACCCCAGATGTCTCATCTGTCGAATGGGTACATTTGGGAACAGCACCCACTCTATGAAGCCACCATGAGGACGAAAGAGCCAATCGTCTACACGGGCAGTGTAGAACGGGCGCCTGGTGAGTGCTCAGGGATGACCATCCTCGGTGGCTGCCCCACAGACGCCAACACCGCCCCCACCGTAGCCACTGTCCCCAAGTCAACCTGGAGGGAAGAGAGCAGGTCACACTCACCTGATTCTGATGAATCAGCTGGCCTGGGTTATGCCTCTCAGGGAGAAAACCTTTGAGTCCACAGAGCTGCTCACAGATACCACCGCCTGTGTGTAACTGCTGTAGAACACTGAGGCAGGCCAGAGAGCGGATAGGTGCTAAGCACCAGTGACATTCTGAGGTCACGGCACGCATCACAATGGGGCCTTGCCCGGGTCAGCAGGGCCCATAGTCAGGGTCCTCCGCTGCCTGAGGCGTCAACATGCCTGCCTGCGATGTGTTTGTGCACGTGCGTGCACATGTGTATGTGGGTAAACACGTCTGTACACGTGTGTGTTGCTTCTCTGGCCAGGCCCGGCTGCCCCACTCATGTGTGCACCCAGTTCCTCATCACTGTCACCCCCGAGGCCCAGGGCCAGCACCAGATCATCCATGGGTGTTCCCTAACTTCAGCCCTCCCTGTCCAGGGTGGTCCTGGGATACACATAGGGGTGGAGGGAAGTGACTGCTGCTGTTGGATCTCAGAATACAAAAGCTAATACTATTACCTAATGATCTTTTTAGTGTCTCTAATGGTATCACTTCATTTCTGATATTTTAACTGGGTATTTCTCTCCATGACCCTTGGATATTCTAGCTAGAGGATCCTGTGGGGAAAGTGCCGGGCACACACTAGGGGCTCACTGTTCTAGACATGTTATCTAAATCCTGGCTCAGCTGTCTTTCCACGCAGGGTCTAGGGGATGCCAAATTCCAGGGTCCAGAAAGAGCTTGGGATAAAATGAAACTTCAAGGGGACAGCTTTGACCTGGGCTGAGTCTGCCTTTGCCATCCAACTGGAGTCTCAAGTCCTGAGGAAGGACGTCCAGATGCCCCAGTGCAGGGTCCTCCCAATCAACACCTGCTCCCCTGTACTCATTAGCAACCTCACCCACCCTACTCTCAAAGCACACTTGGCTCTCGTATCCAGGAGCTCTGCATCTGTGGATTCAGCAACAGCAGATGGAAAATATTCAGAAAATAAATTGGATGGTTATGTTTCTATGGAACATGTGCAGACTTTGTTCTTTTCATCATTCCCTAAAGAATACAGTATCATGACCATTCATGTGGCATCTGCATTGTATTACACATCATGAATAATCTAGAGATGGTCTAATGTCTACGGGAGGATGTGCATAGCTTATACGTAAATACCAGGCCATGTTATATTAGAGACTTGAGCATCCATGGATTTTGGCATTCCCGGGGACCCTAGAACTAATCCTCCATGCATACCAAGGGATGACTGTATATACTCACTCAGGAAGGCTTCTCATTGGAGGAAGGGCCGAGTTCAGGACAGACAGGGACATCATCCCTGGACTACTGTCCATCCATCCATTCATCCATTGGCACCACCCTCTAGGACTGTCCCAATGACAGCCCTAGCAAGTGGAGACAAAAAAGCCTGGCTCAAATGGTACAGCTTTGAGGCCTTGGAAGCTGTACCAAGACTGGTACTCATACTGGTGATGTTGCACCAGTATGAGAATAGTGGGTCAGTTTCCTCCAGGATCCAGAAAGCGTATCAGGCAGGCTCAGGGAGAGGAAAGGAGCATGGCCTCTCCAGCAGCCACACAGGCTTGCAGTAGGACGGGGCTGGGGCTGGGGCTGGGGCTGGGGCTGCGGCTGGCCTGTTTATCACTTGGGCCTCATGAGGGGAAAAGAAAGAACAGGGGGCAGAGGAGGAGCATGGAGACAGCTGGTTGCCTAAGGAGAAGGCGCCTCAGGGAAGGGTTACTAGTTTGTTTTCACACTGCTATAAAGAAATACTTGAGACTAGGTAATTTATAAAGGAAAGAGGTTTAATTGACTCCCAGTTCAGGGAACCTACAGTCATGGCAGAAGGCGAAGGGGAAGCAGGCACCTTCTCCACAAGGCAGCAGGAGGGAGTGAGTGGAGAACCGGGAAGTGCCACACTTTCAAACCATTAGCTCTCCTGAGAACTCCCTCACTATCAGGGGAGCAGCAGAGGGGAAACTGTCCCCAGATCCCATCCCCTCCCACCAGGTTCCTCCCTTGACACAGGAGGATTACAGTTCCAGATGAGATTTGGGTGGGGGCACAGAGCCCAACCTGTGAGGGTCTCAGTCTATCTTGCAGCTCCCCTGGGGCTGAGGCTGAGTACAGATCTGCTGGCCCTGCTCTACAGCATGCAGGGACTCTGCCTGTGTGCCCCCATCTGCTGCTTCCTGGGGGTGGTGGTTTCTTCCTCAAGAGGAGGGTGGATCTCCTCTCCTACCCACCCCTCTCCAAGGCCTTGTGGAGCCCTGGCCACGTCCTCCCCGGGTAAGAGCAGGAAACCGGGCTCCTTGCTCTTCTTGCTGCTTGGGTGACAATCCTGGGGTCATCCATAGGCCCCATTACTGTTCCCGCTTCTAAATGGAGAGTATTTTGGCACATCTTCCTGGCGGAGTCCGGGGCCTCATCCCTGTTATTTATTCTAGCTTGGTAAAGCCAGGTTAAGACATCTGGGCAAGGAGATAGTAGAGTGGCCCCCAGGAAGGGTGGGTGGAGGGCGCTGGCCTGTGGGCTTGCCTGGAGCAGGGTGGGAGGGGGCAAGGTTACCAGGAAGCAGGGCTGTCAGGGCCAAAATCAGGAGGCGGTAATAATGCTGGTGCGGGGACAGGGCTGTGTGGTTGGCTTGGGGTGGGGCATGAGAGCCAAGGTTTGTCAGCACGCAGAGGGGTGGCTGACCCATGGACTAGGGGCTGTGGAACCCAGTGGTTGCCCTTAGTTCCTGGATCCTGGGAGACTTCTGGAGCCTGGGTGTGGGGCAGCCTAGGGGTGGAGGTGGGGCAGACGGGGTAGGGGTGGGAGAGGAGGCCTTGCATGGCAGGGTGCAGGGTAGGAAACCAGCCAGGGGCCAGTTTGCATTGGTGGCTCCCATCCCCATCCCCACCCCCAAGCCCACCCCTACCCCCACCCTGCTGCAGAGTCGGGCCTGGGCTGCTGTCCTCTGCTTTGGCCTCAGCAGATCACACGATGGAAGCTGGCAGCCCCGTGGGCAGCACTCGAGCCAGCTGTGACCTGCGGTTTCTATTTCCTGGAGTGTGGGGTGCCCACTCAGGAGAGCACAGGCACACCCCACACCCCTCATATTGAGGATGCTGGGAGGTGGGGACCAAGGTCCTGCAGCCCTCTGCTTGCGCTGTGAAAGGTAGCCTAGGAGTCCTGTGTCCACCCATCCACGTGGGGCCCCAGGAGCCTGAACAGTGGCAGGCAGAGAGATGGGGAGGGAGAGAGAAGTGGAAAAGAAGGAGAGAGAAAGAGAGATGGGGAGAAGGAGTGAGGGAGAGAGAGGAAGAGAGATAAGGAAAGAGACAGAGGAGGTTGAGAGGAAAAGGAGCAAGAGATAGGGAGAGAGACACAAAAGGCAAAGAGAGAGACAGGGAGAGACGAGCGTGAGTAGGAGGTTGGGTCACTCTCGATCCCAGTCCCCAGTGAAAACCGTAGGTCACCATCACCTAACTACGCATGCAATAAAGTCTTCTGCCTGCTGCTTACAGCCCGAGAACCCCTTCTCCGAGAGAATAAAATCTTTGACCATTGCCCTTTCTCACCGGAGTTTGCTTGGGTCTTCTGATGAAGCGTGATGTCTGACCCATCGCCTTCCTGGGCTCAAGGATCCATGAAAAGCCGACGCCTCTTTTGGGAAGGGTCTGCAGTGCCTTCATCTCACTAGGCTCCCCAGGAAGCTTGCGAACTTGGCTTGAGCCCTAAGCAGCTGAGCATGTGCCGGGCCTCTGCTTCTCTCTTTCAGTAACAGGGAGAACCAAGAAAGAGACTAAAGCATGGTCTGCAGAGAAGGCACTTGTGCAAACACCAGGAGAATGGGGGGCCTCAGTTGTCTTCATTTCTCCTAAAAACACGCATTTCCTCCCAGGCCACCCTAGTGAGGGCATGAAGCACAGCGTGTGTGTGTGTCTGTGTGTGTGCGCATTTATATGCATGTGTACGTATCTATGTGTGTGTTCAGGTATATACATGGGAATGTATTTATGTGTGTGCATGTGTGTGTGCAAGTATATGCATGTGTATGTATGTGGTGTGTGTGCGTGTGTGTGTGTTGCAGGGCTTTACAGTGGGCAGGATGTGGGAGGGCAGCTGCAGCTCCAAGCTGCAAGTCTTTCCGATAGAATGGTTAAGATTCCCTGGACCACAGAAAGAGTGTTTTCGTTTGCACCTATTTTTATTAGCACTTAAACCTGTATACTTCGTAGCATGTAAAACTTAAGTTGCTTGACTATTCTTAGAAACGTTTTCACCAGCGGTCCCCAAACTTTTTGGCACCAGAGAGCAGTTTTCTTGAAGACAACTCTTCCACGGACCTGGGAGAAGGGGAAGGGATGATGCAGAGATGATTCAAGCCCATTACATTTATTGTGTGCTTTATTTCTATGATTATTTCACTGTAATATATAATGAAATAATTACACAACTCACCATAATATAGAATCAGTGGGAGCCCTGAGCTTGTTTTCCTGCAACTACATGGTCCCATCGGGAGGTGATGGGAGATAGTCACAGATCGTCAGGCATTAGGTTCTCATAAGGAGCACGCAATCTGGATTCTTGGCATGCTGAGTTCACAGTTGGGTTCTATGAGAATGTAACGGCACCACTCATGTGACAGGTGGCAGAGCTCGTGCGGTAATGTGAGGGATGGGGAGCGGCTGTTTCTACAGATGAAGCTTTGCTCCCTGGCTGGCTGCTCACCTCCTGCTGTGCAGCGTGGTTCCTAACAGGTGGGGACCCCTGATTTACCCAGTAAGATAAACACATTTTTATGTCAATTGAAATTATTCACCCTGCACCACCCAAAATTATCTGGCACACCTCACTCACCCAAGGGTCCCGTAGCGCACTTTGGGAGCTGTAGACAGTAAGCCTGGAGCTCCACTGAGCATTCCATCTCTCCACCATCTGTGGGCTAACAGGCTGTGTTAGTTTCCTAGGGCTGTTTTACAGTACCACAGACTGGGCACCTTTAACAACAGAATGTTACTGTCTCACAGTACTGGAGGCCATGGGTCCAAGATCAAGGTGTCATCAGGGTGGGTATTCCTTTTCCACTGGACTGTTGATACATTCTTAGAAGGTTTTTGGTTGCTGTTCACGTTAATTTCTCTTCCTTTCTGCAATTGTTCTCTTTCAGTACTCCCTGATATTTTTCTTCTTGAAGAAGTACCTAGTTAATTTTGTATTTTAAAATTCTTCCCGTCACCCCAAGAACTTCTGCCTTTATAATTGGCTCTCTCTTCATATTTATTTTATACAAGATATGTGGCTGATTACATTGTTTCTGTCTGTACAGATGGAGAGTTAAGGAATAAAGAGGACAGACAGACTAGATTACCTCAAACACTGAAATGCTATGATTTGTCCGAAGTCATACATGCATTATCTGACCAGACATAGGTGCTTTTTCTCTAGAAGCATTTTGTCATTTGGAATCAGATAGGTCTTCTGAATCTACCTGAATGAAATTGACAACTTTCAGAGGTTTTCAGTGGTGAAGAGAAACTTGGACAAGGAGATAACTTCCACAAACAGAAAAAGCCTCGTCTCTTCTGGATTCCTTTAACGCCAGTGGTCATCACCAGGGGGAGATTAGACACCTTTTCCCCAGGCTGGGACCTCCACCTTTTCCTCTACAGGTGTATCACCTTAGAAATCCTCTGCATCTCACTGTCACCCAACACATGTTCTCTTTCCAAGCCTCTGCAGTCTCACGAGTTTGTCTGTATTTTTCTTCTCATAACCTACCTTGCTACCCTAGCCAGCCTGCATCTCATAGATTAACGGAAATACTCCCAACATTGGGCCTTTCCTGTGCCCCCGTCTTCCTGCTGTATCCTGGCAAAATGCCAGCCCAATCCACAGCCTGTTGTTCTACTTCTGTATCTGAGGGCTAAAGAAAAAGCACCTAGTCATACAGATTAACCCTGTTTTAAAGTAACTATTACGTATTTTCAACCTCATCTGAGTACTCAGCCTTGCCTGATGCCTTTTGCTCGCCCAGCCCTGTTTAGTTCTCTCATTCTCTTCAACATCTTTAGCAAACCTTCTCCTTCCCCCTTCCCCATCTTGACCTTCTTGTCTCTTCACCTGATACAGAGGTTCTTAGCTCCTACTTCATGGAGAATTTTAAGGTTTTGCTCTCTTCTATAAATTGACCTATAGGAGTATCCCTCTTTACCCCTTTCCTATGGTTTTCAGGGGATGGAATATTTGTCCTGAGAAGGCCAATACATCCATGGGACAGATGTCTCTATCCCCATTTGCTACATAAGTATTCGACTTCAGCCATCCGGTACACTGGCTCTGTCTCTGGTTTACACCTGCTGTCTCTGTGTCCGCTTTAGCCCATTGACTTCTTCCCTCACAACATTACTGAACTTGTCAATAGGCACATCAGTGATCTCCTGCATGCCAAGTCTCATGGACATTTTTCTTCATGTTGTTTGACTGCTGCTCTGCCTGACTGGATATTATAATCTCCTGTCCTTGAAACCCTAGGCTACTGTAGCACTACACTTTACTGGTTCTCCGCTTACCTTCGTTACATCTCTTGTTTTCTTTTTTCCCGGATCCCTCCAGATGTTGCCTAGGAATCCTTTTAAACACAGTGCTCCAAGCAGAAATTAGTTGGAGGTAGTTCACAAGATGCAATTTATTTGCCATCCACCCTTGCATTTCAGCTCCATTATTTGTCCTTGCCATGCGTATCTATAAAAACACTTTCTCCTTCCCAGAGATGGCAGCTAACAAGACCTAGCAAAGAGAAATGGGAATTTTCATTCACAATTTCATAGGGAAAGCAATTGGCAAGATTATTTTACTGGCGAGGGTAATAAAATTAATGAGAGAGTTGAAGAAAGAGGCACCAATTCTGAAACTGTCTAGAACCATCTAACAGGTAAAGCTGAGGAGTTTTATCCATATTTGTAGGCTGTGATTATTTTCATAGAAGTACTCTCTGATTTATGGGTATGTCACTGATTACCACCAGAATTGCAGATTGGGCACATTAAGCACATCAGTGTAAAAATCCTTGACATTTTGGCCAGGCGCAGTGGCTCATGCCTGTATTCTCAGCACTTGGGGATGCCGAGGTGGGCAGATCACAAAGTCAAGGGTGCGAGACCACCCTGACCAACATGGCGAAACCCCGTCTCTACTAAAAATACAAAAGTTAGCCAGGTGTGGTGGCACGTGCCTGCAATCCCAGCTACTCGGGAGGCCGAGGCAGGAGAATCGCTTGAACCCGGGAGGTAGAGGTTGCGGTGAGCCAAGATCTCACTGCTGCACTCCAGCCTGGGCAACAGAGGGAGACTGTCTCAAAAATAAAATAAATCAAAAAGATCCTTGACATTTTAAAAATACCTCTGGCAGGGTTTCAGTGTAGTCGTGATATTGAAAATATTACCATGATTTGTCAGTTTCTTAAGTATAATTTTGTTTAGTCACGTGTATGATAAGAACATAGACTTCTTGCTGGGGGCATTGGCTCATGCCTGTAATGCCTATAATCCCCACTACTCAGGAGGCTGAGTCGGGAGAATTGCTTGAGGTCAGGACTTTGAGACTAGCCTGGACAATAGAGCAAGACTCTGTCTCTTACAAAAAACATAATCATAAATAGATTTCTTGGTTTGTTGGGTTAACTTTTTAAATTTTCCTCTCATTAATTTGCCACATTTTTAAAAAATTTTTTGAGATGGAGTCTCACAGTGTCGCCCAGGCTGGAGTGCAGTGGCATGATCTCGGCTCACTGCAATCTCTGCCTCTCAGCTTCAAGCAATTCTCCTGCCTCAGCCTCCCGAGTAGCTGGGACTACAGGCGTGTGGAAACTTTGTGGAAAGATTATTTCAGTGTCAACCCTGATTGATATTTTAGTAATCGAACAGGTGTCTGTTACTCCTTTATTCATTCATTTATCAAGTGCTTAATGGGTGTCTTCTGGGTGCCAGACACTGCATTAGACTCTGGGGAATCAAAGATGAATCACACTTAGTCTCTACCCCCTGGGAATTTATTCTGGTTAGAGAAATTGTAAACACATAATCATGATCCTATGGGATATTTTTAAAGTATGAAATGAGATAATGTGTGTGAAAAAGCTCTGTAAGCTTTACACATTTAAGATTTTTTCTCCAGTGCCTAGCATGATGCCTGACATATTTTAACTAGTCGTTACACTCTTGAATGAACTGGTGAAGAGCCAAGAGTTATGAGAGCATAATACTAGAGTGTAGATGGATTAGTTCTGCCTGGATGGACAGGAGGGACGCGGAGGCTTCCAAGAATATAACTTTTGAACTGGACTTGGAAATATAAGTTGTTTATGTTAAGAATGGAGAAAGGAGGTTCTGGGGGGGCAGCTGTCAGTCGTTAAAGTGCCTGGATTTAGATGAACCACGTATCTACAGGCTTATGCAGTTTACAAGATGCTTTTGTTTACAGTATCTCTTTTGAGCCTTATGACAGGTCCATGAAGTGAGTTCATACAACCAAGAGAAGCTTTGACTAGATCCTGGGTTCTAGGGTGTAAGAGACAGCATCTGGCCAGTTTATTCTTTACAGTTTCACGAATGTTATGATTGCCAATATTATTGTATTTCTATTATTATATTTGTGAAAGCATGGTTTTCTGAGTTACAAGTATATGAAAGACAGATGTATACATGTAAGAAAATGTATAGTTTTCTTTTTTTCTTTTGAGACAGAGTCTCGCTGGGTCCCAGGCTGGAGTGCAGTGGTGCGATCTCGGCTCACTGCAATCTCTGTCTCCGAGGTTCAAGCAACTTTCCTGCCTTAGCCTCTCAAGGAGCTGGGATTACAGGCGCCTGCCACCATCTCTGGTTAATTTTTGTATTTTTGGTAAAGACAAGGTTTTGCCATGTTGGCCAGGCTGGTCTCAAACTCCTGACCACAAGTGATCCTCCTGCCTCAGCCTCCCAAAGTATTAGGATTACTGGTGTGAGCCACTGTGCCCAGCACATCTTGGCACCCTTTTCAAAACTCAACTGACCACTGATGTGAGGGTTTGTTTCTGCGCCCTCTATTCCACCCCATTGATCTCGATGTCTGTCCTTATGCCAGTATCACAGTTTTCAGTTTTTCTTTTCCTTTTTTTTTTTTTGATACAGAGTCTCACTCTGTCACCCAGGCTGGAATGCAGTGGCGTGATCTTGGCTCACTACAACCTCTGCCTCCTGGGTTCAAGTGACTCTCCTGCCTCAGCCTCCCGAGTAGCTGGAATTACAGGTGCACGCCACCATGCCCAGCTATTTTGTATTTGTAGTAGAGATGGAGTTTCACCGTGTTGGCCAGGCTGGTCTCGAACTCCTGACCTCAAGAGATCCACCCACCTCAGCCTCCCAAAGTGCTGGGATTACAGGTGTGAGCCACTGCACCTGGCCTGTTGTTGTTGTTTTTTTTTTGAGACAGGAGTCTCACTCTGTTGCCCAGGCTGGAGTGCAGTGGCATGATCTCAGCTCACTGCAAGCTCTGCCTCCCGGGTTCATGCCATTCTCCTGCCTCAGCCTCCCGAGTAGCTGGGACTACAGGTGCCTGCCACCACGCCTGGCTAATTTTTTTGTATTTTTAGTAGAGACGGGGTTTCACTGTGTTAGCCAGGATGGTCTCGATCTCCTGACCTCGTGATCCACCTGCCTTGGCCTCCCAAAGTGCTGGGATTACAGGCATGAGCCACCATGCCCGGCCAAGTTCTTCAACTCTTTTCTTCTTTTTCACAATTGTTTTGATTATTCAGGGAGGGTGACTTGAAATTCCCTATGAGGTTTAGAATGAGTTTTCTATTTCAGAAAGAAAATCAGACGTGCCATTGGAATATTCAGAAGGATTACATCGAATCTGTAGATTGCTTTGGATAGTCTTGACATCATAACAATATTAAGTCCTCCTTCATAAACACAGGATGTCTTTCATTTATTTATGTCTTCTTTAATTACTTTCAGCAAGGTTTTATCATTTTCAGTGTATGAGTCTTTCACCTTCTTGGATCAATTTATTCTAAAGTGCCTTATTCTTTTTGATGCTATTATAATGATATTTTCTCTGGAATGTTTATTGCTATTGTATATAAATGCAACTGATTTTTGCGTGTTGATTTTGTATCTTGTAACTTTGCTGGATTGGTTTATTTGCTCTAACACTTTTTTGTAGAATCCGTAGGGTTCTTTACATAGAAAATCAATAGGCAAACAGAGATAATTTTTCTTCTTGGCCAGGTGCAGTGGCTCATGCCTATAATCCCAGCACTTTGGGAGGTGAAGTCAAGCTGATAGCTTCAGTCAGGAGTTCGAGACCAGCCTGGCCAACATAGTGAAACCCCATCTACTAAAAATACACACACACACACAAAAATCAGCCAGGTGAGGTGGCACGCACCTGTAGTACCAGCTACTTGGGAGGCTGAGGCAGAAGAATCGCTTGAACCCAGGAGGCAGAGGTTGCAGTGAGCCGAGATCGCACCACTGCACTCCAGCCTGGGAGACAGAGTGAGACTCCATCTCAAAAAGAAAAAAAAAAAGGCAATATCAACAAAGCAAAATGACAGCCTACCAAACAGGAGAAAATACTCACAAAGAGATTACTATCTGGAATAGATAAATAACTCCAAACACTCAAACTAAAAAACAAATTCAAAAATGGGCAAAAGGCCAGGTATAGTGGCTCATGCCTGTAGTCCCAGCATTTTGGGAGGCTGAGGCAGGAGGATCACTTTGGGCCAGGAGTTCAAGACCAGCCTAGACAACATAGCGAGACCCTGCCTCTACAAAAAAAATTTAAAACTGAGCCAGGCATGGTGGCACGGGCCTCTAGTGCCAGCTACTTGGGAGGCTCAGGCAGGAGAATCACCTGAGTCCAGGAAGTTGAGGCTGCAGTGAGCTATGATTGCACCACTGCAGGGACAGAATAAGATCTCGTGTCTTAAAAAAAAGTAATTATCTGTTCCACTTCCACTCCCAGGTGGAATTGAAACAAGAACTCAAGCAAATAGTGCACCAATGTTCATAGCAGCATTAGTCACACAATAGGAAAAGGTGAAAAGAAACTCACTGACCATCAAAAGTTCAATGGCTAAACGATGTGTGAAAAATACATAAAATGGATGATTATTCAGTCATAAAAAGGACTGAAGCTCTGATCCACGCTTAATATTAATGAAACATTGAAAGCATTATGCTAACTGAAATAAAGACAGCTACAAGGCACAAATATTATATGATCCCACTTCTACGAGGTATCTAAAATGGGCCAATTCATAGGGACAAAGTAAAATAGAGGTTACTGGCAGCTGTGGAGGGGGAAATGAAGAGTTATTGTTTAATGGCTATAGTTTGTTTTGTGTGAGTGAAGAAAAAGTTTTCACATAGTGGTGGTGATTACACAACACTGTTGATGTACTTGGGGCCACTGAACTGCACATTTCAAAATGGCTATAATGATAAATTGTATGTATATTTTGTCACAACTTTTTAAAAGTAAAATGTTATGTACATATAAATATTCCTTAAATTTGTATCTACATTATCAAAAACTGGGAACAAGCTGAAGTATAAAAGGGGGAACAATTTAACACACATCAGTAAGAATGAAACTTGTTTATGCGAAAACAGAAAATATAAAATGATGTTTGCTAGGAGAATAACTATTAAAAACATGCCCACAAAGACTGAACACTAATATACAAAAATTAAGATAATTCTATTATAATTTTCTCTCATTTTCTTCCTCTAGTTATATTAACATGTTAGATTTCTTTTCAGTCTACTAACAACAACCATATGCCACATCAAAAGAATTATCCTGACTGCTATGCTACTGGGTTGAGATAGGTCTGTTTTAATACAAAGCAGCTTCAACTAAGAGCCGTAAGAATTACTACGCAGCCAAGCCTACAAAGGCAGTCCCAAGAAACAAGATGGAACACTCAAATAGCTATCCTTCACTTTCACACTGACAGCTTGTGTTCCTCCCCACAGCTTACCTGCAGGCAGGATCAGGGAAATTCAGAATTTCACAGGAGAATATGGAAAAATGGAGAGCAAGACATAAGTGAATGGGATGCACTGGTGAAATTTCTCTTACTGCAATATCACTAGCAGCTTTGTAAGCCACCAGGCTGTTCTCTGCTGCCTCCTTCCTGTCATTTCCTGTGGCAAATTCTGCCAGATACCTGTGGTAGTCCCCTTTCCTAGATGTAAACCAGGAACAATGACTTTTAAAGTAAAATAGCTAAAATTGTTCTATATAATATAAAATATGTGACAAAAATATATGTAACAATTAACAAGTGTACTTCAATAATTTTAAACACTCTCAAGAATATTTGGCTTCATTTTTTTTCTTAGACATTTCATACTATTTTCCTTATTAAATATAACCAAAAATCCCACAGAAATTAACTGAGGAGCCTCTAAATATCAACAAAACTATCGCTTGATAGACTGGAATTAAACAAGCAAGTGGTTCCAAGGAATGGCACAAGTGTATTAATCATAAAATAAAATTTCTACATGAAACATTCAGCCAGCACTGTGCAATGTGTGGCCGTTTGGGGGAGGGGAATGAGATAGGTCCCATGAAAGCAAAGCAATATAAATAAGTAAAGCAAAAGCTAATGCATTTTTATAAGAGCCTGACCATCTTTTTATTCCAAAATCAACTATCCTTCTAACATTAAACAATTATTTGTAAATAAAAGTTGGAAACCTACATAGAAGAAAGTCATGATTCTAAAAAGGCCAACTTTTAATGTTACATTTTCCTTTCTAGTATAGAACCTACATTTCATAATAGAAAACCTTGGACTTGCCAGTGGTAGCTGCTGGAATGAGGTGTTTGTCCAGTGCATCCAGAACGTCGCCACAGATTAACTTTAGCTCAGTCTCAACCTGAAAACATAAAAATAAATTTTAAAAAATCAGACTGTTTCAGTCTAGAAATTCTGTAAATTTATTACACATTCTATCTACCTCTGGTTTTGAGGAAGAGAACTTAGTATTAAAGAGAATTCGTATCCCTCTCCAAACTCCCTTCTTCCCTTTTGACACAAAGGCAGAGAAAAGCTGCCTCTCGGTTATCAAAAGTATCTTTTGCTTTCTGCATGCAATTAAGTGCTACACACACACCACCCCCTACCCCAACACCCCCTCACAATCCAACTACAAAATCAGCAATGACTGAAACTGAACACTGATGCTACTTGGTAAACGCTGGTCAATTACATGAATCTTTCACAAGGTAGCAACTATTGTGTCCATTTACTGGGGAAAGCAGAACCTAAGACATTTGCTCAAAGATCATCCCCTTAAAAGGACTTAATAAGCAGAGCTAGGATTTGAACCCAGGCAGGGTGCAAGTGGCAGAACAAAATTCAAACCCAGGCAGTTTGCCTTCAGTACTTACATTCCTAACAACGTTGAACAGGCAATCCCTTTAGTGGAAGAGATCCAAAACTAGTTAAGATACCAAAAATCTATGGACCAAAAAAACTATTGCCACTCATCTCTATTCATTTATAATGCTGAAAATGTACAGCACCTCTAAACGCACATACCCAGCTTGCTTCCTTTTTTTTTTTTTTGAGATGGAGTCTTGCTTTGTCCCTCAGGCTGGAGTGCAATGGCACCATCTCAGCTTACTCCAAGCTCTGCCTCCCGGGTTCACACCATTCTCCTGCCTCAGCCTCCCGAGTAGCTGGGACTACAGGCGCCACCACCATGCCCCGCTAATTTTTTTTATTTTTTTATTTTTTGTATTTTTAGTAGAGACAGGGTTTCACCATGTTAGCCAAGATGGCCTCGATCTCCTGTCCCTGTGATCCTCCCACCTCGGCCTCCCAAAGTGCTGAGATTACAGGCATGAATCACTGTGCCCGGCTGCTTGCTTCCTATTTTCTATGAACACATGGCACTACCGTTGAACCTTTCTAGGTTCCTCTCATGCCCCTGGAACCTCCTTTCCACTGTAAAACATTCTCTCACTCTTTCTTCCATAATTGCATTCTTATCTTAGCTAAGCAAAAGTGTTTTCTGAATCAACTATCTCCATGATGACTTTTCAGATAGAGACTGCTGTAGGAGACGAAAGGTTTCCATGTTCTCCTAGCTCCTCACATACTCAATGACTGCTCTCCTGTTACTTACTCCAAATCCTTCCTCCTCACAAGCCGATATTCTACGTTCCATTTCTCAGTTTCTGTCATCAATAGCTCTCTAGGCCGTTCTCCTACATTTAATGACTATCTACAGCCAACCTATCCAATACCTGAGATCACACCAAGGTATGGTGTGGCCACGTTCCATTCAACAGAGTTCTTTGCTTTCTACTCCAAGACTTGCACATGTCCATACCCCTAACTGTGCTGCTCCATACTAGAAGTCTTACACTGCAATGCTCCACTCTTGGCTGTGGCTTCCTCTTTTAGTTCTTTTTCTCTTCTTGTTTCTACTTAGGGACTCATCAAGACATCTCCTCCCTCCCTCCCTCCCTCCCTCCCTCCTTCCTTCCTTCCCTCCCTTCATCTCATCTAAGACATCCAGACTGGAACTTTTCACATCTTCTCCCAATGTATCAGTTGCTCTCTTTGCTTCCTGCTTCCCTTTCCTAGCTAGCCCAAGTCCCACAGTGTAGCTCATGGACTTCTTTCTTCAGCACTTTCAACTTTCTCACTTCCTCATTCCTCCAGGACACAAAACTTGTCTATTGGTCATCGAAATTCTTTGACCCAACACATTTCATGGTAATGGTAACATCAACCCCAGCTTACAACTTTATTTTTAGGGAGAGGGTCTCACTTTTTTTTGCCCACTACTGCAGCTTCCAGGAGAAAAAGTTATTCACCTCTGCCCTGAAATATTCTGTAGCCTAATCCAAGAGAGCAAAAGATAAAAACCTACCAAGATATAAAATGTGTACTTCATATACCATCAAGTGAGCACTAGGCTGTGACCTCAAATGCCAATGACTATGGCCAAATTACTGACAGACATACCCTGAGAACTAAGCCAGACACTCAAAAGAAACAAGCCTCCCTTTTCAGAGACATTTTCTAAAACTATAAAAATAAAAGGCAAAAATTAGGACATATTCAGGTGACAACAACTTCCTTCCCCCTGACAATTTATGTTGTATAAAACCTAAAGATTAAAAACTATGACATTGGATAAAAAAAAAAAAAACCCTGAGTCTTTCAATAAAAAGAAGAATGGAACAAATTTAACCAAAAACACTAATCATTTTTCTTGAAAATACAGTAGTTCCCTTTTATCTGAGGGGGATCCATTCTGAGACTCCCCAGTGGATACACTGAAACCATGGATAATACCAAACCTTATATATACTATGTCTTCTTCTATACATACACATTCATGGTAAAGATTAATTTGTAAACTAGGCACAGTAAAAGATTAATAACAGAACAATTATAACATACTCTAATGGAAGTTATATGAACGTAGTCTCGTTTTCTCTCCAAATATCTTATTGTACTGTACCACTGGTAACTCAAACTGTGGATAAGGGGGGACTGTGGTACAACAGTCTCACCATTTGCCGGTATTTCCCAATCATTTTTCGCTTGTCTTCTCCTCCTTTGTTTCCTTCTTTCTGTTCAAGGCTGCTCATTATTCTCCAGGAGGCTCTTGTAGCTCCAATCACATTCTTATATGTAACAGATAGGAAGTTTCTCTCTTCAGCTGTCAGCTCTACATCCATCCCTGCTAATTTCTTCATTGGCTCCACCATTTCTATAAGGGAAAAGCAAAATCTGTACACACGCAGAATTAGCACAACATGGATGCTGCCGAAGGGTTTTCTGCCTGTGTCCTCTGGAGCGGTGACATCACATCCCCCCTGGACAGGAACCCATTAAGCAACACTTGGCGCAGTCAAGCAGTGCCACACCAGAATGTGGGGACCAGTGACTTCAGGGAGTGCTGGGCAGCAAGCCCCAAGGTCTTCAGGGTGCCCCAGGGCCTTCCTTGGAAACCGTACTGCCGTCAGTGCCCTGGCACCATGGGCCTGTGATGAGAGTGCAGTCTGAGCGATCTACACAATGCCTTCAGGGTCGCTCTTCCATCGTCCTGGTGAGGAGCACAGCCCTGATCCATGCAGGCCTCCTGACCCACACCCTCGTGTTCTCTCCCAAACACACTTTCTTATCTGTTCAATATGGGCAGGCTGAGAAGGCTAAACATTTCCCACATTTTTAAGTTCTGCTTCTCTTTTGATTATAAGTTCTGTCTCTAAAGCATTCCTCTTTTCTTTCATTTTCCTAGAAATATTTAAGAGAATGAAGCTGCTCCTTCAATACTTTGCTTAGATATTTCTTCTGCCAAATTTCAGGTTCATCACTCGCAAGTTCTGCCTTCCAGAAAACACTAGGAGCACAATGCAGCCAAGTTCTTAGTCACTTTACAAGCGTCACCTTTCCTCCAGTTTCCAATAACATGTTCTTCATTGCCATCTGAGACTTCATCTGAATGACTTTTCCCTTCCATATTTTTATTTTTTTAAGAGACTGGGTCTCCCTATATTAGCCAGGTTGGTCTTGAACTCTCATCCTCAAGCAATCCTCCCGTCTCGGCCTCCCAAAGTGCCAAGATTCCAGGCATGAGACACCATGCCTGACCCGCTCCATATGCTACCAACATTCTGTCCAGCTCTCCTCTTCTGAGCCCTCACCAGAATCACCCTTCATGTTTTAAAATAAATGTTTCCTGTTGAAATGATTTTAGATACACAGAAATATTGAAAAGGCACTATAGTGTCCTCCTACACCTTCCATCCAGCTGCCCCTAATAATGACATTTTGCAGTACCGTGGCACAAAAGAAATTCAGGCCAGGTGTGGTGGCTCATACCTGTAATCCCAGCAATTTGAGAGGTTGAGGCGGGAGGTTCAGGTTCACTTGAGTCTAGAAGTCTGAGACCAGCCTGGGAAACAGGTAGACCCTGTCTCTAGAGAAAAGTCAAAGAAATTAGCCAGGCATGGTGGCGTGTGCCTAGTCCGACCTAATCAGGAGGCTGAGGCAGGAGGACTGCTGGAGCCCATGAGTTCCAGGAAGCAGGGAGCCATGATTGCACCACTGAAGAATAGAAAGGTAAATATTTGAAGTGCTACTTTATGCCACTAGGAAAAGCAAGAAGACTTTTAATCTTATAGCATCAGTATTAAGGTATACAGTTTTCTAAAAATTTATCTCTGCAGTTCAATAAGAAAAAATTCCTGCACATTATATTTGGTAGAGCAAATAAAGAAAAAAATTTAAAAATTAAAGGAAATGTCAGTATTAGACTCATGCATTTTTCCAAGCATTACTAAAAAGCATCACACATTTCTGTTTAAAACACTTGTACCATTGCATAATTAAGTATGAAGGTGAGAGTTATTTGAGGTGTTTAAAAGTTGGTGGTACCACATCTAATTGGTGTAGACTAGATAAAAATGACTATAAAAAAGCTCAAATTCCATGCAAATGTAAAGATTATACAATCTTATTAAATTATTAAACAGACATTTTTTCCCAACTATCAAATGGGATAACATCATGTCTATAATTAGCAATAAGAAAATTCTATTTGCACAATCTTCGAAGTCCTTTTTTTAAATTGTATATACATCATCTCTCATTTAAAAATGAACATTTCTATATGCTTATTACACCTAGGAAGAAAAATTTTCAATCTTTTTCTTTTTTTAAGACGGAGTCTCGCCCTGTTGCCCAGGCTGGAGTGCAGTGGTGCAATCTCAGCTCACTGCAAGCTCTGCCTCCCAGGTTCATGCCATTCTCCTGCCTCAGCCTCCCCAGCAGCTGGGACTACAGGTGCACGCTGCCATGCCCAGCTAATTTTTTGTATTTTTAGTAGAGACGGGGTTTCACTGTGTTAGCCAGGATGGTCTTGATCTCCTGACCTTGTGATCTGCCTGCCTCAGCCTCCCAAAGTGCTGGGATTACAGGCGTGAGCCACCACGCCTGGCAAAAATTTTCAATTTTATAATCTCAAAATTTTTGTTAGTCATTAAAATAAATCAAAGCATTCGGCATCAAAGGATATACAGACACACACTCTTAAGTAATTCATATATGAGAACCAGAATATTAGAGGCTTAAGCTGCTCATTTCATAAGACAGGGGCCCCTTGTAGTATTTATTTTAAAAAGAAATAGCCCCATTCACAAGGGAAAGATAATAATTTAAAAATTAGAAACTAAAAGAAAAATAAAGAAGCCTTAAACCTTCAGTGTATGAATATCTACCATTAAAAAGAATGAGAAATAGACACTCGGGACATCAGACATACTGACCCTTCAAAGGAACATGGATACAAATATGTAACAGCCAATCAGATGGTACTAACACCATGATCCTGTGTGACAGTAAGTAGTGACCAAATCTAAAGAATTCCCAACGTTGTAATATATTTTTATGAATATATTTTATGAATATATTTTATGAATATATTTTCATAAATATATTTTTATGAAAGTTTTTATGTGAGTTACAAAACAGCCCTACTTCAGTTTTACTATTTCTCAGTAAATAAAAATGAAAATAAATAAATGGATAATAGTAATTAAACAGAAAATGAGAAACAAAGTGATAATCACAAAATGTATAATTGGTGCCAAAAATCCAATTAACTAAAGATGTTAAAAATATAAAGAGTTTCCTACAGATTAATTTTTCTGACTAAATGTATACCAACATTCACTATCAATATTTATATATATATATATATTTTTTTGAGACGGAGTTTTGCTCATTGCCCAGGCTGGAGTGCAATGGTGCGATCTCAGCTCACCGCAACCTCTGCCTCCCGGGTTCAAGCAATTCTCCTGCCTCAGCATCCCAAGTAGCTGGGATTACAGGCATGCACCAGCACGCCCCACTAATTTTGTATTTTTAGTAGAGACGAGGTTTCTCCATGCTGGTCAGGCTGGTCTCCAATTCCCAATCTCAGGTGATCCGCCTGCCTTGGCCTTCCAAACTGCTGGGATTACAGGCATGAGCCACTGCAACCGGCCTGGTTTTTTTTTTTTTTTTTTTTTTTTTTTTTTTGAGACAGGAGTCTCACTCTGTTGCTCAGGCTAGAGTGCAGTGGCGTGATCTCATATATAATGTTTATTATAATAACAGCAAAAGGGGGAAGAGGGCAATGGAGCTTTACAGGAGAACACTGCTTTCTGCAAGTCTTTATCTTTTTGCTGGTAAAAAGTCCTGCCTCAGTGTTGATGCCTTCCGACTCACTGAGGTGGTGGTTGTGGCACTTTCACTTCACTGTTTTTTGTTTGTTTGTTTTTTAAGTAGAGACAAGGTCTTGCTTTGGTTGCCCTGGGTGGTCTCAAACTCCTGGCTTCAAGCAATCCTACTGTCTTTGAAAAGGTTGTGATTAAAGGTGTGAACTACCACATCCAGCCATTTTTTACAATAACAATGAAGTTGGCCATATCAATTGACTCTTCCTTTCATAAAACATGGCTCTGTAGCATGTGCTGCTGTTTGACAGCATTTTACCTACAGTAAAACTTTCTTCAAAATTGGGGCCAATTCTCTCAAACCTTGCTGCCACTTTATCAACTAAGTATAGGGCATATTCTACATCCTTTGTTGTCATTTCAACAATGTTTATGCCATCTTCAGAGGAAATAGATTCCATCTCAGGAAAGCACTTTCTTTGTACATCTATGAGAAGATATTCTTTCAAGTTTGGCCATGAGATTGCAGCAATTCAGTCACATCTTCAGGCTCCACTTCTAATTCTAGCTCTCTTGCTATTGGCCACCACATCTGCAGCCTCCATCAAAGTCTTGAATCTCTCAGCCATCCATGAAGGACAGAATCAACTTCTTTTCAAACTCCCGTTCACGTTGATATTTTGACCTCCTCCCATAAAACACAAATGTTCTTAATGGTACCTAGAATGGTGAATTCTTTCCAGAAAGTTTTCAATGTACTTTGCCCAGATCCATAAGAGGAATCACCCTCTATATAGCAGCCATAGCCTTTCAAAATGTATTTCTTAAATAATAAGACTTTTACATCAAATTGACTCCTGGATGCACAGACTGCAGGATGGATGTTGTGTTAGCAGGCATGAAAAGAACATTTTCTTGTACATCTTCATCAGAGCTCCTAGGTGACTATGTGCATTGTCAAAGGCTTACTAATTGGCCTACATTCAATATTGCTGTGTCTTAAGGAATAGGGAGGCCTGAGGAGAGTAGAGAGAGTAGAGAGAGATGAGAGAACAGCCAGCTGGTACAGCAGTCAGAACACATACAACATTTATTAACTTCACCTCATAGTAACATCAAAGGTCACTGATCATACATAACCATAACAGAGATAACAATGAAAATGTGTGGAATATCATGAGAATTTTAAAAAGGGACCAAGAGTCACTAAGTGAGCATACGCTGTTGGAAAAATGAAACCGATAAGACTTGCTTACTCCAGGGTTGCCGCAAACCTTCAATTTGGTAAAAAAGAAGAAAAACCATGCAATTCCTGTGAAGTACAATAAATAGGAGCCCAATAAAATGAGATATGCTTAAGAAAAAAAACAGATATGCTTATACATCTTACTAAAATTAAGTACAGTCTAGCAAGTTAAGATAAAGATAATAAGCCCTAAAACAACCACTGAGAAAATAACCCAAGAAAAATCGTTTTAAAAATCATAAAGAAGGCCAGGCCGGTGAGCCAAACACCTGTACTTCCCAGCACTTTGGGAGACTGAAGCAGGAGGATAGCTTGAGTCCAGGAGTTTGACACCAGCCTGGGCTATATAGCCTGTCACTGCCTGGGCTATATAGCCTGTCACTACAAACAAGAAAAAACTTAGGCATGATGGCATGTTGTTGCGGGAATTCAGGGACCCCGAATGGAGGGACCGGCTGAAGCCATGGCAGAAGAACATAAATTGTGAAAATTTCATGGACATTTATTAGTTCCCCAAATTAATACTTTTATAATTTCTTATGCCTGTCTTTACTGCAATCTCTGAACATAAATTGTGAAGATTTAATGGACATTTATCACTTCCCCAATCAATACTCTTGTGATTTCCTATGCCTGTCTTTAATCTCTTAATCCCGTCATCTTCGTAAGCTGAGGATGAATGTCGCCTCAGGACCCTGTGACGGTTGTGTTAACTGCACAAATTGTTTGTAGAGCATGTGTGTTTGAATAGTATGAAATCTGGGCACCTTGAAAAAAGAACAGGATAACAGCGATGTTCAGGGAACAAAGGAGATAACCTTAAAGTCTGGCAGCCTGTGGGCCAGGCAGAAGAGAGCCATATTTCTCTTCTTTCAAAAGCAAATAGGAGAAATGTTGCTGAATTCTTTTTCTCAGCAAGGAACGTCCCTGAGAAAGAGAATGCATTCCTAAGCGGGGGGTGGTCTCTGAAATGGCCACTTTGGGAACGTCTGTCTTTTATGGTTGTAGATTAAGGGATGAAATAAGCCCTGGTCTCCCATAGCTCTCCTAGGCTTATTAGGATGAGGAAATTCCCGCCTTATAAATTTTGGTCAGACTGTCTGCTCTCAAACCCTGTCTCCTGATAAGATGTTATCAATGACAATGCATGCCCGAAACTTCATTAGCAATTTTAATTTCGCCCCAGTCCTGTGATCTCGCCCTGCCTCCGTTTGCCTTGTGATATTCTACTACCTTGTGAAGCATGTGATCTTTGTGACCCACACCCTATTCGTACACTCCCTCCCCTTTGGAAAATCACTAATAAAAACCTGCTGGTTTTGCGGCTTAGGGGGCATCACGGAACCTGCCGACATGTGATGTCTCCCCCGGACACCCAGCTTTAAAATTTCTCTCTTTTGTACTGTTTCCCTTTATTTCTCAGACCGGCCAACACTTAGGGAAAATAGAAAAGAACCCACGTGAAATATCGTGGGCTGAATTTCCCCCGACAACGTGGCAGTAGTCCCTGCTGCTTGCGACGCTGAGTGGGGAGGATCACTTGAACCCGGGAGGTTGATGTTGCAGTGACCATGACAGTGCCACTGCACTCCAGACAGGGTGACAGAGCAAGACCCTATCTCAAAAATAAAATAAAATAAAATAAAAATGAAAAATAAAAGAAATGAAAATGGTATACTAGAAAGTATCTATAGGTGGTATCCAACTTAAAATCATTCTACTTACAGTTTCTTAACTTTACCACCATGATACAAACCCGATACACATTAGTACTTTATTCTTTGTGATGCTGGGCAGCGGCAGCAAGCCACAACTCCCAGTCAGCCATGCCATCATAAGACTAAACAACCAATGCTTGCTTGACCAGTGAACCATGTATCCAGATGATTTTTCCCAACTGTAGGCTAATGTAAGCATTCTGAGCATATTTAAGGTAGGCTAGGCTAAGCCAAGATGTTAGATAAATAAGGTATATTTCTTTCTTTTCTTTTTTTAAAGAGATGGGGTCTCAGTATATTGCCTAGGCTGTAGTGAAGTGGCTGTTCACAGGTGCAATAATCATGCACTAAAGCCTCAAAATCCTAGGCTCAAAATAATCCTCCTGCCTTATCAGAATGTAAGCTCATCATAACTCAAGAAGCATCTGTACTTAAGATTAAAAAGGTAGAAAACAAAACAAAACAAAACAAGAACTAAGTAGTCATAAGAAAAAAAAACAAACAAAAGGGCAGGCTGCCAACCCAGGACCAAGGGGTAAGGCCATGCCAATGGGCCTAGAGAACAGAATATCAAGCCACAGAGAATTATTTTCAAGTCTCAGAACTGAATGGAATTTGTCCTGCAGACTTACAAACCTGCTTTAAGCCCCTTTTTTCTTCCAATTTATCTCTTTTGGAATGGGAATGCTTCTCTGCCTGTCCCACCATTGCATCTCAGAAATAGAAAACTTGTTTTCTATGTATCACAGGTTTAGAAATAGAAGTTTTTTTTGTATTTCTGTTTGTTTTTTTTTTTTAAGACAGAGTCTCGCTCTTGCCACCCAGGCTGGAGTGCAATGGCGCAATCTCAGCTCACTGCAACTGCCTCCTGGGTTCAAGCAACTCTCCTGCCTCAGCCTCCCGAGTAACTGGGACTACAGGTGTGTGCCACCACACCCGACTAATTTTTGTATTTTCAGTAGAGACACGGTTTTATTGTGTTAGCCAGGCTGGTCTTGAACTCCTGACCTCAGGTAAGCTGCCCGCCTCAGCCTCCCAAAGTGCTGAGATTACAGGCGTGAACCACCATGCCCAGCAGAGATAGAAATTTTGCTTCAGGATTAACCAACGTCTTAACCCATTGCCAATTCAGACGATTCAGAAGATGGGATTTGGGACTTTCTGAGTTTATTCTATTCAGGTAAGATGTGAGACTTACTTATAGAGTTTACATCAAAATGGATGAACACTTTTGGGGGATATTGGGATACAGTGCATCTATTTTGTATGTGGAAAGAACATAAATTTTGGGGGCACCAGAAGGCAGACTGCTATGGGTTGAATTGTGGTCCCCAAGAAATGTATGTGAAGTCCTTAACCCCCAGTATCTTAGAGAGTAACCTTATTTGGAAAAAGGATCATTGCAAATGTAATTAGGATGAGGTCACATGATGGAGTAGGGCAGGCCCCTAATCCAATATGACTGATCTCCTAATAAGAAGATGGTCATATGGAGACAGAGACAAAGGAAGAATGGAAGGTGAAGATACAAGCAGAGATTAGGGTGATTAAAAAAAAAAAAAACCTGTCAATCATTGACACCCATCACCAGAAGCTAGGAGGCATGGAACAGATTTCCCTTAAGAGTTCTCAGAAGGATCCAACCCAGCTGATATCTTGATTTCAGAATTGTAGCCTCCTTAATTGTGAGAAGAAATTTCTGCTGCTTTAAGCCACCCAGTTTGTGATATTTTGTTACAGCAGCCCTAGGAAATGACTACAGGGGGTGTATGAAAAATTGGCTATGAGATGTTCATGTTTTAGAATTGGGTGATGAATGTACCCAGGGTGTTTGTTATATTATTGCTTACTGTTTTATATATTTGACAACTGCAGAAAAAAATTCTTTTTTTTTTTTTTTTTGAGATGGAGTCTCGCTTTGTGGCCCAGGCTGGAGTGCAGTGACACTATCTTGGCTCACTGCAAGCTCCGCCTCCCAGGTTCACGCCATTCTCCTGCATCAGCCTCCCAAGTAGCTGGGACTACAGGTGCCGGCCACTATGCCCAGCTAATTTTTTTGTGTTTTTAGTAGAGATGGGAGTTTCACCATGTTAGCCAGGATGGTCTCGATCTCCTGACCTCATGATCCGCCCATCTCGGCCTCTCAAAGTGCTGGGATTACAGGCGTAAGCCACTGCACCTGGCCCAGAAATAAATTCTTAATAAACAAAATAATGTCATAATAAGTAGAGTAAGTATTAAAGTTTTAAAAGCAGAAACAAACAAATTAGAAAACAGTTGAATAAAATTGGAAATAGGCCCCAAAGCTGTTCTTTATATCAGGCATAAAAGAAATTATCAACGCCAGCACAGTGGCTCACACCTGTAATCCCAGCACTTTCAGAAGCCAAGGTGGGCAAATCACCTGATATCAGGAATTCGAGACCAGCCTGGCCAACATAGTGAAACCCCGCCTCTACTAAAAATACAAAAAAAAATTAGCTGAGCGTGGTGGTGGACACCTATAATCCCAGCTACTTGGGAGGCTGAGACAGGAGAATGGCTTGAACTTGGGAGGAGGAGGTTGCAGTGAGCCAAGATCGCACCACTGCACTCCAGCCTGGGCAACAGAGTGAGACTCTATCACAAAACAAAAGAAAAAAATTTTTTTCGTTAAGAGTTTAGATAAAGGAAAAAACTCCATTTAAATGTTTATGTGAAGAAAACCATAATGGATTACATGGCGCAACAACAGTTTCAAAAAATTAAAACCAATTTGTAAACATTAATCATCAGTTACTTATATGCCCTTAAAAAATGATCTATATGCTCCTAGTGTCACATAAGACACGTTAATCTAGGAGTCTACTTCACGCAGACTTTTTGCAACCAACACGCATTCCTTTGTTTCTTCATCACTGTGGAGAAGAGGTGGTACATACAAAAGGTTCTTGATATAACCCTATAAAGAGATTATCACATGGTGTGTTATCTGGGAATTTAAATGGTCACAATTCCAAGATACGTCAATGCTATCAACTGTAAAAAAAAATAAATTTGACCTATAATGGGGGGGGCCAGCTGGGGGTAGGGGAGAAAGAGGCAAACTGTGTATCCTGGAACTTTGTAGCTGGAAAAAAATTACCAGCAGCAGCAGCCTGATCAAAACTGCAACTTCTTGCCCACCTGGACAACCCAGCTCTCTTTTCTAGAAATTAGCATCTATGCTCAATTTCTAAGAATGGAATGGTGCCTAGGGACTCATGTTTGCCTAGGTGAAAACACCTTCTAAATCCAGGTGCTTACACCAGAATGGCTCTCCTGGAAATTTAGGACCGAGACATTGAGTCAGTTACCTGTAGGGTAACCTGTAGAATCAGAGATTTCTCAAATTTGACCTGTCTTATTTTGATACCATGTTGCCCAGCAATGTAACCTCCCCTTAAGTATCAGTTTTTGTAAAATCTCCTAATCAATTTCTTATCAGATTATATTATATAAATACCTATCATCTAGAGTACTCCAGAAGCCAAATGAACATTAAAAAAATATATACTGAGATAGGGTCAGGCATAGCGGCTGAGTGTAATCCCAGCATTTTGGGAGGCTGAGGTGGAAGGATAACTTGAGGCCAGGAGTTGACGACCAGCCTGGGCTATACAGCAAGACGCTGTCTCTCTACCAATTCTACCAATATTTAAAAAAAAAACTGGGTGTGGCGGTGGCACCTGTATTCCTAGCAACTTGGGAGGCTGAGGTGGGAGGACTGATTGCTTGAGGCCAGGAGTTTGAGGCTATTGTGAGCCATAATTGTCCACTGCACTCCACCCTGGGGTGATGGACTAAGACTCTGTTTCTAAATAAATAAATATTACAAAAAGAAAAGCACTGAGATAGGCAATGTTGGTAAGTGAGTTTATAGATTTTAATCTCATGAACAATTTTAAGTTAGCTACTATACACTCCCATTTCCAAAAGTTTAGATTGGAATGTTTGCTGCCTTTGGTAGCTAAGAGAAAAGAAATAACAATGAGAGGTATTGTAGTGCCATTCTTCCACAGTCTTTATCAAATAAATAGGCCTTTGAGTCTTAGAATTGTTGAGATCAAGAAAGCAAATAATATATAAAGTTGACAAGCACAAAGGATACAAAGAGGCCAGGCATGGTGGCTCACGCTTGTAATTCCAACACTTTGGGAGGCCAGGGCAGGGGGGTTGTCTGAATCCAGGAGTTCAAGACCAGCCTAGGAAACATAGTGAGATCCCATCTCTACAAAAAATAAAAACAAAGGTAGCCAGACATCATGGTGCAAGCCTGTAGTCCCAGCTACTCAGGAGGCTGAGGTGGGAGGATCGCTTGAGGCTGGGAGGTCGAAGCTACAGTGAGCTGTAATTGCACCACTGCACTCCAGCCTGGGGAACAGTGAGACCATGTTGGAAAAAAGGAAGAGGGGAGGGGAAGGGGAGGAGGGACCACAAGAAACAAATATAATGAAGAACCGTTTACTATTCCTGAGAAAAAGAGAATAGCAAGTGTGAGAGAATGTGTAACTAGGGTTGGGGAGAAGGGGCTGGAGAGAGAGAGCACACAAAGACAACAGAGAGAAGTCAAATAGGAAATTTCAAAATGAGAATCAGCTGATGAATCAAAAAAAGCAAAAGAATTTTTTTACAGTTAGAATTGCAAGATTTAGCTTTCCAAAATGATTCAATTCTCCAGAAAAGAAAAATTAATTTAAGCACTCATCTAAGTAACTAGTATAAAGTGTCAAGCAAAAATAAACATTTATTAGACATAGACAAATGCAAATATATTCAATGCTTTCCTACAAATGTGAATATCTGGGGCCTTATTATCATCTTGTTAATATATGCCAGTGAACAATGTGTAGACACAAGACTTGTTTTACAAAGAGGGTAATATGTTCCATGAACATAAGCCAGGTATTTAAAACTTAGTGTCTATCTCTTCTTTCTAAGAAATGTTTCAATTAACTCACTGTGTGTGTGTGTGTGTGTGTGTGTGTGTGTGTTCTATCTCATGTGGTGGTGATGAGCCTAGTACTTATATTCTTGAAATGGAAATCCCATTCTGATATTTCTTCCTCCCTCTTCTCTGTCACATTAAACTGATAACCAGGCTGGTCAGCTGAAGCTCTTATATATTACCGAATGTCTCTGCCCCGTTGTTCCTACTACTTCAGATCCTCATTCCAGTGTCTGGGACACTGTCAGAGTCTGAATAGATTCTAGGTCTCTTGTCTCTTCTATCTTCCATCTCCCAATCCTCCTTCCCCCGATCCATTAGAATGACAGACCTAAGCATATGCTTTCTGAACATAAAAACCCTTCAATCGGGATAAACTTTAGGCTCCTTAACATGATGCATGAGGAGCTTGAACATCTGATCTTTGACAGTCCCTCTCAGCATTCTGCCTAGCGCATTCAGGGCCCTAACAATACCATCCCTTTCCCTGCCACCATCCCAAATCCCTCCCCCTGCTCACCACTCTCCTTGTTATTTCCCACTTCAAAGCTTTTGCTCCTTCAATCTGTAAAATTAACAGTCACTCATGTGCTCCTTCCCTTCTCCTCTCTTCACAGCCAGCACCTGGAGGTTTCTTACTCTTAGGAAAAACTGCGACCTTTTTAAGATACCTCCTCCCTCTTTCCTCAGTCCTGTTAAAGGTTAGGTGGACATTCACTGTACCTCGAAAATCCTTGCACATATTACTGTTTAACAATCACCGATTGATGCACGTCTATCCACCATACAGACCTGGTACATGTAAGAGGACATGCCAGAAATGAGGACAAGATGAATGGGCAGATAGATGAAACGTTTAGCTTCCCTATTTACCTGAAACCTCATTTTTGGGAGTCCTAAAACCCATAAAGAATATTTAGTGCTTTCAAAAATGTCTTTTACTTGGCCAGGCACAGTGGCTTACACCTGTAATCCCAGCATTTTGGGAGACTAAGGCCGCGGGATCACTTGAGGTCAGGAGTTCGAGCCTGGCCAACATAGCAAAACCCCATTTCTACTAAAAATATGAAAACTAGCCAGGCATGGTGGTCCCGCCTATAATCCCAGCTACTCAGGAGGCTGAGGCATGACTAGAATTGCTTAAACCTGGGAGGCAGAGAGGGTGCACTGGGTCAAGATCACACCACTGCACTCCGATCTGAGTGATGGAGTGAGAATCTGCCTTAAAAAAAAAAAAATTAGCTGGGTGTGGTAGTGGATGCCTGTAATCCCAGCTACTTGGGGGGCTGAGGCAGGAGAATCTCTTGAACCTGGGAGGCGGAGGTTGCAGTAAGCTGAGATCTCAGCACTGCACTCCAGCCTGGGCAACAGAACGAGACTCCAACTCAAAAAAAAAAAAAAAAAAAAGTCCTGGCCAGGCGCGGTGGCTCACGCCTATAATCCAAACACTTTGGGAGGCCAAGGAGGGCGGATCACGAGGTCAGGACATCAAGACCATCCTGGCCTGTAGTCCCAGCTACTTGGGAGGTTGAGGCAGGAAAATCACTTGAAGCTGGGGAGGTGGAGATTGCAGTGAGCTGAGATTGAGCCACTGCACTCCAGCCTGGGCCACAGAGCGAGACTCCATCTCAAAAAAAAAAAAAAAAAATCTTTTACACAGACACTGAATATACTGATGAAAACTTAACTGCTATCCACTACTATTACTTTTGGAAAAAAATAAGGGGGAGACAGGTTAGCAATTTCTAAGACTTCCATTAGGTTTAATCTTACAATTAGATGATATCATGTTTTTTGATGTTTTTGTTTGTTTCTTTGGCCTGTCATCCTTCCTATACTTATAAACACTCTACTTCAGGGCTATCCAATAAAGAAGGACTATTTAAAAAATACATCTATATATATACATATATATATATATACACACACACATATACATATGATATACTCATCATCTGCTAACTACTGTCTATGGAAACTGTAGCTTTCTAAAATGAATGCTTCCTTGACTCTGAAGAATACAAGCTTCTACCCCAAAAAAGTTCACAAATCCCTTTGTTGCCACAATCTTCACATTTCTGAAAACTTATTAAAATATAATTTTAACAAAACATGTCAGTGAAATGATGAGTTAACACGTTACAGAAGAAAATATTAGCAGTCAAAAATATAAAAATAGGATACAATGATTTAAATTGCACAAAAACTGGCCACTGGCCAGGGATGCTGGCTCACGACTGTAATCCCGGCACTTTCAGAGGCTGAGATAGGAGGATTCTTTGAGACCAAGAGTTAGAGACCACCCTGGGCAACACAGGGAGATCCTGTCTCTATAAAACATAAATAGACCAGGTGCACTGGCTCACACCTGTAATCCCAGAACTTTGGGAGGCAGCCAAGGCGGGCGGATCACTTGAGGCCAGGAGTTCAAGCCCAGCCTGATCAATGTGGCGAAAACCTGTCTCTACCAGAAATACAAAAAAAACTAGCCAGGAGTGGTGACGCATGCCTGTAATCCCAGCTACTTGGGAGGCCGAGGCATGAGAATTGCTTAAACCCAGGAGGTAGAGGTTGCAGTGAGCCAAGAGTGAACCACTGCACTCCAGCCTGGGTGACAGAGCAAGACTCTGTCTCAAAAAAAACAAAAACAAAAACAAAAACAACCAAACAAACAAATAAGTAAATAAAAGGAAGTTAAGCTATGAGGACACAAAGGGATCAGAATGATACGCAATGAACTTTGGGGACTTGGGGGAAAGGATGGGAATTGGGTGAGAGATAGAAGACTACACACTGGGCACAGTGTACACTGCTTGGGTGATGGGTACACCAAAATCTCAGTAATCACCACTAAAGAACTTAGTCATGTAACCAAACACCACCTGTTCCCCAAAAACCTACTGAAATAAATCAAGAAATAAATATTTTTAAAACTGGCCATTATGTATTTAACGACATGTAGAAAATTTAACAGTTTCATTACAGTGAATTCTCTGCTATTTAGATATACAATAAAGATATTCTAGTAAATTTTTTTCCCAGTACTCACAAAATTTCATTTTTTTTCTAAATTCCACAATGTTCTAGCCACATAGGAGTATTTCTTATTCTCTGAACATGCCTACGTACCACCTCTTCCCTTTGCACCTGCTACCCTAGGTTACGTCACTTTCTCTGTCTGGAATTTTTAGTTGATTGTTTTCTGCAAAGGTCAAATGCCTAATTATTCTGCAAAGCCCTAGAAGCTCTTTGTTTGTATGCCTTACTCAATTCCTGAGACAAGAATAATCTCTCATTATTTACCCATAATACTCCATTCAGCCTTATTATTATGTAATATATATTTTAATTTTCATACATTTATTGACTTGTCTTCCTACTTGAGGAGGGGAACCCCCTATTTTATTTATCCTTGAATTCCTGGTGTCTAACACAATGCTTGATACAAAGTAGGTCCATAGTAAATGCCCAGTAAATAAATGTTCCCAAACTTATCCTTTATTACCTACCATCCATTAAGGACTGATGTCTTCAAGCCCATTTTTCCAATCATTCCTGTCATTTCAGAATTGCAAGCCCCATTATTATGCATAAAGAATATATATGAACAAAACCTTATTATTAACGTTTTTTATTTTTTTGAAACAGGGTCTCACTCTGTTACCTAGGCTGGAGTACAGTCACACAATCATAGCTCACTGCAGCCTTGACCTCCCAGGCTCAAGTGATCCTCCCACCTCAGCCTCTCGAGTAATTTGGAAGGGACTACAGGTGAGCACCACCATGCCCAGCTAATTGTTTTTCTTTTTTGCAGCGATGGGGTCTCAGAATGTTGCCCAGGCTGGTCTGGTACTCCTGGGCTCAAGCAATCCTCTCACTTCAACCTCCCAAAGTACTGAAATTCTAGGTGTGAGCCACCACACCCGGTCCATTAACTTTCTTTCTTTTTTGTTTTGTGTTTCTTTGCTTGCTGTTCTTTTTCGAGACAGGGTCTTGCTCTGTTGCCCAGGTGGGGGTGCAGAGCACAGTCACGGTTCACTGCAGCCTCGACCTCTGGGCTCAAGGGACCCTCCCACCGCAGCCGCTTGAGTAGTTGGGACGACAGACACGTGTGCCTCCCCACACCTGGCTAAATTTATTCTTTTTTGTAGACACAGGGTCTCGCTTGTTGTCCAGGCTGGACTCAAACTTCTGGGCTCAAGCGACACTCCTGCCTGGGCGTCCCCAAGTGCTAGGACCACAGGCATGAGCCACTGAGCCTATTCTAACACTAAGTAGAACAAAACAAATCATCAACAACAAAAATCCGACAAACATAAGGCAATCGCATATAAGAAAAGCTATAAAGGAAAGAAATAGAAAGAAGAAAAAAGTAAACTTGATAAACAGATACACCATGCTTCTGGAATATTGTAAAAATATATTCATCCCTAAAACAGTAGTTCACTGTAACTCTAATATAGTCTAAATTGTGCTCTTATTAGTCCTAATGTTCATCTAGAAAAATACATGACAATATTTGTCTTACCATATACTAAAATGTATATAAAGCCATAATAATTTAAAATAGTGCCGCACCAGGATAAAAATAGACACACCAATGGAACACATAAAAAGTCCAGAAACATACTCAAGTATTCAAGAATTTAGTAATGACTCAAACAATATTTCAAATCACAATGGAAAACATACATTATTCAGCAATAGTGTTGAAAAAGTTGACTAACCAGGTGGGAGGGGAAAGTTGGGCACGTATCTTACCATATTCTAAAATTAATTCTAGGCTAATAAAATATTTCTATCTAAATAATCCCTTCTTTGGTCTACCCTCGCTCCTTTTCTACTTCAACACTTTAGTCTTAAAGCCATGAGATGGGGCTGGGCATGGTGGCTCATGCCCGTAATCCTAGCACTTTGAGAGGCCAGAGGAGGCAGTTCACTTGAGCTCAGGAATTCAAGACCATCCTGGGCAACACGATGAAACCTCAACTCTATGAAAAATACAAAAAACTTAGCCGGGTGTGATGGGTGCACCTGTAGTCCCACCTACTTAGAGGGCTAACGTGGAAGGACTGCTTGAGCGCAAGAGGTCGAGGCTGCAAGTGAGCCAAAACTGCACCACTGCACTCCAGCCTGAGTGACAAAATGAGACCCTGTCTCAAAAAAAAAAAAAAAAAAAAAAAAAAAAAAGCCATGAGGTGGGTTCAAGCATAGTAATTATCCATGCTGGGGAGGAGGGGGCAGTCCAATACTAGCATAAGAGCCTGAGTAAGGTTGGCTCCCCTAAGGGGTTGGGGATAGGGGTGGGGACAATCTCAGAGCAAGGTGAAAAGATCAACCAAAGTGGAAGCAGTGAACTGAAGCTGAATATCAAATCCCAAGAGGGGTGAAAAGGACTGGCATGCAGGAAAGTAGCAGCAACCCTGAACTGGGTTAGAACAGCAACTGCGTTAGGTGGAGCAGCAACAGAAGGTATGTCAAAACAGGAGAGACTGATCAAGTAAGTAAACTATTAAAAATAGTAAGAGTCAGGTTTCTGTCTGAGAATCATAAATATGGGGGAAAAAATTAAAATGAACGCTGTTTTGTTGGGTTGGATTTGGAGAAGTTAATATGAGCATATGGAGTTCAATATATAGAGATGGATACAGTAATAGAGACATGAGTGTGTATGTATATTCACATAATGAATCAAATTCACAGTTTGTTTTCTCTTTTTTTGAGACAGAGTCTCATTCTGTCACCCAGGCTGGAGTGCAGTGGCACAATCTCGGTTCACTGAAACCTCCGACTCCCAGGTTCAAGCGATTCTCCTGTCTCAGCTTCCCGAGTAGCTGGGATTACAGGCGTCCACCACCATGCCCAGCTAATACATATATATATTTTTTTGAGATGGAGTCTTGCTCTGTCGCCCAGGCTGGAGTGCAGTGGCGCAATCTTGGCTCACAGCAACCTCCGCCTCCAAGGTTCAAGCAATTCTCCTGCCTCAGCCTCCTGAGTAGCTGGGATTACAGGTGCCCGCTACCACACCTGACTAATTTTTGTATTTTTTAGTAGAGACGGGGTTTTGCCATCTTGGCCAGGCTGGTCTTGAACTCCTGACCTCATGATCCACCTGCTTCGGCCTCCTAACGTGTTGGGACTAGAGGTGTGAGCCACTGGGCCCAGCCAAGTTTTTTTTTTTTTTTTTTTTTGAGGCAGAATCTCACTCTGTCATTCAGGCTGGAGTGAAGTGGCGTGATATTGGCTCACTGCACCCTCTCTGCCTCCAGGGCTCAAGTGATTCTCGTCATGCCTCAGCCTCCCAAGCAGCTGGGATTACAGGCATGCCCCACCATGCCCGGCTAATTTTTGTATTTTTAGTAGAGACGGGGTTTCATTAGCCAGGCTGGTTTCGAACTCCAGACCTCAAGTCATCCCACAGGCCTCGGCCTCCTAAAGTGCTAGGATTACAGGTGTGAGCCATCGTGCCTGGCCCACAGTTTTCTACATAGATATAAAAACAATATAAGATGTGAATTTATAGAAATATGTATCTCTGTAGGAATACACACACACACACACACACAATTTCCTAGCCATGCTGGCTGAGAGTAGCAATAACCCACACCTAGCACCCACTTTGGCTTCTAAATATTATTCTCACCTAAAAGGAATCAAGGCTCCTCAGAGAAATGGTGATTTCAGAACTACAGCAGGAATAATACAAGATGAGCCTAGATTATACTGTTGTGTCAGAAGTAGAGAAATGCTTCTCTGAAATGATAGGTCAAAAGACACAGAAGCCGGCTTAAAGAGGTCCCACCAGGCAAACCTGAGACAGTATGTACATCAAAATAAATGACATTAGTGGAATATGATCCATTAAAATAAATTAGCATAAGTCCATACTAATACAAATAATCAGGGAATAAAGAAAGCTTCACCTTACAGTGGAACGTCAACTGATGAATGTGAAAGAAAAGGTGAAATTAGAAAATCACTACTTGCCATCAATCCTAGTCATAAATTAGGTCAAGAAACATTAATGAATGCTAAAATTAGTGAGGAAAAGGCGCAAGGAACAAGATGTTTATATGCGAAGTACTTCCCCCACAAAATCCATACTGACTATAAAGAGAAAAACGTTTAACCTCACAGTGGAGAAACCTGACAGACACACCTTAACCAAGTGGTCAAGGAAAAGCTGAAATCATGTACCACCTGACAGGATGCAAACAAAAAACACAGAATCACATATGCGATACTCCTGCTAAAAACATAACTGTATTTAATCATGATGAAACATCAGGCGAATCCAAATAGGGGGTCATTCTACAAAATAATTGGCCTGTAATATTCAGAAGTATCAAAGTTATGAAACTCAGGGAAAGATTGAGTTACTATTTGAGTTTTTTTTTTTTTTTTTTGAGACGGAGTCTCGCTCTGTCCCCCAGGCTGGAGTGCAGTGGCGCGATCTCGGCTCACTGCAAGCTCCGCCTCCCGGGTTCACGCCATTCTCCTGCCTCAGCCTCCCGAGTAGCTGGGACTAGAGACGCCCACCAACACACCCGGCTAATTTTTTGTATTTTTTAGTAGAGACGGGGTTTCACTGTGTTAGCCAGGATGGTCTCGACCTCCCGACCTCGTGATCCGCCCGTCTCGGCCTCCCAAAGTGCTGAGATTACAGGCGTGAGCCACCGCTCCCGGCCACTATTTGAGATTTAAAAAGACCAAAGAGGACTGGGCGTGGTGGCTCAGACCTGTAATGCCAACAGTTTGGGAGGCTGAGGCAGGCAGATCACTTGAGGCCAGGAGTTCGAGACCAGCCGGGCCAACATGGCAAGAGCCTGTCTTTACTAAAAGCACAAAAAAATTAGCTGGACATGGTGGTGCACACCTGTAATCCCAGCTACTCGGGAGACTGAGGCACGAGAATCACTTGAACCCAGGAGGTGGAGGCTGCAGTGAGCCGAGATTGCGCCAATGCACTCCAGCCTGGGTGACAGAGCGAGACTCTGTACAAAAAGAAAAAGAAAAAGAAATAAAAAGACCAAAGAGTCAAAATGCAGTCTGTGATCCTTTTGCTATAAAGAATATGTCTACAAAAACAAGAATGGGTTCCAAAGATCAGACAGTAATAATGCATCACTGTTAATTTCCTTATTTTGATGGTATATGGTATATTCCCAGGAGAATATCCTTCTTTATGGGAAATTCTGAAGTATTCAGGGGTGACAGCATATTATATTGGTAAGTTACTCTCAAATGGTTTAGGGAAGGAAGAGTTCTTTTGTACTATTCCTGAAACCTGTTTGTAAGTTTTAATGCTTTTAAAATTAAAAAGAAAAACAAGGTTTTTAAAATTGAACTTCCAAAGCACTAAAAAAAAAAGTGCATTAATATAAAGATTTTCTTTGCACAGCATCAAAGGCAGAAACAATAAAGAGCATTTGCGTAAATTACCTCAAAAATGTAAACTTCTGCATTAGAAAAAAATTAACCTGCTAGAATCCCAATAACAAAAACTATGAAGATGTAATAAAATTAAACACCGAACGTTAAACTATGGGGAAAAACACACACGGCAAATACACAAGACAAAAGAATATGATCTCTAATATAAAACACTTTGTAAAAAAAAATTATAATATTAAAATAAAGAGATAGGGAAGGTCAATTAACATACATGAATAATCTTCAAAAAAAAAACTTTAAAAAACTAACCTTACCAGTACTCAAAGAAACTCATTCAAACATTTAATATTTTTTTACTAGAAAGGATAGCAAAGATTTTGTTAAGGGTAACACAGTGTACCTAACATAATATAGCGTTATGAGCAATCTCACATACAGCTAATACAGTGTAAGTTCTAGAGGACAATTTCACACAATGTATTTCTTGAAGCTTCCAAAATGTTCACACGCTTTTACACAGATGCTAGCAGTGTATACTACATGCCAGACACCAAACTAGGCCCTTCAACCACAAAGGGCTGCTTAATTAAATTTATTTAAATTAAATTAAATTAAATTAAATTAAATGAGTTTGTTGAATCTCATGATATTCTGTATTACAGACTAAGTATCTATTAAAAATACAGCAGAAACACAATTTATTGACACACAAAAGATGCTGTGTAATTTTCAAAAGCAAACAAAAAATATAAGCAAAACGATTCAACTTTTTTGTAAGCATATACTATAAGCAAAGATACACAGAAAAAACCCCGTCTCTACTAAAATATAGAAAAATTAGTCGGGCGTGTTAGTGGGCACCTGTAATCCCAGCTACTCAGGAGGCTAAGGCAGGAGAATTGCCTGAACCCAGGAGGCAGAAGTTGCTGTGAGCCGAGATCGTGCCCCTGCATTCCAGCCTGGGTGACAGAGTGAGACTCTGTCTCAAAAAAAAAAAAAAAAAAAGAAAAGTAAAATAAAATAAAATAAATATTAATTACATAATAAAAATTTTTTTGCACAAAAACATTTAAAATCTTAAAGCTGACTACAATTTCTTCCACGGTTGGAATATGTACCTTCAATTAAGTGGTAAAATTGTATTTAAAGGCACATTGGGTAATGGTGAAACCTAAAATGCAGAGGAGAATAAAACAATAACATACTAAATGAAGAAAAATATACAGGAAAAAAGCAAACATTAATTTTTTTTTAAGGCCAACAATAAAAGCCGTATCTTGGGGTACAAATAACTTTGGGGGGGAACAAGTAACATTCTAACATAGGACTGTTTTTCAAAAAAGAACGTATGATAACATTGTAATGAACATTATGCAAAATAATAATTAATTCAAATTTAACAGACTGTTGATACCTGAAAGAGCAAAAGAGGTCAGTAATTCATAAAGGGCCAATCTGTAAGGATTAAAATATCCTGTAAATCATAGAATACTAAATACCTAGGTTACTATGAAAGGTAACACAATTTTGCTTGCTTTGTACTCCTGTGACTTTAGTAACATATTAATAACATTTTAAGAACTGTAGTTTGGCATAGTAATTTTTTTCCACATCTCCCTCAATTTGATGGAGACTTATAATTTTTTTTTTTTTTTTTTTTTTTTTTTTTTTTTGAGACAGAGTCTCGCTCTGTTGCCCAGGCTGGAGTGCAGTGGTGCGATGGTTCACACCATTCTCCTGCCTCAGCCTCCCGAGTAGCTGGCATGACAGGCGCCCACCACCACGCCCAGCTAATTTTTGTATTTTTAGTAGAGACGGGGTTTCACCGTATTACCCAGGTTGGGGATACCTATAATTTTAAAAACACAAAAACTTCCCTTCTACTTCCTAGCAGTGATATTCAAACAGTAATAAAATAATATCCACTGTACCTTATTACAATGATCATCCGGAACAGACTGTAAAACAATTGGTTCCATTGTGGAAACACTGGCAAATTGTACCTCTGGAATATACAGGGCACGCACCTCATGGGCCCAACCTAAAAATAAATAAATAAATGTCATCTTTTCGGTTTTATCAAAAGCAAATTAACATCATTAACTTCCTTAACAGATCCCTTCAATGTCTATTGAAACAAGTGCACAACAAGGAGGACATTAACAAATGCTCATTGCTGTCTTACTTCCATTGCTTGAGAATACTCAAACCACTCCTAAAAAAAGCATTGTTAATCATTTCCTCAGTTATGATGTACAGTAACAGAAATAAAGGGAAACATTTACAAATTCAGATGTTGGCACTAACACTTCTTATACAGGCAGACTAAATATTCAGATCAACACTACTAATGAGAACCACTATAAAAGGAGTTTTTAAAAGTTTAATACTTATGATAAAATTTAATAATCTTAATCATTTTAAATGTCAACATGAAATTATTTTTATCTTAGTGTCAATATTTTTAATATTAGTAATAATCATTTCACTATTTCAATTTGAAATGTTTTAAATTTGATATTAAATATATATATTTTTTGAGATGGAGTTGCGCTCTTGTTGCCCAGGCTGGAGTGCAGTGGCGCGATCTCGGCTCACTGCAACCTCCGCCTCCCGGGTTCAAGCAACTCTCCTGCCTCAGTCTCCCGACTGAAGGTATTAAAGAGCTGATGTGATAGTGAGGAGTTTCTGGGCTAAAACTGGAAAAGAACGTAAGTCCTGGGTACAGTTTTCGGCCACTTTTGCCCAGGGAACATTTGCCTATTTCAGAGAAAGTGGTGGTGAGGATGAAGGGTACATTTTTCTTTTTTTTTCTTTTTTGAGACAGAGTTTCACTCTTGTTGCCCAGGCTGGAGTGCAATGGCGTGATCTCGGCTCACCGCAACCTCCACCTCCCAGGTTCAAGCAATTCGGCTGCCTCAGCCTTCCGAGTAGCTGGGATTACAGGCATGCGCCACCACACCCGGCTAATTTTGTATTTTTAGTAGGGGTGGGGTTTCTCCATGTTGGTCAGGCTGGTCTTGAACTCCCGACCTCAGGTGATCCGCCCACCTCAGCCTCGCAAAGTGCTGAGATTACAGGTGTGAGCCACCGCGCCCAGCCTGAAGGGTACTTTTGAAAAACTCAGAGGCCTAACAGTACAGGGATGTACATTCACAAACAACCAAGAGAAAAAGGGAACAAGTAAACCCCTCTGCTCCTTTCAGATCCAACACTGAAGGGCAAACCAGGGGTAAAAATACACTAAAAGTGCATAGACCCTCAAAGAGACTACACCAGGGCTCTGACCATCTCAAACTCTGAAATTTGACGAAGGTAATCCGAAATTACAACCCCCAAGGCACCAAGCAGATGCAAATATACATCCTCTCTAAAAGAAAATAGTATCTTGGCTACAAGTAATTTCTACCCTTTTTTTTTGAGACAAAGCCTTGGTCTGTCACCCAGGCTGGACTGCACCGGCGTGATCTTGGCTCACTGCAACTTCCTCCTTCCAGTTCAAGCAATTCCCCTGCCTCAGCCTCCCAAGTAGCCGGGATTACAGTGCCCACCACCACACCTGGCTAAATTTTGTATTTTTAGTAGAGACGGGGTTTCACTATGTTGACCAGGCTGGTCTTGAACTCCTGACCTCAAGTGATCCGCCAGTCTCAGCCTCCCAAAGTGGTGGGAATATAGACATGAGCCACCATACCCAGCCTAAAATTTCTTAATTACATATAATTTCCAGCACAATAAGTACCAAACACATGACAGACAAGACAATATAAATGAAAATAAGGAGAAACAAGAAAATCAAAACAAATCAGTATTTTGGAGTTACCAAATAAAGATTTTAAGATAAATATGCTTACTATGATCAAGTACACACAAGACAAAATTCTAAATTGATGCAAAGAACTGAAAACTATAACAATAAATTAAAATTCCAGAAGTAAAGCAGAAATTTAGAAATCAGCCGAGCACAGTGGCTCACACCTGTAAGCCCAGTACTTTGTTCGGAAGGCTGAGGCGGATCGCTTGAGACCAGGAGTTCAAGACCACCCTAGGCAACAAAGTGAGACCACATCTCTACAAAAAAAATAATGAGCCAGGTGCGGCGGCATGCACCTATAGTCCCAGCTACTCAGGAGGCTGAGGCGGGACGATTGCTTGAGCCCAGGAGTTGGAGGTTGCTGTGAACAGTAATTGTGCCACTGCAATCCAGCCTGGGTGATAGAGACTCTATCTCAAGAAAAAAAAAAATCAATGGGTGGGATTAACAACGGTTTAGACATGGATGAAAAGAAAATTAGTAGGAACACAACAGGTCAGAAGAAGAAATCCAGAATGTTAGCACAAAACACAAAAGTAAGAAATACAAAAAATGGAATAAGACACATGAAAAATGTAATAGGCAGGCAGGTCTAACACACATGTAATCAGAGTCTCAGAGAAATATGAGAGAGAAAATGGCATGAAAGCAGTATCTGAATTGGTAACACCTAAAAATTTTCCAGAACAGAAGACCCAAAGCCACTGACGGAAGAACCACTATAAATCAGAGTAAATAAAGAAATACACCAAGGAACATTGATAAAACTACAGAAATCTAAGGGAAAGAAATGAAAATCTTAAAAACAAAAGGCAAGTCATGAAACGAAAAGCTAGATAACTAAATAAAGCCAGAAAACATTTTTAAAAAGATTTCCATTAAAAGGAACACCAAACAATTTTCCTTGAGTAATAGGAAAATGATTCCAGAAGGAAGCTCAGAACTGAAGAAAAATATAAAGAGCAATAAACATGTAGGTAACATTTAATATATAATGCACATATAAAACAATAATGCCTTCACACTCATTTACAATACAAATGACCACTTACATTAAATATTAAAACACTGGTACGGTCTGTGGATGTATGTAGCTTTCCTATAAAACTACAGCAAAATACATGGCCGAATAGGAACAGCTCCGGTCTACAGCTCCCAGTGTGAGCGACGCAGAAGACAGGTGATTTCTGCATTTCCATCTGAGGTACCGTGTTCATCTCACTAGGGAGTGCCAGACAGTGGGCGCAGGTCAGTGGGTGAGCGCACCGTGCGCCAGCCGAAGCAGGGGCGAGGCATTGCCTCACTCGGGAAGTGCAAGGGGTCAGGGAGTTCCCTTTCCAGGGGTGACAGACGGCACCTGGAAAATCGGGCCACTCCCACCCGAATACTGTGCTTTTCCGACGGGCTTAGGAAACGGTGCCCCAGGAGAGTATAGCCCGCACCTGGCTCAGAGGGTCCTACGCCCACGGAGTCTCGCTGATTGCTAGCACAGCAGTCTGAGATCAAACAGCAAGTCGGCAGCGAGGCTGGGGGAGGGGCGCCCGCCATTGCCCAGGCTCGCTTACATAAACAAAGCAGCCTGGAAGCTTGAACTGGGTGGAGCCCACCACAGCTCAAGGAGGCCTGCCTGCCTCTGTAGGCTCCACCTCTGGGGGCAGGGCACAGACAAACAAAAAGACAGCAGTAACCTCTGCAGACTTAAATGTCCCTGTCTGACAGCTGTGAGGAGAGCAGTGGTTCTCCCAGCACGCAGCTGGAGATCTGAGAACGGGCTGACTGCCTCCTCAAGTGGGTTCCTGACCCCTGACCCCCGAGCAGCCTAACTGGGAGGCACCCCCCAGCAGGGGCAGACTGACACCTCACACGGCCGGCCAGGTACTCCAACAGACCTGCAGCTGAGGGTTCTGTCTGTTAGAAGGAAAACTAACAGAAAGGACATCCACACCAAAAACCCATCTGTACATCACCATCATCAAAGACCAAAAGTAGATAAAACCACAAAGATGGGGAAAAAACAGAGCAGAAAAACTGGAAACTCTAAAAAGCAGAGTACCTCTCCTCCTCCAAAGGAACGCAGTTCCTCACCAGCAACGGAACAAAGCTGGACGGAGAATGACTTTGACGAGCTGAGAGAAGAAGGCTTCAGACGATCAAATTACTCCGAGCTACGGGAGGATATTCAAACCAAAGGCAAAGAAGTTGAAAACTTTGAAAAAAATTTAGAAGAATGTATAACTAGAACAACCAATACAGAGAAGTGCTTAAAGGAGCTGATGGAGCTGAAAACCAAGGCTCGAGAACTACGTGAAGAATGCAGAAGCCTCAGGAGCTGATGCGATCAAATGGAAGAAAGGGTGTCAGCCCTGGAAGATGAAATGAATGAAATGAAGCGAGAAGGGAAGTTTAGAGAAAAAAGAATAAAAAGAAACGAGCAAAGCCTCCAAGAAATGTGGGACTATGTGAAAAGACCAAATCTACGTCTGATTGGTGTACCTGAAAGTGACGGGGAGAATGGAACCAAGTTGGAAAACACTCTGCAGGATATTATCCAGGAGAACTTCCCCAATCTAGCAAGGCAGGCCAACATTCAGATTCAGGAAATACAGAGAACGCCACAAAGATACTCCTCGAGAAGAGCAACTCCAAGACACATAATTGTCAGATTCACCAAAGTTGAAATGAAGGAAAAAATGTTAAGGGCAGCCAGAGAGAAAGGTCGGGTTACCATCAAAGGGAAGCCCATCAGACTAACAGCGGATCTCTCGGCAGAAACCCTACAAGCCAGAAGAGAGTGGGGGCCAATATTCAACATTCTTAAAGAAAAGAATTTTCAACCCAGAATTTCATATCCTGCCAAACTAAGCTTCATAAGTGAAGGAGAAATAAAATACTTTACAGACAAGCAAATGCTGAGAGATTTTGTCACCACCAGGCCTGCCCTAAAAGAGCTCCTGAAGGAAGCGCTAAACATGGAAAGGCACAACCGGTACCAGCCACTGCAAAATCATACCGAAATGTAAAGACCATCGAGACTAGGAAGAGACTGCATCAACTAACGAGCAAAATATGCAGCTAACATCATAATGACAGGATCAGATTCACACATAACAATATTAACTTTAAATGTAAATGGACTAAATGCTCCAATTAAAAGACACAGACTGGCAAATTGGATAAAGACTCAAGACCCATCAGTGTGCTGTATTCAGGAAACCCATCTCACGTGCAGAGACACACATAGGCTCAAAATAAAAGGATGGCGGAAGATCTACCAAGCAAATGGAAAACAAAAAAAGGCAGGGGTTGCAATCCTAGTCTCTGATAAAACAGACTTTAAACCAACAAAGATCAAAAGAGACAAAGAAGGCCATTACATAATGGTAAAGGGATTAATTCAACAAGAAGAGCTAACTATCCTAAATATATATGCACCCAATACAGGAGCACCCAGATTCATAAAGCAAGTCCTCAGTGACCTACAAAGAGACTTAGACTCCCACACATTAATAATGGGAGACTTTAACACCCCACTGTCAACATTAGACAGATCAACGAGACAGAAAGCCAACAAGGATACCCAGGAATTGAACTCAGCTCTGCACCAAGTGGACCTAATAGACATCTACAGAACTCTCCACCCCAAATCAACAGAATATACATTTTTTTCAGCACCACACCACACCTATTCCAAAATTGACCATATGCTTGGAAGTAAAGCTCTCCTCAATAAATGCAAAAGAACAGAAATTGTAACAAACTGTCTCTCAGATCACAGTGCAATCAAGCTAGAACTCAGGATTAAGAATCTCACTCAAAACCGCTCAACTACATGGAAACTGAACAACCGGCTCCTGAATGACTACTGGGTACATAACGAAATGAAGGCAGAAATAAAGATGTTCTTTGAAACCAACGAGAACCAAGACACAACATACCAGAATCTCTGGGATGCATTCAAAGCAGTGTGTAGAGGGAAATTTATAGCACTAAATGCCCACAAGAGAAAGCAGGAAAGATCCAAAATTGACACCCTAACATCACAATTAAAAGAACTAGAAAAGCAAGAGCAAACACATTCAAAAGCTAGCAGAAGGCAAGAAATAACTAAAATCAGAGCAGAACTGAAGGAAATAGAGACACAAAAAACCCTTCAAAAAATAAATGAATCCAGGAGCTGGTTTTTTGAAAGGATCAACAAAATTGATAGACCGCTAGCAAGATTAATAAAGAAAAAAAGAGAGAAGAATCAAATAGATGCAATAAAAAATGATAAAGGAGATATCACCACCGATCCCACAGAAATACAAACTACCATCAGAGAATATTACAAACACCTCTATGCAAATAAACTGGAAAATCTAGAAGAAATGGATAAATTCCTCAACACATACACCCTCCCAAGACTAAACCAGGAAGAAGTTGAATCTCTGAATAGACCAATAACAGGAGCTGAAATTGTGGCAATAATCAATAGCTTACCAACCAAAAAAAGTCCAGGACCAGATGGGTTCACAGCCGAATTCTACCAGAGGTACAAGGAGGAACTGGTACCATTCCTTCTGAAACTATTCCAATCAATAGAAAAAGAGGGAATCCTCCCTAACTCATTTTATGAGGCCAGCATCATCCTGATACCAAAGCCTGGCAGAGACACAACAAAAAAAGAGAATTTTAGACCAATATCCTTGATGAACATTGATGCAAAAATCCTCAATAAAATACTGGCAAACAGAATCCAGCAGCACATCAAAAAGCTTATCCACCATGATCAAGTGGGCTTCATCCCTGGGATGCAAGGCTGGTTCAATATATGCAAATCAATAAATGTAATCCAGCATATAAACAGAACCAAAGACAAAAACCACATGATTATCTCAATAGATGCAGAAAAGGCCTTTGACAAAATTCAACAACCCTTCATGCTAAAAACTCTCAATAAATTAGGAATTGATGGGACGTATCTCAAAATAATAAGAGCTATCTATGACAAACCCACAGCCAATATCATACTGAATGGGCAAAAACTGGAAGCATTCCCTTTGAAAACTGGCACAAGACAGGGATGCCCTCTCTCGCCACTTCTATTCAACATAGTGTTGGAAGTTCTGGCCAGGGCAATTAGGCAGGAGAAGGAAATCAAGGGTATTCAATTAGGAAAAGAGGAAGTCAAATTGTCCCTGTTTGCAGATGACATGATAGTATATCTAGAAAACCCCATTGTCTCAGCCCAAAATCTCCTTAAGCTGATAAGCAACTTCAGCAAAGTCTCAGGATACAAAATCAATGTGCAAAAATCACAAGCATTCTTATACATCAATAACAGACAAACAGCCAAATCATGAGTGAACTCCCATTCACAATTGCTTCAAAGAGAATAAAATACCTAGGAATCCAACTTACAAGGGATGTGAAAGACCTCTTCAAGGAGAACTACAAACCACTGCTCAAGGAAATAAAAGAGGATACAAACAAATGGAAGAACATTCCATGCTCATGGGTAGGAAGAATCAATATCATGAAAATGGCCATCCTTCCCAAGGTAATTTACAGATTCAATGTCATCCCCATCAAGCTACCAATGACTTTCTTCACAGAATTGGAAAAAACTACTTTAAAGTTCATATGGAACCAAAAAAGAGCCCGCATCGCCAAGTCAATCCTAAGCCAAAAGAACAAAGCTGGAGGCATCACACTACCTGACTTCAAACTATACTACAAGGCTACAGTAACCAAAACAGCATGGTACTGGTACCAAAACAGAGATATAGATCAATGGAACAGAACAGAGCCGTCAGAAATAATGCCACATATCTACAAGTATCTGATCTTTGACAAACCTGACAAAAACAAGAAATGGGGAAAGGATTCCCTATTTAATAAATGGTGCTGGGAAAACTGGCTAGCCATATGTAGAAAGCTGAAACTGGATCCCTTCCTTACACCTTATACAAAAATCAATTCAAGATGGATTAAAGACTTAAATGTTAGACCTAAAACCATAAAAACCCTAGAAGAAAACCTAGGCATTACCATTCAGGACATAGGCATGGGCAAGGACTTCATGTCTAAAACACCAAAAGCAATGGCAACAAAAGCCAAAATTGACAAATGGGATCTAATTAAACTAAAGAGCTTCTGCACAGCAAAGGAAACTACCATCAGAGTGAACAGGCAACCTACAAAATGGGAGAAGATTTTCACAACCTACTCATCTGACAAAGGGCTAATATCCAGAATCTACAATGAACTCCAACAAATTTACAAGAAAAAAACAAACAACCCCATCAAAAAGTGGGCGAAGGACATGAACAGACACTTCTCAAAAGAAGACATTTATGCAGCCAAAAAACACATGAAAAAATGCTCACCATCACTGGCCATCAGAGAAATGCAAATCAAAACCACAATGAGATACCATCTCACACCAGTTAGAATGGCAATCATTAAAAAGTCAGGAAACAACAGGTGCTGGACAGGATGTGGAGAAATAGGAACACTTTTACACTGTTGGTGGGACTGTAAACTAGTTCAACCCTTGTGGAAGTCAGTGTGGCGATTCCTCAGGGATCTAGAACTAGAAATTCCATTCGACTCAGCCATCCCATTACTGGGTATATACCCAAAGGACTATAAATCATGCTGCTATAAAGACACATGCACACGTATGTTTATTGCCGCATTATTCACAATAGCAAAGACTTGGAACCAACCCAAATGTCCAACAATGATAGACTGGATTAAGAAAATGTGGCACATATACACCATGGAATACTATGCAGCCATAAAAAACGATGAGTTCACGTCCTTTGTAGGGACATGGATGAAATTGGAAATCATCATTCTCAGTAAACTATCGCAAGAACAAAAAACCAAACACCGCATATTCTCACTCATAGGTGGGAATTGAACAATGAGAACACATGGACACAGGAAGGGAACATCACACTTCGGGGACTGGTGTGGGGTGGGGGGAGGGGGGAGGGGTAGCATTGGGAGATATACCTAATGCTAGATGACAAGTTGGTGGGTGCAGCGCACCAGCATGGCACATGTATACATATGTAACTTACCTGCACATTGCGCACATGTACCATAAAACCTAAAGTATAATAATAATAATAATAATAATAATAATAATAATAATAAAAGAAAAAAAAAAAAACTACAGCAAAGACTGGAAAAGGAACAGGTAAAAGAAGTCTATATGGTTTCATTCTACATTTCGTGTTAAGTGGTACACACAGGCCGGGTGCGGTGGTTCACGCCTGTTATTCCAACACTTTGGATAGCCAACGCGGGAAGATCACTCGAGGTCAGGAGTTTCAGACCAGCCTGGCCAATATAGCGAAACCATGTCTCTACTAAAAATACAAAAATTAGTTGAGTGTGCTGGTATATGCCTGTAGTCCCAGCCACTCAGGAGGCTGAGGCAGAAGGACTGCTTGAACCCCGGAGGTGGAGGTTGCAGTGAGCCGAGATAGTGCCACTGCAGTCCAGCCTGGGCGACACAGCGAGACTCCATCTCGAAAAACAGAAAAAGAAAATTATAATCCCCACAGCAACCACTATATAGATAAATATAAATATATATATAGGAAGAGATATAGCCAAAAAGGCAATTTAAGGCAATTGAATATAATTAATTAAATTTAAATGCAATACTAACTAGTTGCATTGTTAAACTGATTAAAATACAGCACTAAAAAATCATCACAAAAAGAATAGAAGAGAAATAAGAAATAAGAGGGAAAATCAATGTTAAGAACAAACAGAAGACTTCTACTTCTGTCCAAGATAGACTAAGATAGTCAAGAGAAAGTCACGAGGGAAACTGGAAAATGTCTTGAAACGAATGGCAACAAATATGAAATTTATCAAAACTTGAGATGTAGGCTGGGGACAGTGGCTCACGCCTGTTAATCGCTTGAGCTCAGGAATTCGAGACCAGCCTCGTCAGCAAGGTGAAACCCTGTCTCTACAACAAATACAAAAACATTAGCCGGATAAGGAGGCATGCATCCGAAGTCCCAGCTACTTGAGGGGCTGAGGTAGGAGGATCGCTTGAACCCAGGAGATCGAGGCTTCAGTGAACCGAGATCACACCACTGCCCTCCAGCCTGGGTGACAAACTGAGACCCTGTCCCAAAACAACAACAATGGCAAAAACAAAAACAAAAACAAAAACAAAATACAACTTGTGGGATTCAATAAAAGCAATAGAGAGGAACTTACAGCATATATATTTTCATTAGAAAAGAATATCTAAGGCCGGGCGCAGTGGCTCACGCCTGTAATCCCAGAACATTGGGAGGCCGAGGCGGGCAGATCACGAGGTCAGGAGATCCAGACCATCCTGGCTAACATGGTGAAACCCTGTCTCTACTAAAAATACAAAAAATTAGCCGGGCGAGGTGGCGGGCGCCTGTAGTCTCAGCTACGTGGGAGGGAGGCTGAGGCAGGAGAATGGCTTGAACCCGGGAGGCAGAGCTTGCAGTGAGCCGAGATCGTGCCACTGCACTCCAGCCTGGGCAACAGCGAGACTCCATCTCGAGAAAAAGAAAAAAAAAGAATACCTAAAATAAAAGACCTAAGATTCTACCTTCATAAGTTAGAAAAGAAGAGGGAAATATAACACATAGTAAATGGTAGGAAGGAAATAAGAAAGAGCAGAAGTCTAACACAATAGAAAACAGGGAGATGGCATAAAAAATTAACAAAGCCCCAAACTGTCTTTAAAAAGGTCAGCGAAACTGAATAATTCTATTTGGACTGGTCAAAAAAATAAAAATAAAAACAAAGAAAAAACCAGAACACAAATCACCAACATCTGGCCGGGTGTGGTGGCTCACGCCTGTAATCCCAACACTTTGGGAGGCTGCAGTGGGTGGATCACCTGAGGTCAGGAGTTCACGACCAGCCTGGCCAACATGGTGAAACCCCGTCTCTACTAAAAATACAAAAAATTAGCCGGGCGTGGTGGCACGTGCCTGTAATCCCAGCTACTCAGGAGGCTGAGGCAGGAGAATCGCTTGAACCAGGGAGGCGGAGGTTGCAGTGAGCTGAGATCCCACCACTGCACTCCAGCCTGGGTAACAAGAGCAAGGCTCCATCTCAAAAAAAAAAAAAAAAAAAATCACCAACATCAAGAATAACAATGGGGTAATCACTACCAATGCTAGCAAATTTAACAATAATAATAATAAAATACTATTGGCGGCCGGGCGCGGTGGCTGGTGCCTGTAATCCCAGCACTCTGGGAGGCCAAGGCGGATGGATCACCTGTAGTCAGGAGTTCAAGACCAGACTGGCCAACATGGTGAGATCCCCTCTCTATTAAAAATAAAAAAATTAGCTGGGCATGGTTGTGCCTGCCTATAATCCCAGCTACTCAGGAGGCTGAGGCAGAGAATCACTTGAACCTGGGAGGTAGAGTCTGCAGTGAGCCGAGAGCATGTCACTGTACTCCAGCTTGGGTGACAGAGCAAGACTCCATCTCAAAAAAAAAAAAAAATAAATAAATAAATAAAATAAAAAATAAAAAATAAATAAATAAATGCTATTGGCAATGTTAGTCCAACAATTTCAGCAACTTATACAAAGTAGTCAAATTTCTTGGAAAAATAGAGCACACCAAAATTGACTTAAGTGTATACAAATAGGCCAGGCCCAAGGGCTCATGCCTGTAATCCCAACACTTTGGGAGGATGAGGCAGGAGGATAACTTGAGCCCAGATGTTCGAGACCAGCCTCAGCAACAAAGCAAGACTGCTTGTTTCTACAAAAAAATACAGAAAGAAAAAAATATTAGCCAGGCATGGTGTGCCTGTGGTCCCACCTATTCAGGAGGCTGAGGCAGGAGGATCACTTGAACCCAGGAGTTCGAAGCTATGACTACATCACTGCACTCTAGCCTGGGCAACAAAGTGATACACTGCTGTTAAAAAAAAAAAAAGAAAAAGAAAAAGAAAAAGAAAGAGAGAGAGAGGGAGGGAGGGAGGACAGAACAGAAAAAAGAAAAGAAAAAAGAAAAGAAAAGAGAAAAGAGGGAAAAAGGAATGTCCCTATCATTTTGCCAAAAAAAGAATTTATCAAAAATTTTCCCAGAAAAGTTTCAGTTTCTCACGAAGTTCTATATAGAATTCAAAGAAAAATAACATCAAATTTACACAAACTGTTTCATTTTAAGTGACTAGCATAATGCTCAACAAACATCTGACAAAACCACTATAATTCTTAAAGAAACAGAATGAAAGTACATGACAAAAATCAAATATATGTCAGGAGATGGACAAGTGAATTTACAGTATCCTAAGCGATTCAGAGGATTCAGAAAGAGGAAAAAACACAAAGTAACATTAACTTTTTAAAAAGCTAATAGGATAGAATGGAACGAGTGGAACAAACCAGAATAGGAAAGACAAATACAAAACATTTAATAAGATGGAAGGTTTACACCAGGTGCAGCGGCTCATTCCTGTAATCCCAACACTCAAAGCTGAGGCAGGAAGATCACTTGAGCCCAGGACTACAAAGCTGCAGTGAGCTAGGATCCTGCTACTTGCACTCCAGCCTGAACAACAGAATGAAAACCTGTCACTTAAAAAAAAAACAAAACTTTGGAATAGTGAAGGCCTCTCTAAGTAATAACTCAAAATACGGATGTCATGAAAGATTAATAAATTGAACAAAATTAAAATCAAAAACTCATGCATGGTAAACATTTTTTTTTAAAAAGCACAATATAAATAAAGGCTAATCAGCTGGGCAAAAATCAGTCCAACTCATATCAAAACAGCATAATAATATATGAGGGGCTCCTTATGAATGCTCCAACACATCAAACTAAAAAGATCAACAACTGTGGCTGGGGACGGTGGCTCACGCCTGTAGTCCCACAACTTTGGGAGGCCCAGGTGGGTGGATCCCGTCTCTACCAAAAATTAAAAAATCAGCTGGGCATGGTGGCTTGCGCCTATAATCCCAGCTATTTGGGTGAGTGAGGCAGGAGAGTCCCTTGAACGGGGGAGGCAGAGGCTGCAGTGAGCCAAGATCAAGCCACTGCACTCCAGCCTACGTGACAAAGGGAGACCCTGTCTCAAAAAAAAAAAAAAGAAAAAAAGAAAAAGATCAACAACCAAGTCAAAAAGCAGACCACAGAAGAGAAAAAAACAAATTGCTCTTCAAACTATAAAAAGATGTCAACTTCACTAATATTAACAGAAATGCAAAACGACTGCTTGGATATACAAACTTTCATCTGTTAGATTAGCAAAGGTATAAAGAACAGCTGTTTTATTCATATATTGGTAAAACTGGGAACATATATGGGTAAAACTACAGGGAGAATAATTTGGGACTAACTATCAAAATTAATTGCAAAACTCCTTTGACCCAATGTTTCCAAATCCTATAGATATACCTGTATACAAGCAAAATGACATATACACAAGAGTTAGTCATCGAAGTAGAACATCAGAAAGCACATCAACAACTGATTGATTAGATAACATGGTTAAAAAGGAAAAAAAAAGCTCTATACTGATAACAGGATAAATTGTTCATGCCGGGTATGGTGGCTCACGCCTATAATCTCGGCACTTTGGAAGGCCGAGGCAGTAGGATCATTTGAGGTCAGGAGTTCAACACCAGCTTGGCCAACATCATGAAACCCCATCTCTACTAAAAATATAAAAATTAGCTGGACATGGTGGCGCATACCTGTAATCCCAGCAGCTTGGGAGGCTGAGGCAGGAGAATCACTTGAGCCCGGAAGGTGGAGGTTACAGTAAGGGGAGACTGCACCACTGCACTCCAGCCTGGGCGAATGAGCGAAGCTTCAAAAAAAAGAAAACTGAAGAAAAAAGAAAAGCAAAGTCTCAAAAAAAAAAAAAAAAGAAAAAAAGAAGATAAATTGTTCGGTGAAATCAATTAAGATGCAGAAGAGTATATAGTATTAACCCATTTGTATAAAGATGGAGGGAGTAAATAAGTCTTTGTCTATTCACATTTGAATATGCAAAAGAAACCTAGAAAGATATGCAAGAGACTAATAATTACATGGTAGCAGGAAAGCTGTTGAGAAACTGGGCAGACGGGGAAGAGGAGTAACAGGAAGGGTTTTCAATATATTTTTAAATTTTGTACAATCTGACTGTATAACATAGTCTGAAGATTAAACTGTAAAATATATATAGCTAGCCAAAATTATTGTATTTTTCCCATTTATTTATTCACAACATTACTCTAGTCTATGCCAAAACTACTTTAGAGGTGGCTACCCAAAATGGAGAAGAGTATAGTAATAATAGCTAAACCTCTACTTCTTTTAGCTGCCTCATCTTATATGCCATGGCTTAATAAAACTCACGTCTACACATTTCAGAATAGTACTGAGCTACATGTAGAAAAATATCATTTCTCCCACAAAGATAACTAAAAGTGGAGAAGAAAATGAGTAATACACAAGGGTCCATAGGAAAGCATACCAAAATGTGATACAGAAGTCAGCATTTCTTTTTTTTTTGAGACAGGGTGTCACTCTCACCCATCCCAGGGACTGAAGTACAGTGGTGTGACCATGGCTCACTGCAGCCTCGACCTCCCAGGCTCAAGCCATCCTCCTGGCTCAGCTTCCCAAGTAGCTGGAACTACAGGCACGTGCCACCATGTGTAACTAAGTCTTTTTATTTTTATTTTTTATATTTACTTTTGCAGAGACCAAGGTCCCCCTATGTTGCCCAGGCTGGTCTCAGACTCCTATGCTCCAGTGAGCCTCCTACCTTGGCCTCTCAAAGAGCTGGGATTACAGGTGTCGGGCAGCACACCCAGCCTAAAAGTCAACATTTCTTTATATTCAAGCAACAAAGATCCTCAGAGTTAAATGAAATTAACATTCACTAGAAACATCATCGGTCTAGAGATATACAAAACAGAAAGAAAGAATCTAAATCAACAGATTTTAGGTCTTACAACAACAACAACAAAATGTGGCTCAGTTTTCAAAAAAAAATTCCTAACACAAGAAACTATATCCATTTAACAAAATACACTTTCTTTTTTTTTTTTTGAGACAGTCTCCTTCTGTCATGCAGGCTAATGGGAAAAGGTGCAATCTCAGCTCACTGCAACCTCCGCCCCCCGAGTTCAAGTGATTCTCCTGCCTCAGACTCCCAAGTAGCTGGGACTCCCAAGAGCCTGGGAGGTCGAGGCTGCAGTGAGCCATGGTCACACCACTGTACTTCAGTCCCTGGGACAGGTGAGAGTGGGACCCTGTCCCCCCCCCAAAAAAAAAAAAAAAAAGAAATGCTGACTTCTGTATCACATTTTGGTATGCTTTCCTATGGACCCTTGTGTATTACTCATTGTCTTCTCCACTTTTAGTTATCTTTGTGAGAGAAATCATATTTTTCTACATGTAGCTCAGTACTATTCTGAAATGTGTAGACGTGAGTTTTATTAAGCCATGGCATATAAGATGAGGCAGCTAAAAGAAGTAGAGGTTTAGCTATTATTGCTATACTCTTCTCCATTTTGGGTAGCCACCTCTAAAGTAGTTTTGGCATAGACTAGAGTAATGTTGTGAATAAATAAATGGGAAAAATACAATGATTTTGGCTAGCTATATATATTTTACAGTTTAATCTTCAGACTATGTTATACAGTCAGATTTGTACAAAATTTAAAAATATATTGAAAACCCTTCCTGTTACTCCTCTTCCCCGTCTGCCCAGTTTCTCAACAGCTTTCCTGCTACCATGTAATTATTAGTCTCTTGCATATCTTTCTAGGTTTCTTTTGCATATTCAAATGTGAATAGACAAAGACTTATTTACTCCCTCCATCTTTATACAAATGGGTTAATACTATATACTCTTCTGCATCTTAATTGATTTCACCAATTTATCTTCTTTTTTTCTTGAGACTTTGCTTTTCTTTTTTCTTCAATTTTCTTTCTTTTGAAGCTTTGCTCATTCGCCCAGGCTGGAGTGCAGTGGTGCAGTCTCCCCTTACTGTAACCTCCACCTTCCGGGCTCAAGTGATTCTCCTGCCTCAGCCTCCCAAGCTGTGGGGATTACAGGTATGCACCACCATGCCCAGCTAATTTTTATATTTTTAGTAGAGATGGGGTTTCAAGATGTTGGCCAAGCTGGTGTTGAACTCCTGACCTCAAATGATCCTACTGCCTCGGCCTTCCAAAGTGCTGAGATTATAAGCATTCAGCACCACGCTTGGCTAATTTTTCTATTTTTAGTGGAAACCAGGTTTCACTATGTTGGCCAGGCTGGTCTCGAACTCCTGACCTCAGGTGATCCACCTCCCTCTGCCTCCCAAAGTGCTGGGATTACAGGTGTGAGCTGCCTCGCCCAGCCAAAAAAATAAGAATTTTAATTAGAAGTATGTATTTATTTAATCATTCTGCATAAAATAGCCAATGCTTAAGTTCGTCCACACAGCAGAAAAATTGTGGGTCAATACAATAAGGATTCATAAATTATAGCCACTACTGTTAAAAATGAGTAGAAAATGCTGTTTAATTTGATGAAATAAAATAAACTACCAGATATCTGAAAATACTCCACCGCCCCAGTTTTCAATAAAAATGTTCTCAAGAAATCTCTGCACTTACCCCCATTATCTGTTCTTTTTAAAGCTCCATCCTTATGGGGACAAAGTTCACATCTTTATAAAAAAAAAAAGAAACGTAATGACGAAATATTTCAGATTATCAAAAATGTAATATCTTCCCTGCAACTTCAAAACTACTGAAAATGTGAGAGCAGCATTTGTACTAGTTGCCCCCCAAGAGTATTTAGGAACATTCTTCACAAACAGCTGTTCTCGACGACATGTGATCTTCAGAGAACAAGTAATTTTTTTAAAGTACATTTTAACTTTTAAACTCCTGCCACAGGCCAGGCGCAGTGGCTCATGCCTGTAATCCCAGAACTTTGGGAGGCCAAGGTGGGCGGATTACCTGAAGTTGGGAGTTTGAGACCAGCCTGACCAACATGGAGAAACCCTGACTCTACTAAAAATAAAAAATTAGCCAGGCGTGGCGGCGCATGCCTGTAATCCTAGCTACTGGGGAGGCTGAGGCAGAAGAATTGCTTGAACCCGGGAGGCGGAGGCTGCGGTGAGCCAAGATCGCGCCATTGCACTCCAGTCTGGACAACAAGAGCGAAATTCCATCTAAAAGAAGCAAAACAAAACAAAAAAAATCCTGCCACAATTTTTTAAATCCTACATTAATAAAAACACAAAGATGCTGGGATTATTTACCTGGGGAGCAGGAGAAAAAACAAAAAAGTCCTCTCAACACAGGAATGGGGCAAGGCTTTTAACATCTGCCTGTTACCTGTTTACTTCCTGTCTTATGGTCGGCTAGGATGACTGCAGTCAAGTAGGTCTGGTTTCTCTTAAAGAGCCAAACTCAAGAATTTACAATTTGAATTTAAGTGGCAAGAAATGATCTCATGCATGCTGATTTCCCTTCTGAAAGGAATTAGGCTAATCAGCTATTATTATTCAAACACAATGGTACTCAAAATTTATTGTGGATTCCTCTCCCTCCCATCCTCAGAATTCAAAAGCAAAAATAAATGTAGAGCCAGTACTACCATCTCTTATGAAACACAGTAAGTTTCAATGGCATTGTCTTACTATGAAGAATATGTTCCTGAAAGTCGCACTTGAGTATTATTTATATCCCACTTTGTTTCCAAAAGAGGTTTTGCAGCATACGATATAGTAATATAGGCCGGGCACAGTGGATCACACCTGTATTCCCGGCACTTTGGGAGGCTGAGGTAGGCAGATTGCTTGAGCCCAGGGGTTCGAGACTAGCCTGGGCAACATGGCAAAATCCCACTTCTACAAAAAAAAAAAAAAAAAAATTAGTTGGGTGTGGTTGTGGCACACCTGTAGTCCCAGCTACTCAGCAGGCTGAGGTGGGCAGATCAATTGAGCCCAGAAGGTCAAGGCTGCAGTGAGCCATGATTGCACCATTGTACTCCAGCCTAGGTGACAGAGTGGACCCTATCTCGAAAAAACAAAAACAAATGTGTGTGTGTGTGTGTGTGTGTGTATGTGTGTGTGTGTGTATATACATATACACACACACACACATACACACACACACACACACATACTATATATACACACACTATATATACTCACCCTACATATAAATATATATACACTTACATACATATATAAATTACAACAAAAAATTAGAGTAGAAAATTAAGTTGAAATAGTTTCAAAAGTACAGAAGGCATAAGCCATAAAAGCCTACTGAGGCTGGGTGCAGTGCCTCACACATATAATCGCAGCACTTTGGGAGACCAAAATGGAAGGACCACTTGAGGTCAGGAGTTCGACACCAGCCTAAGCAACAAAGTGAGACCTCATCTCTACAAAAAATAATTTTTTAAAAAAATAGAGCCTATTTGCTGGGTGCGGTGGCTCATGCCTGTAATCCCAGCACTTTGGGAAGCCGAGGCGGGTGGATCACAAGGTCAAGAGATCGAGCCCATCCTGGCCAACATGGTGAAACCCCATCTCTATTAAAAATACAAAAAATTAGCTGGGCGTGGTGGCGCGTGCCTGTAGTCCCACCTACTTGGGAGGCTGAGGCAGGAGAATCCCTTGAAACCGGAAGGCAGAGGTTGCACTGAGTCTAGATCACGCCACTGCACTCCAGCCTGGGCAACAAGAGCGAGACTCCGTCTCAAAAAAAAAAACAAAAACAAAAAACAATTACGGAGCCTATTGACAAAGTTTGGATATTTGTGCCTCCAAATCTCGTGTAAAAATATAATCCCAATGTTGAAGGTGGAGCCTAGCAAAAGGTGTTTGGGTAATGGGGGCAGAACCCTCATGAATGTCTTGGTGTTTTCCTTGTGGTAATGAGTGAATTTCTTGCTGTTGTTAGTTCACGTGAGATCTGACTGGTAAAAACAGCCTGCCATCTAGCTCCCTTCTCTCACCATGTGACATTCCTGGTCCCTATGCCCACTCCCCCATGAGTAAAAGCTTCCTCAGCCCAAAGATGGTGGTGGTATGCTTGTACAGCCTACAGAACTGTGAACCAAATGAACCTCTTTTCTTTATATTAATAATCTACCCAGTTTCAGGTATGCCTTTATAGCAACACAAAACAGACTAATACCACTATATTTCTTGCCTTTCAGTATTTCACTCTCCTAATTTTCCTATTACCTCTTTGGCAGCACCTTTCTGATCACCCTATCAAACCTTTAAATGGTGAATTTCCTCAGGGCTCTGGCCTAAGATGTCATCTTTTTTTTTTTTTTTTTGAGACGGAGTCTCACTCTGTCGCCCAGGCTGGAGTGAAGTGGCGCCATCTCGGCTCACTGCAAGCTCCGCCTCCCGGGTTCAGGCCATTCTCCTGCCTCAGCCTCCCGAGTAGCTGGGACTACAGGCACCCGCCACCATACCCGGCTAATTTGTCGTGTTTTTAGTGGAGACGGGGTTTCACTGTGTTAGCCAGGATGGTCTCGATCTCCTGACCTCGTGATCCACCTGCCTCGGGCTCCCAAAGTGCTGGGATTACAGGCGTGAGCCACCGCGCCTGGCTAAGATGTCATCTTATTTCACGTGAAACACTAGGCAGTCTTATTCACTGTCCAAATTTCCATTACCAACTAAATTATAAAAATATAACAGTGACTCCCAAATTTTATCTATTTGTATTTGTCCTCAGGTTCAGGTATAAAACTCTATATGCCACATAAACACTTTATTTTATTTTATTTTGAGACGGAGTCTTGCTCTGTTGCCCAGGCTGGAGTGCAGTGGCTTGATCTCGGCTCACTGCAACCTCCAACACCGGGGATCAAGCAATTCTCCTGCCTCAGCCTCCCAAGGAGCTGGGATTACAGGTGTGTGCCACCACTTCCATCTAACTTTTTCGATTTTTAGTAGAGATGGGGTTTCGTCACGTTGCCCACGTTGGTCTCAAACTCCTGGCCTCAAGTGACTCACCCACCTCAGCCTCCTAAAGTGCTAGGATTACAGGCATGAGCCACCACACCCAGCCTACATAGACACTTGAAACGCTCCACAATTTATGACAAAACCTGCTCTTCCTGCTCTTTCCATATGTTGGTAATGATATTTTCAATGACACATTGCTCATGCAAGACATCTAGTATACATAATCTTTGACCACTTCATACCTTACTCCCTAACCTCACTTTTAATCCATAACTGTATTGTGCCCTTCCTCTTCCGAAATACTAGTGAGAGCTGCCTATCTCTCTCCATCTCCACTATCACCCCACTTAAAGCCAGCATCGCCTTTCATCAGGACCACTTCAGTCACCTCCTAAATGCAGCAGTCCCCCAGGTATCCATGGGAGAAACATTCTAAGAACCCCACTGAATGTCTGAAATGACAAATGGTACTGAGCACTTGATTCTGTTTTTTGCTATACATACATACCTATAAAAAAGTTTAATTTATAAATTAGGCATAGTAACAGATTAACAACAATAATAAAATACAACAGGTCAGATGTAGTGGCTCATGCCTGTAATCCCGGGACTTTAGGAGGCTGAGGTGGGCGGATCACCTGAGGTCAGGAGTTCGAGACCAGCCTGGCCAACATAGTGAAACCCCATCTCTACTAAAAATACAAAAAAATTAGCTGAATGTGGTGGCGCACACCTGCAGTCCCAGCTAAGCAGGAAGCTAAGGCACAAAAACCAATTGAACCCGGGAGGCTGCAGTGAGCCAAGATCGTGCCACTGCACTCCAGCCTGGGCGACACAGAGAGACTCCAACTCAAAAAAATTTTAAAAATTAAAAAAAAAATTTGAACAGTCTACTATAAAAAAGTTATGTGAATGTGGTCTCTCTCAAAATACAGTCCGCATAACAACAACCACATATACAATGGTGGTCCCATGAGATTAAATGGAACTGAAAAATTCCTATTGCCTAGTGATGTAATGATGTAACAGCCGTAGTAACATGACAGAGCAATTTTTAAAATAAATTTAGTGTACATTAAGTGCACAATGTTTATAAAGTCTATGGTAGTTGTAGCAGTCCATTCTCTCACTGCTATAAAACTACCCGAGACTGGGCAATTTATAAAGAAAAGAGGTTTAATTGACTCATGGTTCCACAAGGCGGAGAAGGGCCTCAGGAAACTGTCAATCACGGTGGGAGGGGAAGCAAGCACGTCTTACACGGCAGCGAGCAAGAGAAAGAGAATGTGTACGTAGGAAAAAACTGCCACTTTCAAAACCATCAGATCTCAAGAGAATTCATTCACTATCACAAGAACAGAATGGGGGAAACTGCCCCCATTATCCAGTCACCTCCCTCCTTCAACACATAGGGATTATAATTCCAGATGAGATTTGGGTGGGGATACACAGCCAAACGCTATCAGTAATGTACAATAATGTCCCAGGCTTTCACATTCACTCACCACTTACTAACTGACTCACCCAGAACAACTTCTAGTCCTGCAAGCTTCATTCATGGTAAAGCCCTATACAAGTGCATTTTTTTTTTAAATCTTTCATACCATTATTTTAGTTGTACTTTTCTATGTTTAAAAATACAAATACTTACCATTATGTTACGTTGCTTACAGGATTCAGTAATGAAATGTAAAAGTGTGCAGCCTAGGAGCAATAGGCTATACCATGTAGCCTAGGTATGTAGTAGGCTATACACTGTAGCTTTCTTTAAGAACATTCTAAGATGATTGTGCAACGACAAAATCATCTAATGAGATATTTCTAAGAACATACCTCCCTCCTGCATTACACAACACATGATTCTACCTCACTGTACTCTACTCACCTATTTTCAGAGGGGTTGACCATGGGTAACTAAAACCAAGGAAAGAAAAACCACACTTAATGGAAAATGGCTGTAGTCTCCAAATATTCACTCTCAACCAACTATCACCAATCTGCAGAATGAACCTTTCACAACACAACGAACTTCAGAAATGCAAATCCAAATATACCACTGCCCACTTGAAAACACTTCAATAGGCCGGGCATGGTGGCTCAAGCCTGTAGTCCCAGCACTTTGGGAGGCTGAGGCGGGCGGATCATGAAGTCAAGAGATTGAGACCATCGTGGCCAACATGGTGAAACCCCATCTGTACTAAAAATACAAAAATCATGTGGGTGTGGTGGTGAGCACCTGTAGTCCCAGCTACTTGGGAGACTGAGGCAGGAGAACTGCTTGAACCCGGGAGGCGAAGGTTGCGGTGAGCCAAGATCGCACCACTGCAGTCCAGCCTGGTGACAGAGCGAGACTCCATCTCAAAAACAAAAAACAAAACAAAACAAAACAAAACAAAACAAAACAAAAACACTTCAATAGTTTCCCTATATCATATAACCGTCTCTTATCTTCAAACCTTCTCTCCTTCCAACATTTCACTTTATGGGCAACGCTGGCTTTTTCTTCTTTCAATTCTATAAATTCTCCAGAGCTCATTCTCACTTCAAAGGCTTTTAACAGGTTGTTTTTGCTCTAAATGTAACATTATCATTCACTGTACCTTCTTTTGCAGCTGGATAACTTCTATGTATCCCGCAGGTCCTTGCTTAAAGTCACTTCATCAAAGACAATGTCTCTGAATCTCCAGACGAGGTTAGGTGCCATATGGTCATTTACCTATGCTTTCCTTCTTGGGATATATTACAATAACAATTAGCTATTTATGCAATTAAGTTAACTCCTCTGCTAGATTATAAGCCCCATTTCATGGCTGTAGCTACCCCTAACATCAGGCACAGACTCCAGGCACAATAACTCAAAAACTACATGATGAAGGGATAAAAGGAACAAAATCACAAACATCCCATTGCTGCTAGAACCAAAAAAAGAAAGAAAAAAAGAAATTTAAAAAAAGGTTTTAATTTTAAAAAATAGGCCAGGTGTGATGGCTCATGCCTGTATTTCCAGAACTCTGGGAGGCCAAGGCAGGCGGATGACATAAGGTCAGAAGTTCAAAACCAGCCTGGAGAACGTGGCGAAACCCCGTCACTACTAAAAACACAAAAATTAGGGCTGGCACAGTGGCTCATACCTGTAATCCCAACACTCTGGGAAGCCAAGGCAGACGGATCACAAGGTCAAGAGATCAAGACCATCCTGGCCAACATGGTGAAACCCCATCTCTAAAAAAAATACAAAAATTAGCTGGGCGTGGTGGCACATGCCTGTAGTCCCAGCTACTCGGGAGGCTGAGGCAGAAGAATCACTTGAATTTGGGAGGCGGAGGTTGCAGTGAGCTGAGATCCTGCCACTGCACTCCAGCCTGGTGACAGAGCAAGACTCCGTCTGAAAAACAAAAACAAAAACAAAAACAAAAAATTTAGCCAGGCCTGGTGGCAGACACCTGTAATCCCAGCTACTCAGGAGGCTGAGCCACGAGAATCACTTGAACCTGGGAGGCGGGGGTTGCAGTGAGCTGAGATCACGCCACTGCACTCCAGCCTGGGTGACAGAGAGAGACTCTGTCAAAAAAAAAAAAAAAAAAAGTGAAAATTCATGTTTATATAATTTCGATGACACTATAATCCTATTCTTTTGGACAGTAATTAAGCAATAAGAATCAAGAAAACATCTGATTTAATTACTTCACTTCTAGAGAGCCAAAGCAAATAATATAAGATATAGCATTTATAAGTTACCTTTGTGTCTTTTATATCATTTATATACTTTAACTTCAAGATATGAAAATATATGTACAAAAATATTTTATATAACCATTTATAACCATAAAACTTTTATAAAAGTCTGACCGGCTGCAATGGCTCTCACTTGTAATCCCAGCACTTTGGGAGGCCGAGGCAGGTGGATCACTTGAGGTTAGGAGTTCAAGACCAGCCTAGACAACATGGTGAAACCCCATCTCTACTTAAAAATACAAAAAATTAGCTGGACGAGATGGCGGGAGCCTGTAGTCCAGCTATTGGGGAGGCTGAGGTGGGAGGATCACATCAGCCCAGGAGGTCAAGGCTACAGTGAGCTGAGGTCACACCACAGAACTCCAGCCTGGGTGACAGAGTAAGATCTCATCTCAAAAAAAGAAAAGTCTGTCCGGGCATGGTGGCTCACGCCTGTAATCCCAGCACTTTGGGAGGCTGAGGCGGGCGGATAGGGAGGTCAGGAGATCGAGATCATCCTGACCGACATGGTGAAACCCCGTTTCTACTAAAAATACAAAAAATTAGCTGGGCGTGGTGGCAGGCGCCTGTAGTCCCAGCTACTTGGGAGGCTGAGGCAGGAGAATGGTGTGAACCCAGGAGGCAGAGCTTGCAGTGAGCCGAGATCATGCCACTGCACTCCAACATAGGCAACAGAGCAAGACTCTGTCTCAAAAAAAAAAAAGTCTAACTGCATAACAATGTGGTAACTAATACACTACTTACAAAGATTTTAACCAAGTTAAAAAAATAATTCACTGGGCCGGGCGCGGTGGCTGACGCCTGTAATCCCAGCACTTTGGGAGGCCGAGGCAGGTGGATCACGAGGTCAGGTGATAGACAACATCCTGGCTAACACGGTGAAATCCCATCTCTACTAAAAATACAAAAAATTTGCCGGGCATGGAGGCAGGCGCCTGCAGTCCCAGCTACTCGGGAGGCTGAGGCAGGAGGATGGCATGAACCCAGGGGGCGGAGGTTGCAGTGAGCTGAGACCGTACCACTGCACTCCAGCCTGGGCGACACAGCAAGACTCCATCTCAAAAAAAAAAAAAAATTCACTGAACATTAAAAGAAAATACACAAAATAGGTTGGGCACAGTGGCTCATGCCTGTAATTCTAGCACTTTGGGAAGCCGAGACAGGCAGATCATGAGGTCAGGAGTTCGAGAACAGCCTGGCCAACATAGTGAAACTCCATCTCTGCTAAAAACACAAAAAAAATTAGCCAGGCGTGGTGGTGTGTGCCTGTAATCCCAGCTACTTGGGAGGCTGAGGCAGGAGAATCGTGTGAAGCCAGGAGGCGGAGATTTCAGTGAGCCAAGATGGCGCCATTGCATTCCAGCCCAGGCGACAGTGCAAGACTCCATCTCAAAAAAAAAAAAAAAAAAAAAAAAAAAAACTACACAAAATATATTAATAGGACTGTGGTAAGGATGGTAAGATTATAAGTGATTTCTTTCCTCTATTCCAAACTATACCATTTCTTTTATAATGTGAAGTGTTTTTTTTGCTTTGTTTTTGTTTTTTGAGATGAAGTCTCACTCTGTCACCTAGGCTGGAGTGTAGTGGTGCAATCTTGGCTCACTGCAACCTCCACTTCCCGGGTTCAAGCGATTGTCCTGCCTCAGCCTCCCGAGTAGCTGGGGTTACAGGTGCATACCACCACATCTGGCTAATTTTTGTATTTTTAGTAGAGACAAGGTTTCACTATGTTAGTCAGGTTAGTCTCGAACTCCTGACCTCGTGATCTGCCCATCTAGGCCTCCCAAAGTGCTGGGATTACAGGCGTGAGCCACCGCGCCCGGTCCATAATGTGAAGCTTTAGAGAAAAATGTCGCTAAATGCTAATCAAATCTGCCCACTGAAGATAAACCTCTAATAAATAAAACAGGATGTCTCAGCAACAAAAAAAAATAAAAAAAGAAAGAAACTATAAGCCGAGCATAGTAGCACCAGTCTGCAGTCCCAAATACTCAGAAAGCTGAGGCAAGAGGATCACTTGTGCCTGGGAGTTTGAGGCTGCAGTAATATAATCGCACCACTGCACTCCAGCCTGGGCAAAAGAGCAAGACTCGGTCTCAAATTAAAAAAAAAAAAAAAAACAAAACAGGAAGAAAGATTTTTTTAAATACTAAAAATACAACATGTGAAGTGAAAATTTCACTAGGCAAGCTTCACAACAACAAATCTGAGATGACAAAAGAGTCAGTGAACTCGAAGCTACATCAATAGATAGACTCTAATCTGAGGCCAGGCGCAGTGGCTCACACCTGTAATCCCAGCACTTTGGGAGGCCAAGATGGGTGGATCACCTGAGGTCAGGAGTTCGAGACCAGCCTGACCAACATGGAGAAACCCCTTCTCTACTAAAAAATACAAAATTAGCCGGGTGTGGTGGCACACGCCTGTAGTCCCAGCTACTCAGGAGGCTGAGGCAGGAGAATCGCTTGAACCCAGGAGGTGGAGGTTGCGGTGAGCCGAGATCGCACCATTGCACTCCAGCCTGGGCAACAAGAGTGAAACTCTGTCTCAAAACAAAAAACAAAAAACAAAAAAATCTAATCTGAAAGAGAAAATAGAGGTTAAACAAACAAACAAACAAACAAAAAACAGGGCTTCAGGGACCTACAGGACAGTACCAAAAGGTCTTACATGCATAACCAAAGGCCTAAAAAAGAAGACAGAAAGAATATGAGGCAGGAAAGAAAATTTTGAAGAAATGATGGCTGAAAATTTCTTCAATTTGAAAAAAGACAAATTCACAGATTCAAGAATCTCAGCAAACCTCAAATAGTCAAATGCCTTGCTAAAAAGCAAACATAGAGGGAAAACTCTTGAAGCACCAAAAGAAAATGTCACATTACACAGACGGAATAGTGACTGGATAAATGGCAGATTTCTCATCATAAAATATGGAAGCCAAAAGAAAATAAACGAAAATACTTAAATTGCTAAAAGATAAAGCACTGTCAACACAGAATTCTATATCCAACCACGATGCCCTTCAAAAACAAAGGTGAAATAGATACTTTCAGATAAAAGAAAGCAAACACAATTTATCAACAAAATATACACCCTGCAAGAAAGGCTAAAGAAATTCTTCAGAATTAAGAGAAATGATGCTAGAAAATGCAAATCTTCAGAAGACAAAGAAGACTACCATAAATGGTAAATATCTGGGTAAACTTAGACGACTTTTAGCTCTTAAGTTCTTAACATTACATGATTATTGAAAGCCAAAATTATATTGTTGTTTTCTGGGGCTTATAGTATTTCCAACACACATGACAATAGCATAATTGACAACAAACAGAGGTGATATAAAAGAACAACTTACAAGCTTTGTATACTTTATGACTTGTACAATATTAGCCATAAGTGGTAATACTATAAAAACAGACTGAAAAGAGTAAAGGAATGTATTTAAATTGCTAGAGAAATGTGCCAAATAATTAAGTTGAAACCCTTCCTGATATTATATTAAAAAATTAATTCAAAAGTGAATCGCCGATCTAAATGTAAGAGCTAAAACTGTAACACTTTAGAAAAAAACATAGGAGGTAAGTCATTAGGACTTCATTGAACAACAGTTTTTAGGCATAACACTAAAAGCAGAGTCAACAAAAGAAAAAATAACGAGAATTTAGCAAACCTACAGACTTTTTTGCTCAAACAAAACCATCAGGAAAGTAAAAGGATGGAAGAAATATTTACAAGTCGCATGTCTGATAAGTAGTTTGTATCCAGAATACAGAGCTCTTCCACTCGAAAATAAAAAGCTATACAGCCCACTTAAAAATTGAACAAAGGATCTAAATAGACACTTCTGTAGAGAAAATATATAAATGACCAATAAGCACATGAAAACATGCGTAGCGTCATTAATCATTAAGAATTAAAAATCAACACCAGGCTGGGTGCAGTGGCTAACGCCTGTAATTCCAACACTTTGGGAGCCCTAGGCGGGTGTATCACCTGAGGTCAGGAGTTTGAGACTAGCCTGGCCATCATGGTGAAACTCCATCTCTACTAAAAATACAAAAATTAGCCTGGCATGGTGGCGGGCACCTGTAATCCCAGGTACTCAGGAGGCTGAGGCAGGAGAATCGCTCGAACCCGGGAGGCAGAGGTTGCAGTGAGCCAAGATATCACACCACTACACTCCAGCCTGAACAACAGAGTGAGACTCCATCAAAAAAATAATATAATGAAAATAAATAAATAAAAATCAACACCACAATGAGATACTACCTCATGCCCTGTGATAACTAAAATCAAAAGCCAAACAATAAAAAATTTTGGCAAAGAGATGGAGAAATTAAAACCTTCATATATTGTTGCTGGTAATTTTAAATGTTACAGGCTCTTTGTCAGTTTTTCAAAAGGTCAGAGTTACAGCATGAAACAAAAATCCTACGTCCAAGAGAACTGAAAACAAATGTCTGGACTTGCAGACAAATGTTCATAATAATAACATTATTCATAATATTGCAAAAGTATATACAACCTAAATGTTTATCAATTAATGAATGCGTAAAGAAAATGTAGTATAGCCATGCAATAGAATATTATTTGACAACAAAAAGGAAGGAAGTTCTAATAAATGCTACAAAACAAATGCTTGTACATGATGCTAGGAGAAAGAAGCCACTCACAATACACCATATATCACATAATTCCATTTATATGAAATGTGACAAATAGGGATAGAGACAGAATGAAGATTAGTGATTGCCAGGAGCTGGGGAAGTAGGGTAATGGAGAGTGACCGTTAATGGGCCAAAGGGCTTCTTTTTGAGGGGATCCAAGTGTTCTAAAATTGATTGTAGTGATGTAGAGACTGTCTCAAAAAAAATTAAGTGTATTGGCACAGATAGAAAAGTAAAACTCAATCACAAGGTGTAAGAAACACTTTAAGTGAAGACACAAACAGGTCAAAAGTAAATGGATAGGCTGGGTGCGCAGTGGCTCACACCTGTAATCCCATCACTTTGGGAGGCTGAGGTGGGCACTTGATCACTTAAGGCCAGGGGTTCGAGACCAGCCTGGCCAATATGGCAAAGTCCTGTCTCTACTAAAAATACAAAAATTAGCCAGGCATGGTGGCACACACCTATAGTCCCAGCTACTAGGGTGGCTGAAACAGGCAAACTGCTTGAACCTGGAAGGCAAATGCTGCAGTGAGCTGAGATCACACCGCTGCACTCCAGCCTGGGTGACAGATTAAAACTCCATCTCAAAACAAACAAGCAAACCAACAACAACAACAAAAAGATGGTGAGTGGCTACATAGTAAAGAGAGGGAGGGACATTTCACAGTAAGTTAGACAACGAAGAAGTCATAATAATTATAAATGTATGCATGTAAAAACAAGGCTTCAAAATACATGAAGCAAAAATTAGCATAAGACATAAACAGTCAGAATACTCAGTGCCCCAAACATAGTAAGATATTTTAGCATCCCTCTTTGCGATTGACAAAACCAGACCAATAATAATAATAATAGTAATAATAATAACAATCTGAGCAATGTTAAAACCACTATAAACATTCTTTTCAGGTAAACTTGGTGCATTCCCCATGAAAGACCACATACTGAACCACAAAGCAGGACACAATAAAATGAAAATAATGGAAATCATACAGATTATGTTCCCTTACTACATTAGAAAAAAAGATAGAAAATTAATGACCTAGCAGCCAGGTGCGGTGGCTCACGCCTGTAATCCCAGCACTTTGGAAGGCCAAGGCAGGCGGATCACCTGAGGTCGCAAGTTCAAGACCAGCCTGACTAACATGCTGAAACCCCATCTCTATTAAAAATACAAAAATTAGCTGGGCGTGGTAGCGGGTGGCTGCAATCCGAGCTACTTAGGAGGCTGAGCATCGCTTGAACCTGGGATGCAGAGGTTGCAGTAAGCCAAGATCGCACCATTGTGCTCTAGCTTGGGTGGCAGCGCAAAACTCTGTCTCAAAATAAAATAAAATAAATAAAATAAAATAAAGTAGTAACGTTCTACCTAAAGAACTTACACATAAAAGGGTAAAGTAAACCCAAAGTAAGTAGAAAAAATAATAGTTAAAAATAAGAGCGAAGAAATGATACAGAAAAGTAACAGAAAATTTGAAGTCAAAGTTGGTCCTTTTGTCAGAGACCTCTGAACCAGAGTGCCTCTATCTTGAACAGGGGCTGGGTCAAATAAGGCTGAGTCCTGCTGGGCTGCATTCCCAGTCATGCATTCTAAGTCACAGAATGAGACAGGAGGCTGGCACAAGATACAAGACAGAAAAACCTTGCTGATAAAACAGGTTTAATAAAGAAGGGGGCCAAAACCCACCAAAGACAAGATGGTGACAAAACTGACCTATGGTCATCCTCACTGCTTATTATACACTAATTATAATACATTTACATGCTAAGAGACACTCTCACAAGCCCCATGAGTTTACAAATGCCATAGCAATGCCAGGAAGTTACCCTATATAGTCTAAAAAGGGGAGGAACCACTAGTTCTGGGAATTGCCCACCCCTTTCCCAGAAAACTCATGAAGAATCCACCGCTTGTTTAGCATACAATCAAGAAATACTCATAAAAATGGGAAACCAGCGGCCCATGGCACTGCTCTGCCTATGGAGTAGCCATTCTTTTATTCCTTTACTTTCTTAATAAACTTGCTTTCACTTGATGAATCCGCCTCAAATTCTTTCTTGCACAAGACCCAAGAACCCCTCTCTTGGGGTCTGGATTGGGACCCCCTTTATGGTAACACTTTGGAAAGACCTACAAAGTTGACAATATGCAAGCCAAATTAATTTTTTTTAAATAGGAAGAATACAAATTATAAATATCAAGAATAAAAGAGGAATTACCTCTATGATCCCAAAGATATTCAGGGCCAAAGATTATTATTAATGACTTCATGCTAACCAATTCAACAGCTTAGATGAAAAGAAAAAATTCTTTGAAAACAAAACTTAACAAAACTGACAAAACAGAAAATCTGAGAAGCATTTTAAGTTGAATTCATGATCAAAATCCTTCCCAGAAAGAAAACTCTAGACTCAGATTTTTTCACTGATAAGTTCCTTCAAACACTAAAGAAAAAATAGCATCAATCTCACACAAACATTTCCAGAAAACAGAGAAGACATATGCTTCCCAAATCATTTTCTAAGTTTAGCATGAAGAATACCAACGAATATACCAAAAATACCAGCGCCTGACAAAAAGCAGCAAGGTTACACCAAAATCCCTCACATCAAAGATGCAAAAATATTTACTATTAGCAATTTAAATCCAACAATATATAAGAAGAATAGGCCAGTTGTGGTGGCTCACACAGATTACGAAAGTAATCCCAGCACTTTCAGAGGCCAAGGCGGGAGGATCACTTGAGGTCAGGAGACCTGCCTGGCCAACATGGTGAAACCCTGTCTCCAAAAAAAAAATTAGCTGGTCATGGTGGCATGTGCCTGTAATCCCAGCTACTTGGGAGGATGAGGCAGGAGAATCACTTGAACCCAGGAGGCGGAGGTTATAGTGAGCAGAGATTGCGCCACTGTACCCATCTCCAAAAAAAAAAAAAAAAAAAAAGAATAATACACCATGACACCAAATGGCATTTAGTATAACATTTGAAAATAAAACAATGAAATTTAAATTAATATCTTTAAATATATAGCATTATCTCAATAGATACAGAAAAAGCTTTTGAGAAAACTCAATATCCATTCATGACATAAACCCTCAGGAAGCTAGGGCTAGATCTTACTCAACTGTGAATTCTCCATGGCATGGCGTGACTATTCCTCTTGGGGTCTGTGACTGTAACTATCTTTTCAATGGCAGTCATGCTGGGTTCTGTTGACCTTGTCATATCTAAACAGTAATAAAACCTATATTTGAAAACAATCTGATAAAGTTCATCAATAAAACCCCTACAGCTGACTTATAATTAATGGTGTAACACTGAATGTGCTCCTCAAAGAATGAAAACAGATTAAGTCCGCTCTGTAAGGGAAGAGAATAAAAGGCATTACAACTGGGGAAAAAAGAGATAAAACTGTGTTTTATGACAATCATCTATTAGAAAAATCTAAGTAATCTACCTAAAAAACTAGTAGAATTAATGTGACTTAAGTAAGGTTGCAAGAAACAGGTCAATATACAAAAATCCTATGTCCAACAAAAAATTAGAAATTTTTATAATACTTTATAATTGCTGAAAAATGTATTTAATATTTTAAAATACAAATAGCATCAAAAAAGACAAAATACTGAAAAATAAAAATAATTTTAGGCCAGGCGTGGTGGCTCATGCCTGAAATCCCAGCAGTTTGGGAGGCCGAAGCAGGCAGATCATTTGAGATCAGGAGTTGACCAGCCTGGACAACATGGTGAAACCCCATCTCTACTAAAAATATAAAAATTAGCTGGGCTTAGGGTACATGCCTGTAATCCCAGCTGCTTGGGAGGCTGAGGCAGGAGAATTATTTGAACCCAGGAGATGGAGTGAGCCAAGACTGCGCCACTGCACTCCAGCTAGGCGACAGAGTAAGACCCTGTTTCAAAAAAAAAGGAAAAAAAAAATAAGTCACTTTAAAAACAGAAGACATGCGAGACCAAAGGCTAAAAGCAACAAACGACTGCTCAGACAAAATAAAACAGACCTAGATAAATGGAGAGATATACTATACTAATGATTAAGACTCAGTGGTTGTTAAGATGTCGGTTCTCCTCAAACTGATCAAGAGATTCAAGACAATTACAGTCATGATCCCATCAGCCTTTTTTGGAGAAGACAGAAAAGAGATTATTAAAATTTATATGGAAATGTGAAGGACATAGAATATGCAGAACTTCAAAAAAGAAGAAAAATGTTTTAGGACTTGCAATTCTGACTTCGAAACAACAGAATGTTCCAAAATAATCAGAATACTCTAACAGGGCTAGACAAACAGATTTTTGGAGCAGAATAAAGATTTCTGAAAGAGACCCCACTTATGCAGCCACGTGATGTTCCAAAGCAACCCAGTGAGAAAAGGAGACTCTTTTCAACGAATGGTGAAAAACAACTGGATAACCACATGCCAAAAACTCAAACCTACAAAAATCACTTCAGACGCATCACAGATCTAAATATAAATTAGCAAAAGCAAAACCTTTTAGAGGAAATAAAGGAAATTACCTTCATGACTTCGAGGTTAGGCAAAAGTGTCTTAGCTCACAGTAAGCAATAACTACAAAAGAAAACACTGATAAACTAAACGTATCAGATATAAATATTTCTGCTCATCAAAAGGTACAGTTAAAATAAATAGGTAAACCACATAGACTTGGGGAAAATATTTACAAAACATTTATCTAACAAAGGATGAGTATTTAGGACATATAAACACCTTCTGCAACTCAAATAGATGAAAAAAGAAAGCAAAGAACAGTAAAGGCAAAATGAACAAACTCATCACAAAAGAGAACACACAAATGGTCAATACACAGCTAAAAAGTGCTCAATATCACCAGTTATGAAAATGCAAATTAAAACCACAATGATACCACTTCTTGTCAAGAGGGAGTGAATAAACGGACCAGATTTACCCTCCTTGCATGAAATAATAAAAACCTAATAAAATGAATGAAACAACAGCACTGACGATATTGGACAAGTAACAAAAGTCAGTGATCCCTGGAAGAAAAAACAAACGGGCCACACGTATGCCCAGCTTACTGCCTTGAGAGAGTTTCCAGGTCGTGGAAGAGGGAGGAGGAACTCAGGCAGAGCCTGCGGTCTCCCCAAGTTGAGGAAATGGAACTGGAAGTCCAAGGAGGCCAAGGTGCCTAGAGCTCACAAGGAAGACCAGCACTGAGTAGAGAGCTGGAGAGAGAGAGAGAAATGAAGAGATCTACAAAGGCTCACCCTAGAACTTTTGGTTGAGTGACACATCAGCACTTACAACGTAAAGGAGCTGTCCAAGGGCAAGGTGAGAAATCACCAAAACAATTGAGAGGTAATAGCATCCAGAACTGACATAAGGATGTGTATAGTACCCATACCCAAAAGTCCAAAAGGAAATGATGTGATGTAATTTATATCACATTGGAGATATGACATCGGAATACTGAGAAAGAAAAGGCTTCAGAAGGAGGAAAAAATTAACCCTAAACACAGCCCTGGTCCAATCAAAGAAAACATAAAAGACCCAACAGAAAGAAACTGTTTTCAAGCAACTTAATAATGCCACAGAACAAAGTCCACAAATATTTTTAAAAGGCAAACAGAACTAGAGAAACTAGAAAACAAGGTAAATTCACACTGGCTCAAAAGTCAATCCAAATTTCTAAGACTTACACAGAAGCAGGAAATTATACCCCATAATGAAACAAAAAACGAACCAATTTTGAAATGAAACAGAAAACAGAACTAGTAAACAAGTCCTTTATAAAACAATTATGATGACATTTCATATGATCAGAAGGCTAGAAGAAACAAACATATTAAGTAAAAATGTGAATTATTTTTAAAATTTAAACTTCTAAAAATGAAAATTACAAAGTCTAAGATGAAAAATACACTTTGAAATTTGCAACACATGAAACCAAAATTACTAACCTAAATGAAACACAGAAAAAAAAACACTAAAAAATGTAATATGTGATAATTGAAATAACTTCAAGAGGCCAAACATATTTGTAACTAGAGCCACAAAACAGGAGATAATATAGAAAAAAAATCTTTAGAAATCATGGCCAACAACTTTCACATATTTGAGGGAAATTATAAGCATATATAACAAGGCACTCTTTCAATGAACTATCAGTCGCTAGAAACATGAAGAAAAGTGGCTGAGCGCATTGGCTCATGCCTGTAATCCCAGCACTTTGGGTGGCCAAAGTGGGAAAGTCACTTCAGGCCAGGAGTTTGAGACTAGTGTGGGCAACATTGCAGAACCCATCTCTAAACACACACACACACACACACACACACACACACACACGAAAAATGGCCTGGCACGGTGGCTCATGCCTGTAATCCCAGCACTTTGGGAGGCCAAGGCGGGCAGGTCACCTGACGTCGGGAGTTCGAGACCAGCCTGACCAACATGGAAAAACCCCATCTCAACTAACAATACAAAATTAGCCGGGCATGGTGACTCATGCCTGTAATCACAGCTACTCGAGACTGAGGCAGAATTGCTTGAACCCGGGAGGCGGAGATTGCGGTGAGCTGAGATCGTGCCATTGACTCTAGCCTGGGCAACAAGAGCAAAACTCTGTCTCAAAAAAATAAAAAACCAAAAAAAAAAAACACCAAAAATTAGCCACGGGTAGTGGCACACACCTGTGGTCCTTCCAGCTACTCAGGAAGGCTAAGGCAGGAGGAGGTCGAGGCCATAGTGAGCCATGATTGTGCCACTGCACTCCAGCCCAGGCGACAGAGTAAAAGCCCATCTCCAAAAAACAGGGTAAACCATGACCAAAATGACTACAATCAGAAATTAAAATTCCAATGCAGCCAAAGAAAAAGGTCTTATTACACACTACAAAATCAAAAGAAAGTTGAAATCGTTATAATACTATCATGTAAAGTGGATGAAAATAAAAATTTTCTCAGGAAAAAAAGCATCATTTTATATACATTAAGGGTTTAATTCATCAAGAACACAAAAAAATCCTAAACATTTATTTACCTATTAATAACAGGGCTTCAAAATAAATAAAGCAAAAATGAGAGAACTGTAAGAAGAAATGAAAGAATCCACAATTATATTTTAATATTTCAGCAAACCTGTCTATGTAATAGAACCAGGCCGGGCGTGGTGAATGACACTTGTTATCCCTGAACTTTGGGAGGCCGAGACAGGATTGCTTGATCACAGGAGTTCAAGACCAACCTGAACAACACAGGGAGACCCTGTCTCTACAAAAAGAGTTTTAAAAATTAACTGGGTGGGCCGGGCGTGGTGGCTCACACCTGCAATCCCAGCACTTTGGGAGACAGAGGCAGGCGGATCACCTGAGGTCAGCAATTCAAGTCCAGCCCAGCCAACATGGTGAAACCCTGTCTCTACTAAAAATACAAAAATTAGCTGGGCTTGGTGGCACACAACAGTAATCCTAGCTACTCGAGAGGCTTAGGTAGGAGAATCGCTTCAACCCAGGAGATGGAGGTTGCAGTGAGCCGAGATCATGCCACTGCACTCCAGCCTGGGCGACAGAGAGAGATTCCATCTCAAAAAATAAAATAAAATAAAATACCTGGGTGTGGTAGCATATGCCTGTAGACCCAGCTACTGGGGAGGCTGAGGTGGGAGGATCACCTGAGCCCAGGAGGTGGAGGCTCAACGAGCTATGACTGGGCATGCCACTGCACTCCAGCCTAGGTGACAGAGTGACATCATGTTCAAAAGAAAGGAATGATAATAATAACAGGACCAGCAGACAGAAAATCAGTAAGGATACAGAAGCTTGAATAACACCGTTAACCAATCTGACCTAACTAACTATACAACGCTCTACACAAACTACCAGAATACACATTCTGTTCAAGTGCATTTGGAACACTCACCAAGATATACCATATTCGGGCCAAAAAAACAACTCTTGGTAAATTTAAAAGGTTTCAAGTCTTATCATGAATTTCTTCTTACCACTGTGATATTAATTCAGAAATCAGTGACAAAAAAAATCAATAGGCAATCCCAATATTTGAAATCAAAACATACTTTTAAAATAAACAATGGAGGCCAGGAGCAGTGGCTCACGCCTGTAATTCCAGCACTTTGGGAGGTCGAGGCAGGTGGATCACAAGGTCAGGAGTTCAAGACCAGTCTGGCCAAGATGGTGAAACCCCGTCTCTACTAAAAATACAAAAATTACCCGGTCGTGGTAGCAGGTGCCCATAACCGTAGCTATTCAGGAGGCTGAGGCAGAGAATTGCTTGAACCCCGGAGGTGGAAGTTGCAGCAAGCCAAAATCATGCTGCTGCACTCCAGCCTGGGTGACAGAGTGAGAATCTGTCTCAAAATATAAAACAAAATAAAATAAAAATAACCAAGGGGTAAAAAAAGGACAAATATATCAAGTATTTTAAGACAGTTAAAGCAATAATTGAAAGAGAAATTTATACAATTACATGACTATATTAGAGAAGAAACAAATCAGTGACTTCACCTTGTTCCTTAAGAAACCAGAAGAGCAAAAGAAAGATCAAGCAGAAGTCAATGAAATAGAAAACAGAAAAATAGGGCACACTCAATGAAATCAAAGGTTAGACCTACACTTCTGGGAGGATGGAATGGACATACTTTTCCCTATTCCTCCCACTAAGTACAAAATTCAAATGTGAACATTGTAAATAAAGCGAATATTCTCTGAAAGGTGGAGAGAAGGCAAATTAGCTCAGGATCACAGGACACAAGGCACAATATAGCAGTAAACTCCCTGGGTATTCTTCTTTTTGCCTAGTGTATCCTACTCCTGGAATGGAAGAAGTGAGTACATCAGGACATCGATGAACACAGACCAAAAAAAAGAATACCCAACAGGGCCGGGTGCGACGGCTCACGCCTATAATCCCAGCACTTTGGGAGGCCGAGGCGGGTGGATCACCAGAGGTCAGGAGTTGGAGACCAGCCTGGCCAACATGGCAAAACCCCGTCTCTACTAAAAATAAAAATTAGCTGGGCATGTTGGCCAGTGCCTATAATCCCAGCTACTCCGGAAGCGGAGGCACAAAAATCGCTTGAACTCGGGAGGCGGAGGTTGCAGTGAGCAGAGATCGTGCCACTGCACTCCAGACTGGGTGATAAAGACTGTCTCCAAAAAAAAAAAAGAAGCCCCCCAACAAAGCCTTCTCTCTCCAGACCAAATTACCAGTAAAGTGGTATGTTAACCAGAAAGAAAACTTTTGAAGAGGAACTGCTCTAATCCAGCATAACTCCACAGAAAAACTAGCCCCACCCACACCCGCAATGATCACATGGAGAACCTAGATATCCACCCTCATGAGACTGTAATGAAAACAATCCAAGATTCCCACCAGGTAGTGTCACAGCTAATTAAGCAGGGGAGTGGAACTTCCATTCCAACTGGCTAGTTAATGAGCGTCCACTCCCCACTGTGTCAGTGGAGAAAAGTGGGGAAGCCTGGACTTCCACCACCATCTGCCAGTAATAAGGCATCCCTCCCTGTCCCTACTGGAGTGATAGCAGAGAAGACCCAGTAGAGAGTCAGAACTTTCACCTACACACAGTAACAAATGAGGCCACATCCACCACAGAGATCAGGTGGGGAGCCACAACTCCCAACTCTGCAAAGATCTAAAAGGGAGTTTGCCCCAAATGTCAACATAGACAAGGTAGAGAACCTGAACTTCATCCCCTACCTGGCTTCACAAGGTGGCACCAACACTCTACCCCTGTTAGATAAGTGTAAGAGAACACTAGTTAAAAGAGTTGTTTACCAGGCCGGGCGGGGTGGCTCACACCTGTGATCCCAGCACTTTGGGAGTCTGAGGTGGGCGGATCACAAGGTCAGGAGACAGAGACCATCCTGGCTAACACGGTGAAATCTTGTCTCTACTAAAAATCAAAAATTAGCCGGGCGTGGTGGCGGGCGCCTCTAGTCCCAGCTGCTTGGGAGGCTGAGGCAGGAGAATGGCGTGAACCCGGGAGGCAGAGCTTGCGGTGAGCTGAGATCTCGCCACTGCACTCCAGCCTGGGCGACAGAGCGAGACTCCGTCTCAAAAAAAAACAACAAAAAAAACAGTAGTTTAAGTAAGATGCATAGTCTCATGACAACACAAAAATGCCCAGGTTTCAATCAAAAGTTATTTGTGATACCAAAAAGATACGAAGAATTGGGAAGATTTCAAATTGAATGGAAAAAGGCAATAAACAAATGCAAACATCAAGATATCTTAATTCTAATATCTCACAGATACATTAGAATTAACTGAAAAAAATTTTTTGTTTGTTTGTTGTTTTTTGTTTGTTTTTTGAGATGGAGTCTCGCTCTGTTGCCCAAGCTGGAGTGCACTGGCATGATCTCAGCTCACCGCAAGCTCCACCTCCCAAGTTCAAGCGATTCTCCTGCCTCAGCCTCCTGAGCAGCTGGGATTACAGGTGCCGCCATCACTCCTGGCTAATTTTTGTATTTTTAGTAGAGACGGGTTTTCGCCATGTTGGCCAGGCTGGTTTTGAACCCCTGACCCCAGGTGACTAACCCACCTTGGCCTCCCAAACACAATTTTTAGGCCAGGCATGGTGGCTCACGCCTGTAATCCCATCACTTTGGGAGGCCGAGGTGCGTGGATCACCTCAGGTCCAGAGTTCCAGAACAGCCTGACCAACATGGACAAACTCTGTCTCTACTAAAAATACAAACTTAGCCAGGCATGGTGGCACATGCCTGTAATCCCAGCTACTTAGGAGGCTGAGGCAGGAGAATCACTCGAACCTGGGAGGCGGAGGTTGCAGTGAGCTGAGATCACGCCATTGCACTTCAGCCTGGGCAACAAGAACGAAATTTTGTCTCAAAAAAGAAGAAAAAAATAATTCAGCGGAACAAATATCCAAATCGTATCAATGAACTAAAATAAACAGATATAAAATACAATAAAGAAAAATGGTTTTGGCATAGTGAATTGAGGTAGAAAAAAATACGACGAGAAATGTAATTCCAAAAATGTTCAAGTAACTTAAAAAAAAGCAGGAAAAAGAACAATCAAAAAACTAAAACTAAAACAAGGCGTGGTGGCTCAGACCTGTTATTCTAGCACTTTGGGAGGCCAAGGTGGGTGAATCACCTAAGGCCAGGAGTTCAAGACCAGCCTGGCCAACATGGTGAAACCCCATCTCTACTAAAAATATAAAAATTAGCTGGGTGTGGTGGCACATGCCTGTAATCCCAGCTACTTGGGAGACTGAGGCACAAGAACTGCTTGAACCCGGGAGGCAGAGGTTGCAGTAGGCCAAGATTGAGCCACTGCACTCCAGCCTGGGCAAGAGTAAAACTTTGTCTCAAAAAAAAAAAAAGGACTCTGACAACATCTGTAAGTATGTAAATGACAAATAAAATACCTAAAAACAGCAAATACCTAAAAACAGCAAATAAAAGACAAAAACTGGCCAGGTGCAATGGCTCACAACTGTAATCCGAGCACTTCGGGAGGCCAAGGAGAGCAGATCACTTGAGGTTCGGTGTTGGAGACCAGCCTGGCCAACATGGTGAAACTCCGTCTCTACTAAAAACACACAAAAAAAATTTAGGCGGGCATGGTGCTGGGCGCCTGTAATAGCTACTCTGGAGGCTGAGGCAGGAAAATTGTTTGAACCCATTAGGCAGAGGTTGCAGTGAGCCGAGATCATACCACTGCACTCCACCCTGGGTGACAGAGTGATACTCCGTCTCAAAAAAAAAAAAAAAAAAGACAAAGACAAAGATTGACAAACTGGATTTAAAAAACATAACCTACAGCCAAGCATGGTGGCTCACGCCTATAATGCCAGCACTTTGGGAGGCCATGACAGAAGGGTCTCTTGAGCCCATGAGGTCGAGACCAGGCTGGGCAACATAACAAAATCCCGTCCCTACAAATAATAAAAAAATTAGCCAGGTGTGATGGTGCACATGTGTGGTCCCAGTTACTTGGCAGGCTGAGGTGGGGGAATTGTTTGAGCCCAGGAGGTCTAGGCTGCAGTAAACCATGATTGTGCCACTGCAATCCAGCCTGGGTGACAGAGCAAGACCATGGCTCAAAAAAAAAAAAAGGCCAGGCACGGTGACTCACACCTGTAATCCCAGCACTTTGGGAGACCAAGGAAGGCAGATCAAGAGGTCAAGTGTTCGAGACCAGCTTGTTCGACATAGTGAAACCCGGTCTCCACTAAAAATACAAAATTAGCCGGGCGTGGTGGTGCATGCGTGTAATCCCAGCTACTCAGGAAGCTGAGGCAGGAGAATTGCTCCAACCTAGGAGGTGGAGGTTGCCGTGAGCCAAGATCGCACCATTGCACTCCAGCCTGGGCAACAAGAGTGAAACTCCATCTCAGGAAAAAAAAAAAAAAGGTATATATAAGTCAGCAATGAAGAAAATGCAGGACTTGTACACAGAAAAATCACAAAACTTTACTGAAGTAAACTGAAGACAACATAAATAAATGGAAAGACATTTCATGTTCTTGGATTGCAACACCTTAATGTTGCTAAGATGTTACTACTCCAAAGCAATCTACACATTCAATAAAATCCCTGTCAAAATCCCAAGAATGTTTTTTGCAGAAATTAAAATAAATACATTCTAAAACTCATGTAGAATCTCAAGGGACTTCAAATAGTCAAAACAATCTTGAAAAAGAGAAGAAATTTGAAGACATCACACTTCGTGATTTCAAAACTTACTACAAAGCTATAGCAATCAAAACAGTGTTGCCAGACTTGGTGGCTTATGCCTGTAATCCTAGCACTTTGGGAGGCTGAGGCGGATGGATCACCTGAGGTCGGGAGTTTGAGACCAGCCTAACCAACATAAAGAAACACAGTCTCTACTAAAAATACAAAAATTAGCCGGGCGTGGTGGCACATGCCTGTAATCCCAGCTACTGGGGAGGCTGAGGCAGGAGAATAATTTGAACCCAGGAGGCACAGGTTGCAGTGAGCCACCTGGAAAAAAAAAAAAAAAAAAAAAAAAAGAAAAACAAAACACAGTGTTGTACTGGCATAAAAACAGAGCACTGAAAGAGAATAGAGAGTTCAAAAATAAACTCTTGCTTATATGGTGAAGTAATTTTCAACAAAAGTGCCAGGATCATTCAGTGGGAAAGAGACTCTTCAGCAAACAATGTTGGGAAAACTGCATTATCTACATGCAAAAGAATGTAGGTGGACACTAATCTTACACCACACGCAAAAATTGACTCAAAATGGATCAAAGACCTAAACATAAGAGCTACATCTGGGCTGGGCATGGTGACTCACACCTGTAATCCCAGCACGTTGGGAGGTCGAGGCAGGCAGATCACGAGGTCAGGAGATCAAGACCATTCTGGCAAACATGGTAAAACCCCGTCTCTACTAAAACTACTAAAAAACTAGCCGGGCGTGATGGCAGGTGCCTGCAGTCTCAGCTATTCGGGAGGCTGAGGCGGGAGAATGGCGTGGACTGGGGAGGCGGAGCTTGCAGTGAGCTGAGATTGTGCCACTGCACTCCAGCCTGGGCGACAGAGTGAGACTCTGACTCAAAAATAAATAAATAAATAAATATAAAAATCATAATGTCAACAAATTTGCTCAACTATAACAGAAAAAGAAAGCTTACAAGAGAATGTAGAGCTCATAGTTTCTACTTAGTGTTTGTTAGATAAATGGTTTAATCGGACTGAAAATCCTGAAAAACTGCTTGAATCATAAAGAATCTATGAAATATGGAAGCATTTTCTAGCTTGTTTCTGAAACCTCTGAAAAAAACCTCCTCATGTATCAATACAAGCTAACCTGCTTTACAGAAATCAGAAGAAAACTACGGCTGGGCGCGGTGGCTCACGTCTATAATGCCAGCACTTTGGGAAGTCGAGGCGGGCAGATCATGACGTCAGGAGTTCGAGGCCAGCCTGGCCAACATGGTGAAACCCCCGCTCTACTAAAAATACAAAAATTAGCCAGGCATGGTGGCAGGCGCCTGTAATCCCAGCTCCTTGTGAGGCTAAGGCAGGAAAGTTGCTTGAACCTCGGAGGCAGAGATTGCAGTGAGCCGAGATCGCACCACTGCACTCCAGCCTGGGACCCAGCGAGACTCTGTCTCAAAAAAAAAAAGAAAAAGAAAAAAGAAAACTATACATTTCATTACATGTATACATCTGTCTTTCATATACTTGTAACTCAGAAAACCATGCTTTCACAAATATAATAATAGAAATACAATAACATTGGCAATCATAACATTCGTGAAACTGTAAAGAATAAACTGGCCAGATGCTGTCTCTTACACCCTAGAACCCAGGATCTAGTCAAAGCTTCTCTTGGTTGTATGAACTCACTTCATGGACCTGTCATAAGGCTCAAAAGAGATACTGTAAACAAAAGCATCTTGTAAACTGCATAAGCCTGTAGATATGCGGTTCATCTAAATCCAGGCACTTTAACGACTGACAGCTGCCCCCCCAGAACCTCCTTTCTCCATTCTTAACATAAACAACTTATATTTCCAAGTCCAGTTCAAAAGTTATATTCTTGGAAGCCTCTGCGTCCCTCCTGTCCATCCAGGCAGAACTAATCCATCTACACTCTAGTATTATGCTCTCATAACTCTTGGCTCTTCACCAGTTCATTCAAGAGTGTAATGAGCAGTTAAAATATGTCAGGCATCATGCTATGCACTGGAGAAAAAAATCTTAAATGTGTAAAGCTTACAAAGCTTTTTCACACACATTATCTCATTTCATACTTTAAAAATATCCCATAGGATCATGATTATGTGTTTACAATTTCTCTAACCAGAATAAATTCCCAGGGGGTAGAGACTAAGTGTGATTCATCTTTGATTCCCCAGAGTTCTAATGCAGTGTCTGGCACCCAGAAGACACCCATTAAGCACTTGATAAATGAATGAATGAAGGAGTAACAGACACTTGTTCGATTACTAAAATATCAATCAGGGCTGACACTGAAATAATCTTTCCACAAAGTTTCCACAGGGGAAAGGGGAAAAATACATTATATTATATACAAACACATCTGGGGAGCGAAAATTCCTCCCTACGGCAGAGCATCTCCAACTCAAGTTTAACTGTTTAACAAAGCCACATAGCAACTGAAGATGGATTTGATTTTACTACTGGACAAACAAGCTCTTAGTGAAGAACAATGAGTTCTGCATAAAAGCTCCTATGTAAATCCTTGGTAAAACTGGACATTATTACACAAATATTAAAAAATTAACTATTAAAATAAACACTTAAAGAGCTTCTGCACAGCAAAAAAAAAAACCCAAAAATATATCATCAGAGTGAACAGGCAACCTAGAGAATGGGAGAAAATGTTTGCAATCTATCCATCTGAGAAAGGTCTAATATCCAGGATCTACAAGGAATTTAAACAAATTTATAAGAAAAAAAAAAAAACCCCCATCAAAAAGAGGGTGAAGGGTATGAACAGACACTTCTCAAAAGAAGATATTTATGTGGCCAACAAACATATGAAAAAAAGCTCATCATCACTGCTCATTAGAGAAATGCAAATCAAAACCACAATTAGATACCATCTCATGCCAGTTAGAATGGTGATCATTAAAAAGTCAGGAAACAACAGATGCTGGAAAGGATGTGGAGTTACAGGCACGCTTTTACACCGTTGGTGGGAGTGTAAATTAGTTCCATCATTATGGAAGACAGTGTGGCGATTCCTCACAGTGACCAATTTAAATTATATTTTACATGTAATAAAACCATTTTCTATTTACAAAAATCAAATAAAGTCTCGTAAAGCAAACACGCCTCCATTTATTTCCCACTTTTTGCACAAAATTGGATTTTCACTGTAACTGAGGTGTGCTAAATGCATGGTTAAGCTAGTGTCAGCATCATCTTCCTATAAATTACAGATGCCTTCTGTGAGCAGGTCTCCTGCAGACTCATGTATGTTGTATTTTGAGATCTACTTTAGAGGATATTTTAAGACTTTTAGAACCAGAAATACCATTGGACCCAGCAATCCCATTACTGGCTATATACCCAAAGGATTGTAAATCATTCTACTATAAAGACACATGCACACATGTTTATTGTGGCACTATTTACAATAGCAAAGACTTGGAACCAACCCAAATGCCCATCAAGCATAGACTGCATAAAGAAAATGTGGCACATATACACCATGGAATACTATGGAGCCAGAAAAAAGAATGAGTTCATGTCATTTTCAGGGACATGGATGAAGCTGGAAACCATCATCTCAGCAAACCAACACAGGAACAGAAAACCAAACACCACACGTTCTCACTCATAAGTGGGAGTTGAACAATGAGAACACATGGGCACAGGGAGGGGAACATCACACACCAGGGCCTGTCAGGGGATGGCGGGCAAGGGGAGGGATAGCATTAGGACAAATACTTAATGCATGCGGGGCTTAAAACCTACACGACAGGTCGATAGGTGCAGCAAACCACCATGGCACACGTATACCCATGTAACAAACCTGCACGTTCTGCACATGTATCCCAGAACTTAAAGTATAATTTTAAAAAATTTTCAAAATAAAAAATAAACAAAGTCTTGTTACGGGGTAATATTAATTTGCGTTACCACCTATTTCAACACGGCAGACAATTGTACCATCTGAGACAAACGGAGCTTTGACATGAAATCTTAAAATACCCCATGAGTGGTGGCCGGGCGCGGTGGCTCACACCTGTAATCCCAGCACTTTGGGAGGCCCAGGCGGGCAGATCACTGGGTCAGTAGATTGAGACCATCCTGGCTAACATGGTGAAACCCCATCTCTACTAAAAATACAAAAAATTATCAAGGCGTGGTGGCAGGCGCCTGTAATCCCATCTACTCCTGAGGCTGAGGCAGTAGAATGGCGTGAACCCGGGAGGTGGAGCTTGCAGTGAGCCAGATCGGGCCACTGCACTCCAGCCTGGGCAACAGAGCCAGACTGCATCTCAAAAAAAAAAAAAAAAAAAAAAAAAAAACCCCATGAATGGATTGATAGACAGAAAGTGAAAAAATCCAATGCTACCAGCTCTCATAAGCTCAAATTTCAATTCTCTACTGTACAAAAATCCCTGGTATAAGTGAGAGATATACTTCAAGATCTTTGCATATTCCAAAGTTTACGGCTGTCACTGACAGAGAGCTTCTTCTGTAAACTTCCCACGTTTGCACTGAAGAGCACTGTGTCTGGGGACTATTTTACTATCACTAGCTTCATAATGGTGTTTTCTCCTTGGTGTAATATTTCACAAAGAGACAAAGAATACGTATGTGTGTATGTGACTCATTCATGCTAGTTACCACGTAAATAACAACAAGCAGCAAATATGAAGTTAAAAGTGAAGTTGAAGTGTAAATGCTGCCGTCCAGATGGGTGAGGCTTACTCATCCATCAAGCGACGTCCTCAACCTCGCCTCCACCGCACACAGCGTTCAAGTTTCCATCTCAACAGAACGTCCGCATCATGAACCTTTACGGTTCATAAATAGTCGAGAAAGCTAACATCAAATTCTTGAATGCCAAGAGTCTACAAATTATTCCATTCACAGATGTTATAATCAGATTTCTTTTTTTTTTTTTTTGATATGGAGTCTTGCTCTCACCCAGACTACAGTGCAGTGGCACGACCTTGGCTCACTGCAACCTTCATTATAGCAGTGTGAAAACAAACTAATAACCCTCCCTGAGGCGCCTTCTCCTTAGGCAACCAGCTGTCTCCATGCTCCTCCTCTGCCCCCTGTTCTTTCTTTTCCCCTCATGAGGCCCAAGTGATAAACAGGGCCAGCCGCAGCCCCAGCCCCAGCCCCAGCCCCGTCCTACTGCAGGCCTGTGTGGCTGCTGGAGAGGCCGTGCTCCTTTCCTCTCCCCGAGCCTGCCTCATACGCTTTCTGGATCCTGGAGGAAACTGACCCACTATTCTCATACTGGTGCAACATCACCAGTATGAGTACCAGTCTTGGTACAGCTTCCAAGACCTCAAAGCTGTACCATTTGAGCCAGGCTTTTTTCTTGTCTCCACTTGCTAGGGCTGTCGTTGGGACAGTCCTAGAGGGTGGTGCCAATGGATGAATGGATGGATGGACAGTAGTCCAGGGATGACGTCCCTGTCTGTCCTGAACTCGGCCCTTCCTCCAATGAGAAGCCTTCCTGAGTGAGTATATACAGTCATCCCTTGGTATCCATGGAGGATTAGTTCTAGGGTCCCCGGGAATGCCAAAATCCATGGATGCTCAAGTCTCTGATATAACATGGCCTAGTATTTACGTATAAGCTATGCACATCCTCCCGTAGACATCAGACTATTACTAGATTATTTATGATATGTCATACAATGCAGATGCTACATGAATGGTCGTGATACTGTATTCTTTAGGGAATGATGACAAGAACAAAGTCTGCACATGTTCCATAGAAACATAACCATCCAATTTATTTTCTGAATATTTTCCATCTGCTGTTGCTGAATCTACAGATGCAGAGCTCCTGGATACGAGAGCCAAGTGTGCTTTGAGAGTAGGGTGGGTGAGGTTGCTAATGAGTACAGGGGAGCAGGTGTTGATCGGGAGGACCCTGCACTGGGGCATCTGGACTTTCTGCCTCAGGACTTGAGACTCCAGTTGGATGGCAAAGGCAGACTCAGCCCAGGTCAAAGCCGTCCCCTTGAAATTTCATTTTATCCCAAGCTCTTTCTGGACCCTGGAATTTGGCATCCCCTAGGCCCTGCGTGGAAGGACAGCTGAACCAGGTTTTAGATAACATGTCTAGAAGAGGGAGCCCCTAGTGTGTGCCCGGCACTTTCCCCACAGGATCCTCTAGCTAGAATATCCAAGGGTCATGGAGAGAAATACCCAGTTAAAATATCAGAAATGAAGAAGTGATACCATTAGAGACACTAAAAAGATCATTAGGTAATAGTATTAGCTTTTGTATTCTGAGATCCAACAGCAGCAGTCACTTCCCCCCACCCCTATGTGTATCCCAGGACCACCCTGGGCAGGGAGTGCTGAAGTTAGGGAGCACCCATGGATGCTCTGATGCTGGCCCTGGGCTTCGGGGGTGACAGTGATGAGGAACTGGGTGCACACATGAGTGGGGCAGCCGGGCCTGGCCAGAGAAGCAACACACACGTGTACAGACGTGTTTACCCACATACACGTGTGCACGTACGTGCACAAACACATCGCAGGCAGGCATGTTGACGCCTCAGGCAGCGGAGGACCCTGACTATGGGCCCTGCTGACCCGGGCAAGGCCCCATTGTGATGCGTGCCATGACCTCAGAATGTCACTGGTGCTTAGCACCTATCCGCTCTCTGGCCTGCCTCAGTGTTCTACAGCAGTTACACACAGGCGGTGGTATCTGTGAGCAGCTCTGTGGACTCAAAGGTTTTCTCCCTGAGAGGCATAACCCAGGCCAGCTGATTCATCAGAATCAGGTGAGTGTGACCTGCTCTCTTCCCTCCAGGTTGACTTGGGGACAGTGGCTACGGTGTGGGCGGTGTTGGCATCTGTGGGGCAGCTACCGAGGAGGGTCATCCCTGAGCACTCACCAGGCGCCTGTTCTACACTGCCCGTGTAGACGATTGGCTCTTTCGTCCTCATGGTGGCTTCGTAGAGTGGGTGCTGTTCCCAAATGTACCCATTCGACAGATGAGACGTCTGGGGTCAGAGAGGCAGTAACCGGCCTGGGAATCCAGACGTGACGCTGAGTTTTGCTCTCAGCCCTGCCGTGTGCTGTGCTGGAATTCAGGCCTGAACCCTGTGACCTCCCTGCCCTAGATCCCAAATCTACCCAGGTTTCCGATCCCGATGGGGCAGAGCCTGGTCCTGGCAGAGCCACTGGTATAGATCCACTGTGGGTGGGGTGAATAGGACGGTCCTCAGAACACCTCTGTGCCCTAAGCTGGGTCCTGATGGTCGCTGTGGGCCCCACTGAACACACATGGTCCCTTGTCCGGGGGAGCCTGCTGCCCTTGGGCAGCTGTGGAAAATGAAGGAGCCCTGGAGGGCTGGCTGAGGGGAGACTATCTTCCCTTCTGTTCAAAGGGGTCCAGGCACTAGGGTTCTCCCCAGGTATTTCTTGCTCTGTGTGGTCCTCTCGAGGCCTCGCCCTCCTTTTGCCCTGAGTATTCCCAGGAGGGACGGTCCACCCAGGTGTTCTCCAGGACCAAGGACCCACTGTTCTTCCTCAGTGACCCAGGAAAATGAAGCCTCCTCCTCTAGGGACAGCTCAGAATGGTGGACTCCACAGTCCCTCTGCGAGAGACGTGGTTTCCATGAGTACAATAGATCTTTTTCATCCCCAAGCCGAACACCCTCCTGCTCAACAGGCGTTATTCCTAAAGTGGATTCACTGTTCAGACTGAAGGGCCGCGGTAGCCAAAGTGATGAGCGGAGTAGAACCGAGCAGTCAGGAGAGATCTTGTTCCCTGTAGGAAACGGGGCATCTCTGTGGCCCTGAGCATCCCAGGAGGCTGAGTGTACAGAGACCTCTGGTCGCTGACCCTAGTCTGCCTCCACATCCCTGGAATAGCGCATCATGGGCCCTTCACCCTTGGCAGGTGGAAACCATTCAACCTGCTGGGGCAGGTGTGCCCCCATTTCATGGCATTTGGGGACAACAGGATTCTCTGTCTAGGTCCCACTGTACTCAAGTCCTTGGGAAGATGCCCACCCCTGCTTGGGACTTGAGACTCCAGAGACTCGAGCAGCTGTGGGCCACTGCGTCTGGCCCCTTTTTACCTGGGGGCCAGACCCAAAGCCATGTAACAATATCCAGCCAAAGCCATGAAGCTCTATCAGTGATGGAGAGTCCTTTTAGGCACTGGTGGCTTACATTAAGATTCAGTCCAATAACATGACTAAGCAATCTTAGATACTGGAACAGCCCACTGTTCTTACCTCAAAACTCTTGCGTAAAGCATCAACACCAAGATAGAAAAGCATCTGCCATGTCTGCTCTTCTGCCCGTAGTTTTTGCCAGATTCGATGCAGTCTTTCATAAAGATGAATTCCCAAGCAGGTCAGAACTTCTTCTTGGGCTATGTCTATTGTCTTTGCATGCCTTTCTCTTCGCCTATAAAAGGGAATAATCACACACTAATACCTTTAACTGAAACAGTAAAAGATGGATAACACAGCTGCAAGTTCAGGTTTTAAACACAATGTGCTTACCTAGTAACAAGACAGTTATACATTTACACTCAACGTATATGTTGCTATACAAGCATGCATGTCTACAATCAATGAGAAATACACATGCAAGTAGAATTTAGTCCTTGTATTGCTAAAAATAAAGTAATTCAGGAACTGGCTCTAAAAAGATGGGTTTTAGGGCACAAAGCAATCACATATAAGTGTCCAGCTCACAGTAGACACAACAGTTCCTTTTACTTTCCAATTATAGCAAAACATTTTTCCCTTCATTAGGTTTTTTGTTTTGAGGAGGAATGGAGAAAGGCAATGCCAAAGTGATTCATCACGGGCAAGAGTCCTCCACCAGGCCAGTCTTTACAAGTGTTCACAGAACTTTGGCAATAAAAAAGCCCTTTGTATTCTAGTAGAAAATAGGCACCCAAATGAGGGTTGATACCCTAAATACAAAAGGAAATGAATTTGATTTATTCTATTAACATCATCATCTGATTTTATTTTTACAACAAAGCCAGAGATAATACTTTAGGTTTCTATGCAGTAATAATAATATAATATACACAGTTCATGAATTACATTCAATAAGGCATTTCTTAATCCCCTACTGCAAAGATCTGACTTATGCAAAAACCATTATTGTGAATAAAATTTACACACGATAATGCATGGATAGAGGGAGAAAAATCCCTTCTAATCATTTTCAAATGAAAATGATAGTCTGTAACAACGAAAGCCAAAAAAGCCTGCCTCCCTTCAAGCAAGAACTAGCAGAGGATTGAACCAAACACCAGAGAACAGTTTTTCCCTATTTTCAGTCAATTAAGAAATGCATACTTTAAAGAGAAGCAAAATCTTTACAGGCATACTTTAATTTATACATATATCATATGTACTGAGACAGAAGGTGATGAAAATAAACTTTCAGTAATAAAATGAAGCAAAGCGCTAGATAGCCCATTCTAGCAAATTACATACTCATACCCTCCTGTGAACTCTGGCTCAACACGACCCAAAAGATGTGCAATGAAGTCTGTTTCACAGCAAACATGTATGTGTCGTTCATGTGGACAGCACCGCAAGCCTTCATAAAGTGCAGCACAGTAGCCCTTTTCTTTGCTGCAGTCAAGTTCACCAATAAGGATATTGTATGCTCGGAGGACTTTATTTTTGCAATCAGTGCAAAACCTGTTGAAAAGAAAAACCTCAAAATTAAGAACTGGCTGTGCAATTATTTCTTGTGGCATATAACAGTGTACTAGATGATGGCACTCTCTCCCATCTACAGCATCCAAAAAAAGCCTCCATACACACATTTAAAACATACGCATGTAAGGTAAATACAAATTTAGGGATTGCATAAATACAGATAGACCTTCATTGGCAAATTATTTTTAAACTAGAGAAACACATAGCCTAAAAGAATGAGGCAGATACATACCTATTATTTCATAAAATGCATGCCCAGAAAAGTATTAGTTACCAAGAACTAGCATATCTCCACTTCAAAAGCTATTTGCACAGGTCAGAAATAAAACAATAGAGGCAACAAACCAATGACTCTTGATTGGTTTGTTCTTTCTCCTTCCAGCCTCTGAAAATAGATGGTCTCTTCAGCCAGGAAACCTTGACTCCAATTTCTATTACAACATTTGAATATTTCACTAGCTAAGCATTTGAGGATAGGGGTAGGGGTTGGGGTGGGGAGAAGAATGGGAAAGTGGTGCATGTATTTTTTAATTCTCTGATTATTTCCAAAATGCCAAATTCTGTCTTCCCAAAAATGCCTATTTCTCAATAACAAACATAATATACAAAAAAACATACACGGAAACTGGTTTAAACTTAAGTGTATATAATGTGGCAAAAGAATAGAAGAGTTTGTGAATGTAGGGAAGGAAGAAAATTTCTTTCAGAAACCAAATATCAATCAATCAGAAAGAAATAATAGAGCCTGGTTTCTTTATCTTTGAATTCCTGGAACAAGAAGAACTTGGTCAGGTGGAAAAGCCACGCTCACAATAAGAGTAACTGGCTAAGAAGATTAGTTAAGTGAAACAAGGAAATTTTGATCTCTTTGATTTAAATTCATCTCCCAAATGAGCTCATCTATGCGTATGGCCTCAACTAACGTGGCTATAAAGATGACTTGTGACTCTACAGCTCCATTCAAATCTCTGCTATTGCCTGAGGGCCAGACCCATATCGAAAAGTGACAAGACATGACAGATGTCCAATAGGCAACACCTTAAATTCACTGTCCAAGGGTAATGCTGTTCTATTCTTATGTTCCTTCTCAATCCCTGTTAAGAACACTGCCATTCAGAGCCATTCAGAGTCACCCAGGCTGGAAATCTAAGTTAATTCCAACTTCTCCCTGGGTCTTCCTATTGAGTAGAGCCAACTAGTATTCACTCTTTCTTGTTTCTCCTGTAGGTCCCTATTTTCAATTCCCTCTGGCATGGTTTAAGTTGCCTATGCTATATATATATATATTTATTTTTTTTTTTTTGAGGCAGAGTCTCTCTTTGTTGCCCAGGCCGGAGTGCAGCGGCGCCATCGCGGCTCACTGTAACCTCTGCCTCCTGGGTTCAAGCGATTCTCCTGCCTCAGTCTCCTGAGTCGCTGGGATTACAGGTGCCCACCACTATACCCAGCAAATTTTTTGTATTTTTTAGTAGAGACAGGGTGTCGCCAAGTTGGCCAGGCTGGTCTTGAACTCTTGACCTCAGGTGATCCACTCACCTTGGCCTCCCAAAGTGCTGAGATTACAGGCTTGAGCTACCGCACCCAGCCCACTGTTTTTTTTTTTCTTTTTTAAAGCTTCTTAACTGACTTTCCTGTTTCCACTCTTCCTAGCATTGAAGCATTTCTTACACCAAAATAATTTTTCTAGCACAAATCTGATTATCTGTGTCTCAGCTTAAAAACCTTTCAGCTGGCCAGGCATGGTTGCTCACGCCTGTAATCCCAGCACTTTGGGAGGCTGAGGCCGGCAGATCACCTGAGGTTGGGAGTTTGAGACCAGCCTGACCAACATGGAGAAACCTCGTCTCTAGTAAAATACAAAAATTAGCCAGGCGTGGTGGCGCATGCCTGTAATCCCAGCTACTCCGGAGGCAGAAGCAGGAGAATCACTTGAACCCGGGAGGTGGAGGTTGCAGTGAGCCAAAATCGCACCACTGCACTCCAGCCCGGGCAACAAGAGCAAAACTCTGTCTCAAAAAAACAAAACAAAACAAAACAAAAAACTTTTCAGTTGTCTCTTATTATTAATACTTCTGATTTATACTCTTCTTCGTGCTTTTTTTTTTTTTAAGATGGAGTTTCACTCTGTCACCCAGGCTGGAGTGTAGTGGTGATCTTGGCTCACTGCAACACCCGCCCCCCAGGTTCAAGCGATTCTCCTGCCTCAGACTCCTGAGTAGGTGGGATTACATGCGCCCACCACCACACTTGGCTGATTTTTGTGTTTTTAGTGCAGACGGGGTTTCACCATGTTGGCCAGGCTGGTCTTGAACTTCTGACCTCAAAGTGATCCCCCCACCTCAGCCTCCCAAAGTGTTGGCATTACAGGCATCAGCCACCACGCCCGGCCTAGACTTCTTACTATAGTATTTACCCTTCTACCGCCATATCTTTGTTTCATGCACACACGTTTTGCTGGACCAATAGTAGATAACGATGTTTCTTAAAATGAAGATATGGGCTGGGCGCAGTGGCTCACGTCTGTAATCCCAGCCCTTTGGGAGGCAGAGGCGGATGGATCATCTGAGCTCAGGAGTTTGAGATCAGCCCGGCCAACATGGTGAAACCCCGTCTCTACTAAAAATACAAAAATTAGCTGGATGTGGTGGCATACACCTGTAATCCCAGCTACTCAGGAGGCTGAGGCAGGAAAATTGCTTGAACCCGGGAGGCAGAGGTTGCAGCGAGCCAAGATCGCACCACTGCACTCCAGCCTGCATGAGAAGAGCGAAACTCCATCTCAAAGAAGAAAAAAAAGAATATATGTTAAATTAGAGGCTCTAAGCCCACTTGGTAAACAGAGGCAACAATGCTGACAAATAATGTTAAATTATGTTATTTCACTAAAGTTTTAAATATGGGCAAAAATATACAAAAATTAACACAAAATGGATTAAAAACTAAATGTTAACATCTGAAAACCATAAAACTAGAAGAAAACATAGGGGAAAATCTTCATGACACTGGACTAAGTGATGATTTCTTGGCTATGACACCAAAAGCACACATGCACAACAAAAACAAAAATAGACGCTTCTCTGAGAAAACACCAAATGGCGGATGATGCTGGTGGCGGCCGGCGGTGGGGATCGCCTGGGATGGGGAAACGCGGTGGCTTCCGCGGAGGTTTTGGCAGTGGCATCCGGGGCCGGGGCCGCGGCCGGGGCCGGGGCCGGGGCCGAGGCCGCGGCTGAGGCTGCAAAGCTCATGGAGGCAAGGCCAAGGATAAGGAGTGGATGCCTATCACCAAGCTGGGCCGCCTGGTCAAGCACATGAAGATCAAGTCCCTGGAGGAGATGTATGTCTTCTCCCTGCCCATGAAGGAATCTGAGATCACTAACTTTTTCCTGGGGGCCTCTCTCAAGGACAAGGTTTTGAAGATTATGCCGGTGCAGAAGCAGACCCGCGCTGGCCAGCGCACCAGGTTCAAGATGTTTGTTGCCATTGTGGACTACAATGGCCACATCGGTCTGGGTGTTAAGTGCTCCAAGGAGGTTGCCACTGCCATCCACGGGGCCATCATCCTGGCCAAGCTCTCTATTGTCCCTGTGCACAGAGGCTACTGGGGGAACAAGATCAGCAAGCCCCACACCATCCCTTGCAAGGCGACAGGCCGCCACGGCTCTGTGCTGGTGCGCCTCATCCCCATGCCCAGAGGCACTGGCATCCTCTCAGTGCCTGTACCCAAGAAGCTGCTCATGATGGCTGGTATTGATGACTGCTATACCTTAGCCAGGGGCTGCACTGCCACCCTGGGTAACTATACCAAGGACACCTTTCATGCCGTCTCTAAGACCTACAGCTACCTGATCCTCGACCTCTGGAAGGAGACTGTATTCATCAAGTCTTCCTGTCAGGAATTCACTGACTACCTCGTCAAGACCCACACCAGAGTCTCCATGCAGAGGACCCAGGCTCCAGCTGTGGCTACAACACAGGGTTTTTATACAAGAAAAATAAAGTGAATTAAGCCTGAGGAAAAAAAAAAAAAAAAAGACTACAGTCATATCACTTAACAATGGGACACATTCTGAGAAATGCATTGTTAGCTATTTTGCTGCTGTGCGAACATCAGAGTGTACTTACACAAACCTAGGTAGTATACATTTTTATTTATATTTTTTTCACATGGAAAACCAAATGTCCCAGCACCATCACTGAATATTAATCATTTCCTCTACTTGATCTACAACGCAGTATGCTCTATTATAATCTTACGGGCCCACTGTCATATATGTGGTCCATCACTGACCAAAATGTCATCACGTAGCACATGACTATACATTAAACTTAAAAACTTTGGCACAGCAAAGACGATCAACAGAGTAAAAAGGCAACCCAAAGAATGGGAAAAAATATTTGCAAACCATATATTGAATAAGAGGTTAATAGTCAGAATATAAAGAACCACTAGAACTCAATCACAGAAAAAAATAGCCTAATTTAAAAATGGGCAAAGCCGGGATCATGCCACTGCACTCCAGCCTGGGCAAGAAAGAAGATCCTGTCTCAAAAAAATAAAATAACTTAAAAGTAAATAAATAAATGGGCAAAGCATGAATAGACATTTCTCCAAAGATTATATACAAATGGCCAGCAAGCATATGAAAAGATGCTCAACATCACTAATCATCAGGAAAACGCACATCAAAAACACAATGAGATATCACCTTAAACCAATTAGAATGACCACTATCAAAACAACAACAACAAATAACAAGTGTTACCGAGGATGTGAAGAAATTGGAACCCTTATGCACCGTTGGCAGGCATGTATAATGGTACAGCTGGTATAGAAACCGGTATGAAAGTTCTTCAAAATAAGACTACCATATGATCCAGGAATCTCACTTTTAGGTATATATCCAAAAGAACTGATAGCAAGGATCTTGAAGAGATATTTGCACACTCATGTTCATTACTGCATTTATTGACAACAGGCAAAATGTAAGAGCAACCTTCAATGTCCATCAATGTATGAATGGATAAAGAAATGTGAATAGCCACGTGCAGTAATCCCAGCACTTTGGGAGGCCGAGGCGAGTGGATCACTTGAGGTCTGGAGTTCGAGACCAGCCTGACCAACATGGTGAAACCCTGTCTCTACTAAAAATACAAAAATTAGCCAGGTGTGGTGGTGTGTGCCTGTAATCCCAGCTACTCAGGAGGCTGAGGCAGGAGAATCACTTGAACTTGGGAGGCAGAGGCTGCGGTGAACCGAGATCAAGCCACTGCACTCCTGCCTGGGCAACAGAGCGAGACTGTCTCAAAAAAAAAAAAAAAAAAGAAAAAAGAAAAGTGAATAATATCACATATACTGTGACACTCACTGTCCATTTTTAATAATCTCACAGTATTGTGACATTATTCACCTTTTAGAGGGGAATCCTGTCATATGCTACAACATAGATGAATGTTAGACATTATCTAAGTATTGTCTTAGATAATGGCTAAGTAAAATAAGCCAATCACAAAAATTCAAGTGCTACATTATTCCATTTATATTAGCTATCTAAAATAATTAAACTCAGAAAGAGAAAGAAGAATTGTGGTTGCTAGGGGGTGAGGGGAGAAAAAAGGTGTTCAATGGGTATAGTTTCAGGTGAGATGAAAAAGTTCTGGAGATCTGTTGTACAACAATGTGCATATAGTTAACAATATTGTAATGTACACTTAAAGACTGTTTAAAAGGTAAATTTATGTTTCACGGTTTTTTGAGACAGGGTCTCACTCTGTGGCCCAGGCTGGAGTGCAGTGGCATACTCTTGTCTCACTGTAGCCTCAACCTCCCTAGTAGGCTCAGGTGATCCTCCCCGCCTCATCCACCTGAGTACCTGGGACTACAGGTGTGTGCCACCACGCATGGCTAATTTTTGTATTCTTTGTAGAGACAGGGTTTTGCCATGTTGCCCAGGCTAGTCTTGAACTCCTGGGCTCAAACAATCCGCCCGCCTCAGTCTCCCAAAATGCTGAACTGTGAGACACCGTGCCTAGCCTTATTTTGTGTTCTTTTAAAACACACACACATGCAAGCAGGAACAGAAAGTCTCTCCTTTAGGAGAGAAAAAACGGACACAGAAATAACAACAAATACTTCCACATTTTCAGGTTATAAATAGCAAGTTCACATTTTCAGGTAATTAAATGGTCAAATGTCAAAGAGAACAATAATAAAACTTGAAATATTTTCCCATTTTACTGCTTTATACTCTCATAGTAGTTTAATATATGTTTGATTGTACAACTGTAAGCGTAAGTAAATAGCGAGTTAAAAATAGGATATAAAAGCCGTAAAAGAGAATTTTTCCCATTTGTAAAAGCAGCATTGCATATGACTTTTTTAAAACTTTTTTTTTCGAGACAGAGTCTCACTCTGTCACCCAGGCTGAAGTGCAGTGGCATGATCATGGCTCACTGCAGCCTTCAACCTTCCTGGGCTCAAGTGATCCTCCCACCTCAGCCTCCCGAGTAGATGAAACTGCAGGTGTGTCACTACACCCAGCTAATTTTTTAATTTTGTTTATTTATTTATTTTTATTTACTATTATCTTTTTTTTGAGATGGAGTCTCGCTCTGTCGCCCAGGCTGCAGTGCAGCGGCGCAAACTCGGCTCACTGCAAGCTCCACCTCCTGGGTTCACGCCATTCTCCTGCCTCAGCCTCCCAAGTAGCTGGGACTACAGGCGCCCACCATCAAGCCCAGCTAAATTTTTTGTATTTTTTAGTAGAGACGGAGTTTCACTGTGTTAGCCAGGATAGTCTCAATCTCCTGACCTCATGATCCGCCTGCCTCGGCCTCCCAAAGTGTTGGGATTACAGGCGTGAGCCACGGCGCCCGGCCTGTTGTTTTTTTTTTTTTTTGAGATGGAGTCTTGCTCTGTTGCCGAGGCTGGAGCGCAAATGGCGTAATCTTGGCTCACCGCAACCTCCACCTCTCAGGTTAAGTGAGTCTCCTGCTTCAGCCTCCTGAGTAGCTGGGATTACAGGCACACGCCACCAAGCCTGGCTAATTTTTGTATTTTTAGTAGAGATGGGGTATCACCATGTTGGCCAGGCTGGTCTTGAACTCCTAACCTCGTAATCCACCCACCTCTGCCTCCCAAAGTGCTGAGATTAGAGGAGTGAGCCACCACACTCAGCCTTTAGAAATGGGCCTCCCTATGTTGCCCAAGCTGGTATTGAACTCCTGAATTCAAGTGATCCTCCTGCCTTGGCTTCCCAAAATGTTGGAATTATAGGCGTGAGCCACAATGCCCAGCCTTAAAAAACCCTTAAGGCAGAGGTTTCAGTTTATTAACACCTCATTTCTAATGATGTTCTATCATGTCTCAGCCTTTTGACTAAGATCAAGTGTAGTATCTGACGATGTTCTACCATAATACTTTTCTTTTGAGACAGTCTCACTCTGTCACCCAGGCTGGAGTGCAGTAGCACAATCTCAGCTCACTGCAAACTCTGCTTCCCAGATTCCAGCAATTCTCATGCCTCAGCCTCCTGAGTAGCTGGGATTACAGAAGTGCACCACCATGCCTGGCTAATTTACGTATTTTCAGTAGAGAGGGGTTTCACCATGTTGGCCAGGCTGGTCTCAAACTCCTGGCCTCATGTGATCTGTCCATCTCAGCCTCCCAAAGTGCTAGGATTACAGGCATGAGCCACCATGCCCGGCCTCTACCACAATTCTTTTTTTTTTTTGGTGGGGGGGGAACGAAGTTTCACTCTTGTTGCCTAGGCTGGAGCGCAATGGCGCGATCTCGGCTTACTGCAACCTCTGCCTCCTCCCGGGTTCAAGCGATTCTCCTGCCTCAGCCTCCTGAGTAGCTGGGATTACAGGCACCCGCCACCACGCCCGGCTAATTTTTGTATATTTAGTAGAGACAGGGTTTCGCCATGTTGACCATGCTGGTCTTGAACTTCTGACTTCAGGTGATCCACCCGCCTTGGCCTCCCAAAGTGCTGGGATTACAGGCATGAGCCACTGCGCCCAGCTGCTAATTTTATTTTAATTTTTATTATTTTTGAGATGGAGTTTCACTCTGCTGCCCAAGCTGGAATGCAGTAGTACAATCACGGCCACTGTGATCATGGTGCACCTTCAACCTCCTGGGCTCAAGCGATACTCTCACCTCAGCCTCCCCAGTAGCTAGGACTACAGGTTTGTGCCACCACGGCAGCTAATTTTTCTGCTTTTTTGTAGAGACGGGGTTTTACCATGTTGTCTAGGCTGGTCTAAAACTCCTGGGCTCAAACCATCTACCTGACTTGTCCTCCCAAAGTGCTGGAACTACACGTGTGAGCCACCACGCCCAGCCTATGTTTGTTTTAAAGAAGATAAAAATTGAGGCACAGAAAAGTCAACTAACTTGTACAGTTACAATTAGTAGAATCCAGATGCAATACAATCTCCTTAAATTCATCACTTACTGCCTTAATTATTACTCTCAACCATACTTTCTCACAACTGTTAAGATATTTATAAAATGGACTAAAATCCATCTAAAAATGTTAAAACACTAACCCTAAACATAGGAAAATCTACAAAACCATTATAAGAAACTCCAAAACATGTGCTCTAATAACTTGTCATTTATCACCCACAAAAACTATCTTTTGGGAGGATCAATTCATATTTAAAGAGGAAGGATATGTTTTGTGTCTGTATAGTTCCTGTAAAACTCCAAGTAAGTGACACATTCTCTACTCTCTTCGGCATAATCCACCAAAAAGACAAAGAAAGAAAGTTTTTAATTGAAAAAAGAAAAACACCAATAAACTTGGTATGTGGGCAAAGTCATTAGCTTACTGCCACATAAAGTAATGACACCAGTTTTTATAATTCACTTGATTTTTAGAGGCACTCCCAAAATAATTGTGTGTATCTGCCTCAAAGTCAAAGGACATACAACCACAAACGCAACATGTAACAAATTTAAACAGTACAACTGCCCCAAGAACACCATCTCTAGATGATGTTACCTTACCAGTTTCTTTTTCTTTTTTCGAGAAAGAGTCTTGCTCTGTCGGAGTGCAGTGGCACGATCCTGGCTCACTGCAATCTCTACCTCCTGGTTTCAAGCGATTCACCTGCCTCAGTCTCCCAAGTAGCTGGGACTACAGGTGCGTGCCACCATGCCTGGCTAATTTTTTTATTTTTAGTAGACACGGGGTTTCGCCACGTTGGCCTGGCTGGTCTCAAACCCCTGACTTAAGGTGATCCACTTGCCTGAGACTCCCAAAGTGCTGGGATTACAGATGTGAGCCACCGCACCCAGCCCACCAGTTTCCTTTTCTACTGGACTCTCCTCCCTATGAATTTCCAAATGTTAATGACACTTAGAAAATTCCTTTGTAGGCCAGGCACAGTGGCTCACACCTGTAATCCCGGCACTTCAGGAGGCTGAGGAGAGCGGATCACAAGTCAAGAGACTGAGACCATCCTGGGAAACATGGTGAAACCCCATCTCTACTAAAAATACAAAAATTAGCTGGGCATAGTGGTATGTGCCTGTAATCCCAGCTACTTGGGAGGCTGAGGCAGGAGAATCTCTTGAACCAGGGAGTCAGCAGTTACACTGAGCCGAGATCGAGCCACTGCATTCCAGCCTGGCGACAGAGCAAGACTCCGTCTCAAAAAAAAAGGAAATTCCTTTGTAAAAGTAGTGTTCCATAAAGGAAAATCTGAAGTTACTTTTATAGTAACGAAACACATGAATATCAACTCTCTTTTGGGGTCCTGATAATGACAGAAATACTTCAAATATTAAGTAAAAAGCTACTAATTTAATTTTGATAATGCTACCATAGGCTGGGCACAGCTCATGCCTGTAATCTCAGCACTTTGGGAGGTCGAGGCAGATGGATCACCTGAGGTCAGGAGTTCGAGACCAGCCTAACCAACATGGCAAAGCCCTGTCTCTACTAAAAATACAAAAATTAGCCGGGCGTGGTGGCATGCGCCTGTAGTCTCAGCTACTCAGGAGGCTGAGGCAGGAGAATCGCTGGAACGCGGGAGGCGAAGGGAACAGTGATCCTAGGTCTCACTACTGCACTCCAGCCTGGGTAACAGAGTGAGACTCCATCTCAAAAACAAAAAAAAAATCACAAAATAGGAGATGCTGGCTTAACACAAGAAGGCTAACCCTGAGAGTCATCCCATAAAGCAACTGCTTTGGCCAAGCGCAGTGGCTTATGACTGTAATCCCAGCACTTTGGGAGGCCGAGGTTGGTGGATCACAAGGTCAGGAGACCTAAACCATCCTGGCCAACATGGTGAAACCCCATCTCTACTAGAAATACAAAAATTAGCTAGGTGTGGCGGCGTGTGCCTGTAATCCCAGCTACTCGAGAGGCTGAGGCAGGAGAATCTCTTGAACCTGGGAGGCAGAGGTTGCAGTGAGCCGAGATCGCGCCACTCTACTCCAGCCTGGCGACAGAGCTAGACTCCATCTCAAAAAAAAAAAAAGGAACTGCCTACTCTAACATTAAGCTCCGCCTAGTGCCAAGTATTAAAGGGAAGGCTAGAATGCTATTATACAAAAGAGGTCAGTGACAGGCCACTCTAGGTGACTGACACATAAGGCACCTTCCACATTATACTGGAACAACCATCAGACTTACCTGTGTTTTCGCAGATATGTTTCTAGTGTTTCTAAAAGACAACTCGAGTCAATTAAAACTACTTCATCCCTGCATTCCTGTGACATTAGTTCCCATCCATCCATCCAACAACCTCTGTAGAAAGAACAAGTATTAGTGGAAAGGGAGAATACAAAAGGGTAAAACATTAAAAAAACAAAAAACAGATTAAAGTATTGCTTGATTTTACCTGGCTGTTCCCTGGAAAGGTCCATAATAGAAAATGATCCTATACTTGCTGTCCTTCCTGTGGTCTTCACTATTTCTCTTATCTGTACTTAACTTCTCTGAACTGACACTGCTACTGCTCCCTTCACTGTAGTGTAGTATAGTACAAAGCTTAGTGACACTGAGATAATCTGAAGAAATAATTTCTATAGTCTAAATTAAAATCATGAACACTTTAATGATTAAGATATTAGAACATGTTTACAAATTATATGATTACATACTCATTTTCTATTAATATAACGTTCATTTAAATGTGTGCTCATATCTTTATATAAAAACTTCTGCTTGACTATCAAGTTTATCTGATACAATTTAACATTTGTAGTTATGAAGACAGCAACTGGTTAATAAACTAAGTATTCTATGAGCAAATATAGTTGGAATGTTCTAAAGTCAAAATGACCAAAAAAATTATCAAGTATTTTCCCTTATAAACACAGACCAATCTTCCACAAATCGAAAATTCTAAGAAGTTTTGATCTATTTAATGAGATCATCATCAAGTAATTTTTTTTTTTACTTTTATTTTGTAGAGACAAGGTCTCTACTATGTTGCCCAGGCTGGTCTCAAACCCCTGACCTCAAGCCATTCTCCCACCTCAGCCTCCCAAAGCACTGGGATTACAGGTGTGAGCCACCATGCCCAGCTCAATTTTTTTTTTGTAATCACTCCTTTTTAAAAGCTAAACCATGGTAACAAAACTATTATCTACCTTCACAGGTACAAGTAGCTGGGAAGGTCACAGATTAATTACAGTGAATAAGTTTTACATTTACTAAAAGATAGTACACTAACATGAACACTTTATACAGCCTAAATTAATAAGAACTATGTGGTAATTTTTTTTTTGAGACAGACTCTCACTCTGTCACTCAGGCTGGAATGCAGTGGCGTGATCTTGGCTCAGTGCAACCCCACCCCTGCAGGGGCTCAAGTGATCCTCCTACCTCAGCCTCCCGAATAGCTAGGACCATAGGCGTGTACCACCACACCCGGTTATTATTATTATTATTATTATTATTTGTATTTTTTAAGTAGAGACAGCAGGGTCTTGTCATGTTGCCCAGGCTGGTCTCCGACTCCTCAGCTCAAGCAATCCACCCACCTCGGCCTCCCAAAGGGCTGGGATTACAGGCGCGAGCCACCAAGCCCAGCCTTATACAATTTTTTTTAACAAACTTACTAAAAACTTCTCACTCTCCATCCCCAACAGGGTTCAACTTCAGTATGAAAACTGCCACACATTTTGCTTTGTTGCAGCACATTTATTTTGGACCTGCATTCCAAGGGAAACGTGGGTTTACACGCCATTCAATCACAGCCTTCTTGATTTTTCATGATTCTGAACAACTGGCTCCTGTCTGTTCTTCTGCAGGTCTCAGTACAGTCCAAGGAATTCATTACACCTTGGACGCTAGAGACGGAAAAACCTCTGAACTTTTAACTTACTCTATGTAGCTAAATGGGTATTTCTCAACCCTCTGCCTAAAATATAAGTTATCCACACAATTCAGCCCTGTACTCCCTCTCACAAGGGCTCAGGCCAAAGTTTAGCTCCCCTTATTTGTGACAACAAAAACATCATCTGTTCCACTTTCCATGCTACATCCTTCTATTCTCAACTGTGATATTTCCTTTTTGAGACAGAGTCTCACTCTGTCACCTAAGCTGGAGTGCAGTGGTATGATCTCGGCTCACTGCAATCTCTGCCTCCCAGGTTCAAGCGATTCTCCTGCCTTAGCCTCCCAACTAGCTGGGACTACAGGCGCGTGCTACCACACCTGGCTAATTTTTGTATTTTTAGTAGAGACGAGGCTTCGCCATATTGGCCAGGCTGGTCGTGAACTCCTGACCTCATGATCTGCCTGCATTGGCCTCCCAAAGTGCTGGGATTACTAGTGTGAGCCACCGCCCCCAGCCCCTCTTTTATTAACTATACTTGATTAGTATAATGCATAATTTCCCAGAACTGAAAAACTCTCAAACTCAAGTTCTCATAATTGAGGGAAAGGTTCATAAAGAGAAATCAGAGCTGAAGAATGATTATTATATCATCAGAACGTGAAGGCATTTTTTTTTTTTTAAAAAAAAGCTCTATAAAAAAAATCTGTATCTCAAATCAGGATTTTAGTTATAAACATTCTAGACCTTATGCCTTCTATTATTCTTTTAAGATCAAACTTTCCAAAAAAATAACCTTTCCACTTTCTGGTTCTGCTCTCATACTCTCCATTCACAGCTTAATCCATGACAACCTTACATCGCATTCACTTTTCCATCACTGTAACCTGGATTCTGCTTCCACTCAATCACTAGCTCAGCTCATCAAGATCACCAATTATCTCACTGTTACTAAATCCAATGTCCACTTTTGGGTCCTTGATAACTTGGCAGCATTTAATACAGTTGATCAGACTTCCTTGGAACGCTTTTGTACCTTGGCTTCTTTCTATCTATCTGGCTACTCTTTCTCAGGTTTCTTTACTAATTTCTTTTTCTACCCATTAAATTCCTCAGAATTCTTTTACTCTCTTTCCCTTTAGGTGATCTTACATAACATTCTCTAAGATAAGCTACAGGCCTACAACTCCAGCCTAGATCTTTCTTTCAGATCTCAAACTTACTCCCAGACAGACAGTAACCTGGGTTTACTTGCATAGATGAGAGAATACTCTCAGAAAAGCTGACCTAGATTTCTATTTATTAGGCTAAAACCTAATCAACTGTATTATACTTCCTCTGCAAATAGACTAAACAAATTTAAAAAGCTATGGGGGGGTGGGGATGTAGCAGTAGGAGGGGGAGTGGAAATACATAAAATGGAGAATCATAGTAGCATTTAATAGTGGTGACCATCCAAGGGAGAGGGAGCCTTGGCTAAGCATACTGTACTGCTTAGCCTGCTATTCTATGTGGCCTGTGGGAATAACTGAAGCTACCTTAGTCAAGAGACAGACACCACTTAAGATCAATTAAGTCCATTCACACTGATTCCATACTCAGTAAACAGCCTTCTAAAACATGACTTCCCATGTAGTGGAACTGTAGCTAGAAGGGGATGTAAAATCTGTGGAGGTTTGTTTTGTTTCTTAAGCTGAAAGATAGAAAAACAGAGCTGAATGTAAATTCAACAAAAGTAGGTAACTGAATAAGCAAAGTGATTGAAAACAAAGAAGATGGAGTGCAGAGCAAGAGTGGAAGGACTGGTCTTTGAAGGAAGGCAGCAATGAGCACAGATGCATAAGATGCTGGGCTACTTGCTTCTCAGTTCATCAACAAAGAATATGCTTAATAGAAAAAAAGTACCAGAACGCAAGCTCTTTACTGTATCATACCACTCTAGGCCTTCAGCCAACAGGTCATTCTCTAATGTGAAAAATTAGCCTGTACTCTGCATTTAGAGTCAGAAATTCTCTCAAGCTACTGACAAATCTGAGAAGGAAGAAGGAGCTGATGAAAAAATAAAAAATAAAAAATTTTTAAAAGATACTGACAAATCGGGCCAGGTGCGGTGGCTCACGCCTGTAATCCCAGCACTTTGGGAGGACAAGGCGGGTTGATCACCTGAGGTCAGGAGTTCGAGACCAGCCTGGCCAACCTGGTGAAACCCTGTGTCTACTAAAAATACAAAAATTAGCCGGGCATGGTGGCAGGTGCCTGTAATCCCAGCTACTCGGGAGGCTGAGGCAGGAGAATCACTTGAACCCAGGCGGCAGAGGTTGCAGTGAGCCGAGATCGCACCATTGCACTCTAACCTGGGTGACAGGGGAAATTCCATCTCAAAAAAAAAGAAAGAATTTGAAAGAAAGAAAAAAAAGATACTGACAAATCAAGCAGCAAAATAACAACTGTCCTTAAGAAAACTTCTTTTCTTCAGGCCACAAGAATATAATGTGTGGTTCTTGTTTGGATCCTGATTCATACAAACCAACATTCAAAAAAAAAAAAACAAAACACAGAAACAGGTAAAATCTGAGTATGAACTGGGTATTCGATTGTTACACTTAATTTTGTTAGGTGTTATGATGGCAATGTGTGAAAAAAAAAGTCCATATACTTAGAGATGCATGTGGAAGGATGCAATAGAGTAACACGAAGCCTGGGACTTGCTTTAAAATACAAAGAAAAAGGTGGATAAATGAAGCAAGTGTGGCAACTCTTAATTACCACTAAATCTTGGTAAAAGTGCATGGGAGGTTCAATCATTGTATTTTTTACTTTTCTATGTTTGACAATTTTACTAATAAAATTTTATTTATTTATTTATTTATTTATGTATTTCGAGACAAAGTCTTGCTCTTGTCGCCCAGGCTGGAGTGCAATGGTGCGATCTTGGCTCAATGCAACCTCCGCCTCCTGGATTCAAGTGATTCTCCTGCCTCAGCCTCCCAAGTAGCTAAGATTACAAGCACCTGCCACCACGCCCAGCTAATTTTTGTATTTTTAGTAGAGACAGGGTTTCACCATGTTGGCTAGGCTGGTCTCGAACCCCCGACCTCAGAGAATCCACCCAACTTGGCCTCCCAAAGTGCTGGGATTACAGGCGTGAGCCACCACGCCCAGCCTATTTTTTTTTTTTTTTTTTGAGACAGATCCTTGCTCTGTCACCCAGGTGACACGATCTCAGCTCACTGCAACCACCACCTCTTGGGTTCAAGCGATTCTCCTGCCTCAGCCTCCTGAGTAGCTGGGATCACAGGTGCGTGTCACCATGCCTGGTTAATTTTTGTATTTTTAGTAGAGACGAGATTTCCCCATGTTGGTCAGGCTGGTCTTGAACTCCTGACCTTGTGATACACTCATCTCGGCCTCCAAAAGTGCTGGGATTACAGGCGTGAGCCACCGCACCCGGCTGATAAAATGTTTTAAATATTTTTTGTTGCTCAGTACAGGGGAAAAAAACTTAATACATTATTAACATACCACTGCCTGGTCATCCAAATCTTTGTGTCAGGGAGGAAAATGTCTATACAATAATGGTGTCACTCGGAAGTTCAGGTCAAAAAAAAAAAAACACAAAAAAAAATCAAAAAAAGGTGACAATGACACAAATGAGATATTTAAAAATTAACTCTTCAGAGGCCAGGTGCAGTGGCTCACACCTATAATCCCAACACTTTGGGAGACCAAGACAGGCAGATCACTTGAGGCCAGGAGTTTGAGATCAGCCTGGGCAACATGGTGAAACTCCGTCTCTATTAAAAATCCAAAAAAATTAGCCAGGAGTGGTGGCGAACACCTGTAATCCCAGCTACTCAGGAGGCTGAGGCACAAGAATTGCTTGAACCCAAGAGGCGGAGGTTGCATGAGCTGAGATCGTACCACTGTGCTCCAGCCTGAGTGACAGAGCAAGACTGTGTCTCAAAAAAATAATTAAAAAATAAAATTAATGAAGTATAGTTTTTTAATATCCCATTCTCTCCAAAACTAAAGTCACGTCTTAGAAAGTCCCTTCACACTCTATGGCTTCGCCTCACCATCCCCACCCCCAGGCAATTTAGTAGGGGACAACTGTGGCACTGTGCTGGGAGAAAGTGAAAAAGCAGCCTTGGACACTATAGCACTTAACCAAGAAGAAAACTACAAATTATTATCAGGCAATATTTGCTTAAAAAATAAAATAGGCTGGGCGCGGTGGCTCACGCCTGTAATCTCAGCACTTTGGGAGGCCGAGGCGGGCGGATCATGATGTCAGGAGATTGAGACCATCCTGGCTAACACGGTGAAACCCCGTCTCTACCAAAAATACAAAGAATCAGCCAGGCTTGGTGGCACACGCCTGTAGTCCCAACTACTCGGGAGGCTGGGGCAGGAGAATAGCTTGAACCCAGGGGGCAGAGGTCACGCCACTGCACTCCAGCCTGGGTGACAGAGGAGACTCCATTTCAAAAAATAATAATAAATATAGAAAACTACAAATTAGTTACATAAATACACATTGTCATAATATTGTCATAACTACTTTTTTTAAGACCTTGGTAAATTACAGCTAGAGACAAGAAAGATAAATAATGTATACATTATGACTATTCTGTAAATCAAATAATGATTACCACTACTTTGAAAACGTTAATATTAGCTGCATACATTTCCATAAAGACTTCAACCGGCCGAGTGTGGTGCCTCACACCTGTAATCCCAGCACTTTGGAGGCTGAGGCGGGCGATCACCTGAGGTCAGGAATCCGAGACCAGCCTGGCCAATAGGGTGAAACCCCATCTCTACTAAAAATACAAAAATTAGCCAGGTGTGGTGGCACGCACCTGTAGTCCCGGCTACTCAGGAAGCTGAGGCAGGAGAATCATTTGAACCAGGGAGGTGGAGGTTGCAGTGAGCCGAGATTGCGTCACTGCACTCCAGCCTGGGAAATAGAGGGAGACTCCATCTCAAAAAAAGAAAAAAAAAAGACTTCAACCTCCCTCCACTAAAACATATTTAACATAAAAAAAAAATTTTTAATCAGATCTACACTGAGAGTTTATATATATCAAGGCAAAATGGCCAACATAACAAGAGGATCTATTTATTTTGACCTATGTCATAGAGCATAACCAATTAATGAATTAAAGCAAACAGTGGGTTTATTTCTTTTACTAAATATGATCAAATATACAATCTTAACAATGACAAAGCCTCTTGGTATTCGATTCTACTTACCCCAAAGGTTTTGGCTTGTGCGTATCTAAGGAGTGCAACTGACATCTCTTATTCTTCTTACTTTTTGGAATAGCATCTATCATGTCATTTAGTTTGGACCTAATTAAAAATAAAACATATTAAGAGTTTAATTCATTTTACTTTCAAATTTTAAAATCTCTATTTACTGTCTTTGAGAGAGAAGTCTCAAAACAAAAAAAAAAACCACTTTTCTCTATCCCCACTGTATCTACCAGTGTGCCTGGCACTCACGTATTTCAACATTGACTGCTATCTGACTCTCAGCCATCTTCCCTTGCCCAGCCAGTATGTAAATACGCCAGTTGCAGAAGCACACACCTGTAGTCCCGGCTATTTGGGAGGCCGAGGTGAAAGGATCACTTAAGCCCAAGGGTTTGAGGCCAGCCAGGGCAACATAGTGAGACCCCATGTCTTTAAAAAATATATAAAAACCTCACAAAACATTATGTAAACACAATACATCCTTGAAGAGGAGTCATCAACAGAAATTTTATGCAAATGTAGAATATACACTACTACTATCCGCACCCTCCATCCAACCAATGAGCAAAGGTTGTCAATTCTACCTTTTAAATATTATCTAGAATCAGGCCTGGTGCAGTAGCTCATGCCTATAATCCCAGCACTTTGGAAGGCTGAGGTAAGAGGATCACTTGAGGCCAGGAGTTCAAAGCCAGCCTGGGTAACATAGCAAAATTTTCATCTCTACAGAAAATTTTAAAATGAGGCCAGGCATGGTGGCTCATACCTGTAATCCCAGCACTTTGGGAGACTGAGGCCAGGAGTTAGAGACCAGCCTGGCCAACATGGAGAAACCCTATTTCTACTAAAAAAAAAATACAAAAATTAGACAGGTGTGGTGGTGCACGCCTGTAATCCCAGCTACTCGGGAGGCTGAGGCACAAGAATCACTTGAATCTGGGAGGTGGAGGTAGCAATGAGCCAAGATTGCACCACTGCACTCCAGCTTGACACAGAGTGAGACTTTGTCTCAAAAAAAAAAAAAAAAAAAACTTGAATAAAAGCTAAATAAAAATTAACCAATCTAGAATCAGATCACTTCTTATCACCTCTACCATTATCGTCCCTGTCCAACCCACCAATCTCTAGCTTAGTCAACTGCAATAGCTGGCCTCCTAAATGGTCTCCTTGCTGCACCTTCTGGCCTTTACATTCCAGGCCTCACTCAGCAGCTACAGTGATGCTTTTAAAACATGAATCAGATTACATTATTCCTCTGTTCAAAAACACTCCGAGGCTTATTTTCCCAAGCCCAGGCACAGTAAATATCAAAAGTCCCTACCACCATCTTTAAATAGGAAAGCCTCGGGTTTACTTTTCAGACCTCTTCTTCTTTTCCTATTTATATTCACTAAATGAGACAAATTTACAGCTCTAACCCAGACCTCTCTGAATTCTATTTGGATGTCTAATCGCTATCTCAAACTTAGCACACCCAAAGATGAGCTCTGTTACATTTCTCCTCAGTCTTGTCCATCTCGGTAAATGGCAACCATTTGTCCTTTTTTTTTTGAGACAGAATCTCGCTCTGTTGCCCACGCTGGACTGCAGTGGCGCGATCTTGCCTCACTGCAACCTCCGCCTCCCGGGTTCAAGCGATTCCCCTGTCTCAGCCTCCTGAGTAGCTGGGATTACAGGCGCCTGCCACCACGCCGGGCTAATTTTTGTATTTTTAGTAGAGATGGGGCTTCACCATGTTGGCCAAGCTGGTCTCAGACTCCTGACCTCTGGTGATCCACCCTCACCGACCTCCCAAAGTGCTGGGATTACAGGTGTGAGCAACCACGCAAGGCCTGTTGTCCATTCTTTACATCACAAATCTGAGAATCATCTTTGATGGCCTCCCTCACAACCGATCTATCCAAAAAATCCCATTGGCTCATTCCTCAAAATATACCCAGGATCCTTTATAACCATTTTTCACTACCTCCACAGCCATCATTCATTCTCAAAACAGACGTCAAAGTAAACCAAATTTCATCAGACTATGCCACTCTTCTGCTCAAAACCTTCCCAAAGCTTCTCACCTCACTCAGAGTAAAAACAAAAGACCTCAGCCAGGCACGGTGGCTCATGCCTATAATCCGAGCACTTTGGGAGGCCGAGGTGGGCAGATCGCCTGAGGTCAGGAGTTCAAGACCAACATGGCCAACATAGTGAAACCCTGTCTCTACTAAAAAATAAAAAAAAAAGCCAAGCGTGGTAGTGGGCACCTGTAATCCCAGCTACTTGGGAGGCTGAGGCAGGAGAATCACTTGAACCCGGGAGGCAGTGGTTGCAGTGAGCCGAGATCGCGCCATTGCACTCCAGCCTGGGCAACAATAGCAAAACTCTGTCTGAAAAAAATAAAAATATGACTGGACCTTTTATTACCTTTTTTTTTTTTTGAAATGGAGCTTTACTCTTGTTGCCCAGGCTGGAGTGCAATGCGCGATCTCAGCTCACTGCAACTGCCGCCTCCCGGGTTCAAGAGATTCTCCTGCCTCAGCCTCCTGAGTAGCTGGGATTACAGGGATCCGCCACCACTCCTGGCTAATTTTCTGTATTTTTAGTAGAGACTCGGTTTCACCGTGTTGCCCAGGCTGGTCTTGAACTCCTGAGCTCAGGCAATCCTACTGCCTCGGCCTCCCAAAGTGTTGGGATTACAGGCGTGAGCCACCGTGCCCAGCCACTCTTCCTTTTTTCTTTTTGAAATGGAGTCTCGCTCTGTCGCCCTGGCTGGACTGCAGTGGCGTGATCTCAGCTCACTGCAACCTCTGCCTCCTGGGTTCAAGTGATTCTCCTGCCTCAGCCTCCTGAATAGCTGTGATTACCGCCACGTGCCACCATGCCCAGCTAATTTTTGTATTTTTAGTAGAGACGGGGTTTCACCACGTTGGTCAGGCTGGTCTCGAACTCCAGACCTCGTGATCTGCCTGCCTTGACCTCCCAAAGTGCTGGGATTACAGGCGTGAGCCACAGCGCCCAGCCTTATTACTCTGCTGACCCCATCTTTGATTACTGTTCCCTTCATTCATCTGGCTCCAGCCACAAGGGCTTCCTTACTATTCCTCAAACATGCCAATAAAACCCCAACCTCAGAACCTTTACACTAGCTGTTCCTTCTCTGCCTTCCCCCAGTTTTCTACAAGATTCGCTTGCTCACTTCATTCAAATCTATATTCAATGTCATTTTATCAGGGAGGCCTTCTCTGACCACCCTCCACAATAATTCTTCCCCCGCTCCATTCTCTACCTCCCTTACTGATTTTTCAAACTTATCATCCCTGACAAATTGAATATTTGCTTACTGTCTGCCTCTCCCCACATGGAGAGCAGAAACTTTACATTCACTGGTACATACAACTTACTCAATAAAATTATTAAATTAGACTCAATCTTTCCATCAAGAAAATAAGCTGCCACTGTCACCAAGCTGTTTTAAATTTTAACAAACCCGTTTTCTCCTAATTGATTATACTTACCCATGTACATAAAATAATGTATAAAGCTTCTTTGCATCAGTCATGCAGCTTCCAGTTACAGACAGGACTCCCTTGGGCCCTACTGTTAGGGGTTCAAGAGCAGGATTTCCAGACTCTACAAGCTGGGCAAAGAGGCGCTCCACACTGCGACGACAACCAACACACGGGACAAGCTGAGAAAGTGCACTCGGGACTTCGTGTGATGTCACCACCATGGCAATACTTAGATCCTGTTGCTTAAGCATACCATGTCGCTGAAAGAGGGAAAGAAAATGAAGGAGTGTCCTTTAAAAAGACGTAAAATTATACTTTCACTACTACTGGTTCCTATCCTTGTGCAGTAAGTACAACCTGGCCAGGGTTTACCAGCTCTACCTGCAACTGAGTCAGAAAGGCAAAGTAGTCAGCCTTGTCCATGCCGTACGGAATTTGCGCCACAAACCCCCTTGCTCTAGAATCTAGGGTATATAAACAACTCTGCTTAGTATGCCAAAAAGCAGTCCTGCATCTGGAAATGTAGGGCTCGTTCAGTGAGTATTAGGCCAGTCCTCTCACACACACAAAAAAAGCACAATACAGCTGTACCTTTTTTTTTAGTTTGTTTGTTTTTGTTTTTTGAGATGGAATCTCACTCTCTCACCAGGCTGGAGTGCAGTAGCACAATCTCAGCTCACTGCAACCTCTGCCTCCTGGGTTCAAGCGATTCTCCTGCCTCAGCCTCCCGAGTAGCTGGGACTACAGATGTGCACCACCACGCCCAGCTAATTTTAGTATTTTTAGTAGAGATGGGGTTTCACCATGTTGGTAAGGATGGTCTTGATCTCTTGACCTTGTGATCCACCCGCCTCAGCCTCCCAAAGTGCTGGGATTACAGGCGTGAGCCACCACGCCTGGCCTGTTTTTTTTTTGTTTTGTTTTTACAACTTTTAACAACACACTTACTATCACTATGTTTAGCTACAGGAGTCAAGTTAGGATGGTAATCATGTGGAGCAGCAATTCCCAATCCAGAGGCATGAACAGATGTATTATGAATTAGTGGGAGAAAACATGGCCTATCTTCCTTATGTAGGGAAGTGAGTAACTAGCATGCTGCTGCTTATGAATTGTATCTGCTGGTTATGACAAGGTAGAAAAATAACTGACAGGTACTGTTGCAGAGAAATGAGCAAACTCTAGTAAGTAACTTCTACCTGATGAAGTTATAGTTAACTGCAGTTAACACTTTCAGATTTACCAAAAACAGATAGGAAAGTAGGATAATTCCCAAGAAGCATTTTCTCACATTTACCATTACCCTTCCATTCAAAGTTTTCTCTAAAAGTAGAAATAAGAGTCCTGAAGTAAACTAACAAGTCGTCTTCCAATATCTTAATTACAGTCAGCCCTCCATATCCATGGGTTCTACATCTGTGAATTTAACCAACCAAGAATTGAAAATATTTGATGGGAAATACTAAACACGTACAGACTTTTCTTCCTTGTCATTATTCCCTAAAGATGCAGTATAACTACTATTTACACAGCATTTACATTGTATTAGGTACTATTAGGAATCTAAATATGCTTTAAAGTATATAGGAGGATGTGCAGAGGTTACATGCAAATATACATCTTATTTTTTCTGAGACAAGGTCTCACTCTATTGCCCAGGCTGGAGTGCAGTGATGCGATCTCAGCTGACTACAACCTCTGCCTCCTGGGCTCAAGAGATCCTCCCACCTGAGCCTACGGAGTAGCTGGGACCCCAGGCACATGCCGTCATGTCTGCCCAACTTTCTTGCATTTTCTGTAGAAACAGGGTTTTACCATGTTGCCCAGGCTGGTCTCCAACTACTGAACTCAAGCGATCCACCTGCCTTGGCCTCCCAAAGTGCTGGGATTACAGGCATGAGCCACCATGCCTAGTCCTTACTACACCATTTTCTATAAGCATTGTGGATTTTGGTTTGCATAGGGATCCTTGAACTATCCCCCACGGATACTGAGGGACCACTGTATATTGCATTTAAGCATATTTATAAAGTACTATATTTCTCAGGAATTAAACATCAGAAAGTTCATAATATAGGATTACTTTGTCTGAAGAAAACAATTACTACAGCAGAAAACCAACAAGTTTTTAATGAAAAATTATATACCTTATCTTTTAAAAACCAGGAAAGATGGCCTGGTTTTAAAATTAAAGTCTTATGGACATGTAAAATATTAACACACCACCACCAATTCTTTTTCACATGGCAATTACATAAATCAGGTAAATAACTAGGCATGCTTACTACAGCAATGGTGAAAGAGCAATTTCAGTGCAATATTAAGACCTAGAGAATCCTATATAAAATTAGTACAGCTAAATTTTAAATGAGTCTTTAAAATACACATACACCATTAAAAACACTGATTGAAAAAACTATTACCTGAATGAACTGCTTTAGCTGTGCACCATTATTCTGATGTCCATCGAGATTTAACACATTGTCAGGAAATTCCATCACCATCTTAAAATGCAAACAGAACAGAAATCAATTATTTTATCCCTCTGAGAACAGGATACAGCCTACAAACTCCAGAAATAGACCCGTGAAAGCCAGATTTGCACCCATCCCTAGCCCTCCAAAAAATTTTGTTAAATCCAAGTACATGGCCCGGTGCGGTGGCTCGCACCTATAATCCCAGCACTTTGGGAGGCCGGTGGGGTGGGGGCGCGGCGGATCACCTGAGGTCGGGAGTTCGAGACCAGCCTGACCAACACGGAGAAACCCCGTCTCTACTAAATATATAAAATTAGCTGGGTTTGGTGGCGCATGCCTATAATCCTAGCTACTTGGGAGGCTGAGCCAGGAGAACCACTTGAACCTGGGAGGCGGAGGTTGCAGTGAGCCAAAATCGCATCGCTGCACTCCAGCCTGGACAAGAGTGAAACTCTGTCACAACAACAACAACAACAACAACAAAAACAAAAAAAAATTCGAGTACACAAGACGGGTTTCCTTTTTTTTTTTTGAGACGGAGTCTTGCTCTGTCACCTAGGCTGGAGTGCAGTGGCATGATTTCGGCTCATCACAACCTCCACCTCCTGGGTTCAAGCAATTCTCCTGCCTCAGCCTCTCGAGTAGCTGGGATTACAGGAACCCACCACCATGCCCAGCTAATTTTTGTATTTTTAGTAGAGATGGGGTTTCACCATGTTGGCCAGGCTGGTCTCGAACCCCTGACCTCAGCCTCCCAAAGTACTGGGATTACAGGCGTGAGCCACTGTGCCTGGCCAGAACAGTGCCTACCTGGCACATAGTAAATGTTTGCTCTAATTATGAACAAAAAGGGCACATTGATATACTTATTCAATTATCAAAATTCACTACCAGAGGAAGGCATATGAAATTTAAGGAGGCTTCAGTATGTCACATAATGGGAATGTGTAATTAGTACATTTTACTGATCTGTTGTCACACCAGAGATTTTAAGTAGTACCATAGTTATGTATCACTACAAGCCATTTTTACTATAAGATGTCATCAAATTAAAGCAGCATCCTGATTTCAGGTATTAAAATGTGGGGGAAAAAGATATGCCTTCAAAACAATGAAAGTAACACATGTATACCTTAACTAAAACATTGTTAAAGATCAAACATATTGTACTAGGACAAACTGTTTCCACATTTCCACATAACAAGGACCACAAACTCCTACAAAACCAAAGAGTGAAGTCAAGACAAAAACACCCATTTAAGGCAAAAACAAAATATCCCTATCCAGTTGAATGCGATCTTAAAAAGATCACTCCCTTCCCTAACCAGCACCAAAGACCTGCTTCTTTAATGGATGTAACCATTCCTTTCCTTCCATATTAGAGAAATTTAAAACATGCTTGTTCTAACAACAAAATGAGGCCTCATTAACAGCTAAGTCAAACGTAAGCAATAGATTTAACAGTTTTTCTTGATTTGATAACGGAGGAATATGAGATATATGAAGTAGAGAGACAAATAGATACTAAAGGATGGACTATGATGTAAATACTAACGTAATCCAGACTGCATGTACAACACAATTCAAATTTTCAGTGTGTATACTTTATCTTTCAAAAAAAAGAAAACATATTAGATGTGGCTATCTCTAGGTAGTAAGACAACTTTTTCTGTATGTGTTCCTATACTTCCCAAATGTATTACAATGCATATATACTATATATTATGGGAGGAGAAGAGTTAATGCTCCTTGCTTCCAATTCTATATTCACTATACCATGTTTAGAGACATGCTTCCATTTCAATAGCTTTTTTTTTTTTTCTTTTTTGAGACAGAGTCTTGTTCTGTCACCCAGGCTGGAGTGCAGTGGCGCAATCTCGGCTCACTGCAACCTCCGCCTCCCAGGTTCAAGCAATTCTCCTGCCTCAGCCTCCTGAGTAGCTGGGATTACAGGCACCTGCCACCAAACATGCTTAATTTTTTGTATTTTTAGTAGAAACAGGGTTTTGCCATGTTGCCGAGGCTGGTTTCAAACTCCCGAGCTCAGGCAATCTGCCTGCCTCGGCCTCCCAAAGTGCTGGGATTACAGGCGTGAGTCACCGCGCCTGACCCATTTCAATAGCTTTTACCATTCTGAAAGTTTTTTCTTCCATACATACAGATGAAATGTCTAAATGTCAATTATCTAATTTTCAGGTTTATCAACCCTGACATCTTGTTTCTAGTTTTCCTTCTCAGTCTTCTTATTAATACCTCTAAAAGGGGGTAGCAATAAGTAATAATAAAGACACTTCATATGTATTAGACATTGTTATAAGCACTTTCATACATTAACTTTATCAACAGTACAAAGCAAAACTGAAGTCAATGGTCTAAATGCTGTAAATGATAAAAATGATAAAAAGCTATAAATGATCTGGTGAGGATGACCGAAATGAGCAAAATATCTAATGATCCATACTGCCTATTGTATTTATTCTAATTAACATGGTCTACTCAAATTTAAAAAAATAATAATAATCCTGGTATTGGAAATCCTGGTCCAGAAAACTATTATAATAAAAGCAATAAAATAGTTAATAGTTCAATTAACTCATATTTTCTGGAATCATCAAAAGGTTTAAGACACACAAAAATTTAACTGTCAAGTCATTAAAAAGGTATAAACTTTTGGAACCATGTAACTCAACAGAATATTGCAGGTCACTCCAAACCTACCATTTAAGTAACTAATATCTTGATTTATATTTTCACTTGCTTGATACAAATATACACCATTTCACCACATACCAATAGCCGTAATAAAAAATGACAATTATCTATACTGTTTAAAGATCAAAGCTATCAATTTAAGAAACAAAGAATATTCCTTATTTAACCAAATCAAAATCTCTCCAGCCTGGTTCTTAGGCAAAATCCTAAATTCTGACTCAGTATGTATTTCTATTCTGATCAACTATTTTAAAAATTGAAACGGAGATCAAAGAATATATCTAATAATACTGAGACCTGCGAGCTGATTTGTAAAATTTTTTTCTTGAGACAAGGTCTCAACTCTTGTTGCCTAGGCTAGAGTGCAGTAGCTCAATCTCGACTCACTGCAGCCTCTGCCTCCCAGGTTCAAGCAATTCTCCCAAGTAGCTGGGATTACAGGCGTACCACCATGCCCAGCTAATTTTTGTATTTTTAGTAGAGACAGGATTTCACCATGTTGGCCAGGCTGGTCCCGAACTCCTGACCTCAGGTGATCCACTCTCCAAGGCCTCCAAAAGTCCTGGGATTACAGGCGTGAGCCACTGCGCCCAGCCTAAAATATTTTAATTATATGGATAATACCTGATTTAGGAATTCTTTTTAAGAAGTCAATAAAGAAGCCGGTGGCTCACGCCCATAATCCCAGCACTTTGGGAGGCTGAGGCGGGTGGATCACCTGAGGTCGTGAGTTCGAGACCAGCCTGACCAACATGGAGAAACTCTGTCTGTACTAAAAATACAAAAAATTAGCCATAGTGGCACATGCCTGTAATCCTAGCTACTTGGGAGGCTGAGACAGGAGAATCACTTGAACCCGGAAGGCGGAGGTTGTGGTGAGCCGAGATCGTGCCATTGCACGCCAGCCTGGGCGACAAGAGCAAAACTCCATCTCAAAAAAAAAAAAAAAAGTCAATAAAGAACAGGGTTATTTTTAAAAACAAATCTCGTTTCCATTCATTTCATTTTCACCTAATTAGTACCAAAAATACTAAGATCTAATCTATTTCTATCTTTCCTGGTTTCATCAGCTTGCATACTACTAAATTTTCTCTTGTATTTACTCACTACTCTGGCTGGAGACAATGCACTCAAACTAAATACTCTGTCCTCACCTTTCAAACACTTAGGACAATGGCTTTTTACCTTACCGTTTTCTGGCCCATCATTACATGCTGTTCAGTGTTTTAAGAGATGAAAATAAAAAGGGGAAGGCAAAGAGGCTAGTAGCACAATTTGTTCTTCATTCTTTAAAACCACTTCCTTAACTTAATCTTGAGATTCTAGGTTACCTAAAGGAAGACAGTCCTGTAAATTATTTCAGGTGTGGTTTTATAAAGGCATCATTAGCATTCAGCTTCATGAAGAGGTTCCCTACCCATAGCTAGCCACAAATACAACAAGTCATTGTGCTGCAATTACTGCTTTATAAAATTTATTGAATCCATTACCCACTTTCACTCTTAAGTATCTGTTCTGGTTTCTTCTGACCACAAAAAAGACCTGTCTTCAGCGCATTCTCACAAGTTCTAACCAACAATATACTAAGTTTGCATTTATTAAAATCACTGTCATTTTGGTTTTACTCCATACAGCTATTTGTAACATCTATCACCCTCAGTAAAATTAACTGTTAAAAGTTGAAAGGAAACATTAACATTAAATGCTAAACTTTTAACAATTACAAAACATCTAATTCCCAAGTGGATACGCTACCATTTATTATTTTTTTAAAGTGTAAGACATTAAGAACTCTTATCAGATTAATGCTGTACACGCAAACAAGAACAAAAAGAAAAAAAAAAAAACAAAACCCCAAACTCTTATCAGAGTAGTCTATTTAGATTGGTTTAAGCTAGGAGAGCAAACTGCAATGCAGAAATGTAACAATCTGGCCGGGCGCAGTGGCTCACGCCTGTAATCCCACCACTTTGGGAGGCCGAGGCAGGTGGATCACTTGAGGTCAGGAGTTTGAGACCAGCCTGGCCAAAATGGTGAAGCCTGGTCTCTACTAAAAATACAAAAACTAGCCGGGCATGGTGGCGGGCGCCTGTAATCCCAGCTACTCAGGAGGTTGAGGCCCAAGAATCACCTGAACCTGGAAGGCAGAGGTTGCAGTGAGCCAAGATCACACCACTGCACTCCAGCCTAGGTGACACAGTGAGACTCCGTCTCAAACAAAAAAAAAACAAAAAAGAAAAAAAAAAGACATATCATAGCAATCTGACAATATGTACCTGGAACTTTACAAAAGGTTCTTATCCTTTGATCCAACCAGTAATTCCACTTCCAAAAGCCTGAGAAAACATTTTAATGCAAAGATTTTTGCATTATTTATGTTCTTACAGTTTATTGATGGCAAAAACTAGAACAACCTCCATGTCCAACAGTGGAAAAATAATTACGGAATGTCATACAACAGAATATTACACAGCCATTAAAAATGTTTAAGAATGACAAGAAAAAATGTTTTCAAAATTACATTTAGTGAAAGAAATAAGGACAAAAAATGTTACAGAAAACAATATATTAACTCTGTATCTATGTGTGTGTCTAGGACTGAAATTACACCAAATGCTGCTTATCCCTGAGAAGTATGATGAAGCGTAATTTGTTTTGTAGTTATTTTTCAAGATTTTAGAAGGAATATATATTTTGGCCGGGTGTGGTGGCTCACACCTGTAATCCCAGCACTTTGGGAGGCCGAGGCGGACAGATGACCTGAGGTCAGGAGTTTGAGACCAGCCTGGCCAACATAGGGAAACCCCATCTCTTCTAAAAATACAAAAAAATTAGCTGGGCGTGGTGACGCACACTTGTAATCCCAGCTACTCAGGAGGCTGAGGCAGGAGAATCACTTGAGCCCGACAGGCAGAGGTTGCAGTGAGCCAAGATCAGGCCACTGTACTCCAGCCTGGGCGACAGAGCGAGACTCTGTCTCAAAAAAAAAATAAATAAATAAAATTTAATTCTTCAGACTTCTCTAAAATCAAATCTGTATTATATGTTATTTTATAATTATAGTAACACTGAACAACATTTTAGCCAGAGTATAAAACTTTCTTAAATATTTCACCATTCCACCAACTTATTTGGGATTTTCTCAAATACACCTACATCAGCCCTATCCTATACTCAAGTGTTCAAACTCACTGAACTACCATGGGAATCTTCTAAACATGGATACAACATATCACATAAAAGAAGAGGCTATTTTTTTTTTTTTTTTTTTTGAAACAGTTTCACTTTGTCTCCCAGGCTGGAGTGCAGTGGCGCAAGCTCGGCTCACTGCAACCTCCGCCTCTGGGGGTTCAATCAATTCTCTTGCCTCATCCTCATCAGTAGCTGGGTCTACAGGCGCACTCCACCACACCCACTGATTTTTTTGTATTTCAGTAGAGACAGGTTTTCACTACGTTGCCCAGGCTGGTCTCAAACTCCTGAGCTCAGGCAATCCGCCGGCCTCGGCCTCCCAAAGTGCTAGGATTACAGGCGTGAGCCACAGCGCTGGGCCTAAGGCTACCTTTTTTTTTTTTTTTTTTTGAGACAGTCTTGCTCTTGTTGCCCAGGCTGGAGTGCAGTGGTGCGATCTCGGCTCACCGCAACCTCCACCTCCCGGGTTCAAGGGATTCTCCTGCCTCAGCCTCCTGAGTAGCTGGGATTACAGGCGCCCACCACTATGCCTGGCTAATTTTTGTAGAGACGGGGTTTTGCCATGTTGGCCAGGCTGGTCTCGAATTCCTGACCTCCAGTAATCCACCTGCCTCAGCCTCCCAAAGTGCTAGGATTACAAGCGTGAGCCACCAAACCCGGCCTAAGGCTACTTCTTTACATACAAGTTCGTTAATTTCATTTTACAAGTCCAAGTTACAACTGACAGTTTAACTAAGGGTAGAGTTTCAGCATCCCAACTAAAATGAAAGTCTGCAACTGCCCGTAAACATTGTAACTATATTGCAACATTTAGCTACTATCAAAATCCTAAGACTACTATTTGAAATAAGTTCAAACAATGTTTCCTCAGTGCATTACCTACAGACCCTAGGGACAAAGACAAAACCTAAGGTTAACTTCATGCATGCACTGCCATCTATCAAAGGAACAGTGCAGAGCATAAAATTCTGATGGGGCATCTTCCTTCCCTCTTCCCTTTTCCCCTTCTCTCCCAACAGGTGTTTTGCTCTGCATTCTCCCTTTCAATAGTATTTGGCAGAATATCCTGAAAGAAACTTGATTCCCTTGACAAGAATTTTCACTAACATTCTCACAGCATTCAATGACTGTGCAGAAGTTCCAACACAAATAAATGTCTCACTCATTCCTTTGTGATAAAAACCCATTCTGAAGCAAAGAAAAACTGCACCTTTTCCTAAATGTTATTTTGAGATATTTAAATTAAGTGAGCTTAAGTTTTATTTGCCTTAGTCACAAGTCCACAGTATAATTAAAAAGCAAAATTCAACCGCCAGATACAGTGCAAAGTAAGTTCCGTACTAAACCACATTGCAAGGTTACATCTTTTTCAGCGGAAAATTTTGGAAAGTCACATCATTGTGGAGAGAATACAGTATAAAAGCACCTAAAAAGTTGGCCATTTTAAAGTGCTATATGACAGATTAACGTGTTGCATTCACAAAGGTGGTTATGTGAATATACCAAGAACTAATGTCTTTTAAAGACTATTTATGTTGGTTTTCCCTATGTTTTGGTATGCTTTCCTATGTTGATTATTCATTAAATAATAATCTTATATCCAAACTCACTGAGTTTTTTTTTTGAACTCCACAGCCATTGTGGGACAATAAACCTTAAAGGGTGATATCATAACTATATGCTTCAGAAAAGTGTTTATGTTGGCAGGGGAGAGAAGAAAGAAAATATCAACAAATGAATCCCTATCTGGAGTCCAAACCGAGAAATGCATTGTTTAATATGATCACAGTGCTAGTTTCAACTATTTAAAAATACAAGTCCATTATACTTCTAATGCAAAAAGTACAGAAATCATAATCAAGACACACAATTTCTAATGCATCAACACTATTTACTTTATGTCAGAACAAATCATTCTACCGTTTTTCATGAAAAACAAATGCACCTGAATAATCGTAGATGCTGTCACTGAAAAACTTCTAATAAATTAAGTCATTCAATAGCTCCTCTAATCCTTTTTAAAGTACTGCAGCTCAATCAAGTCTTAATTGAGATTGGCAAGCATAAAGGCATAGACTGGCATCTCTACAATGACTTGCATTTTACATAAAATTTGAAAAAAACTTCGGTAGACATTTGAAAAAAAAAATATTGAGGAACAAAACTGATCAACTGCCTTTGATAGCAAAAGAATACTGATGAGATGAAGAGACTTAGGTGTACCTTATCGAAATAAGCAATGTATAATCCAAAGCTTCAGCATCATCAAAACGCAGATTTCAAGATATTCGGAAAAGGTTAATTTCACTTCTTAAGAAATAGTGGCAAGCAACTGCACTCATTTCCTGTTCAGATTCAATTCAAATTTCAGCCATTTCCTTTTAAAGGAAATAGTACAGCAACATAGGGCAGAGAGGGTCGGTAATGCTACACTACCAAATCTAAAGAATAAAGTACCCGGAACTGGGTCTTGACACTCAAGATGAGCAATCAGTTTTTTATAGTACTCTTACACATTCAATAATTTGAATTCCTTTAAAAAAAAAAAAAACAACTCCACCTGTAAACTAAATAATGCCAAGAAAGCCCGTTTTGAAGAGACAGGGCCTAGCAGTACAATCGTTTCAAGAGTTTTAATGCATTAGGCAATACGAGACTATTTACAACGAAATTAAACCATTTTAGTGGAATCTTGACTGTGCACGAGTATGTCACTCTGCCCCCAATAACTAAGCTTACGTGGTGAGAGCTACCAGTATTAAAACAAAAAATACACAGGTAGCAGTGCAGCTGCGACATTTCCAGGTAATTAAGCCTCCCCGAGGGTAGGTGGTTTCTGTATGGGGTAGGCCCTAAACGCTCAAGATCCTTCAACCCCTCTCTGAGACGTGTGCTTTGGCAAAAGCAGCGTCTCCTAAAGGGAAAGGGTCAAGGAAGAAGGTTCCAAAAGAAGGAAAATCTGGAGAGAGGGAGTGCGTACGGAGCTCTAGGCTTGGGGCCGACAGAGGTTACCGAGCCACCCACTGCAAAGGCGAGTTTGTGGGGCCTGCTGAAGAGAAGGCCTCGCCTAGGAGTTGCAACACACTCTTTCTCCAGTGCGCAGCGCTCGGCCTGGGGGAGGGGGAGGAGGGGAAACAGCTGCCAGGAGAGCGGCTGGCCCAGCCCGGCCCGGCCCGCTCACCGTGAGAGTGTCGTCTATGTAGAGGGGAATCTGCCTCCTCTCGAAGGGGAACTCCTCCTCCCCGTCCCTGCACACTGCCACCAGTCGCGCCATCGTCCCCGAAGCTGCCGTTGCCACCGTCACCACCTCCTCCCAGCTGCCGCCGCCGCCGCCTCCTCCCAGCTCCTGCCTGCCACAGCCAAACCCCGCGAGCGTAAGCACCCGCCGCCGCGCAGCACATTCGCCACGGGGAGCAGGGAGCGGAGCGGGATGGGACGGGAGAGCCGGGCTGCGTTTCCCATCACCCGATTCCACACGCGCTCAGCCAATCAGCGCCCAGCGCCGCCGGGACCCGCCCCCTCGCGCTGCGCTCCCTCCCTCTCTCCCGCCCGCCCGCCCGCCGGCCTCCAGTCAGGGTCCAAAGGAGAGGCGGAAGGGACCGGCCTGCCGGGGGCTTCCCCGCCCGCCGCAGGAGTCCCGGCCCCAGGACGCCACCCCTGGCCTGGGCCTCGCAGCCTGCTCCCCGCCGCCCGCCGCCCGTGTGCTCTCTGCCCCCAGCTGACCCCTTCTCCCCGCTTCTGGGCGCACCCCGCCCAGTCGGCCCCAGAACTGCAGTTGCCCAGCGCGACCCCGCCCCTGGGAGGGGTCGACCCCGCAGCGGCTCTGCGGAGTCCAGGGAAGGGGGAGGGTCAGATCCTGTCCTCACCCTTCTCGGAGGAGGCTGTCGGTTCCGACCTTCACTGTTTTCGTGGTAGCCTCGCTAACTCCCACCTCTGCTCCCTGTTACTGGCTGACGAGGCCCGCGTCAGGGCCGGCCTGGGCGGGAGCGCAGCTCCGAATGCCGTTTCCTATCCGGGCAGTCAGCCGCTCGCGCCGCGGGGAGTGGAAGAGGGAGGGCGGGGTACAAGGGGAAGGTGGCGCCGGGCGGGGCCCACGTCCTCTCGCGAGACTGGGGCCGGCCGCGCTAGGGACCCCGCTGGAGAAATCTGCGCCCAGAGGGTGCGGGGCCGCCCTGGCCGTCCCGCCCGTGGGCCCGGCGCCCTCCTTGGAGCCCAGCCATTCCGCTAGACCCGAACTAGGACTGGTAGGAGGGGTGATCGGCCCAACCTCAGGCCCCAGCCGCGGGCCGGGAAGGCTTCCCCAGGGACGAGGGGCAAGCCCCTCGACGTCAGGGTGTCGTCTATGTAGAGGGGAATCTGCCTCCTCTCGAAGGGGAATTCCTTCAGCAAGTCAACCCGTCTGATTTGGGGCTGACTCAGGGCAGAGGCCCAGAGAGGACCTGGATAGGTTGCGAGAAGTCGAGATCAGAGGGGGCGGAAGGCAGTGAGAAAAGGGAGACGAGCATCGGGGGGTGAGAGACAAACTCAGGTCTGGCTCTTGGCCCTTGACGCCACTGAATTCGCGTCCCACGGCGGGAAGAGGAGAAAAGGGCCCTGACACCGCGGCTCGCCAGGGTCCCGCTGCGTAGCTGCATCCCGATCCCGCTGAAGGGACCGCAAATAGTGAAGTGCTGACAGCTTGTGGTTGTCGTTACGCTGGAAGGAAATAGAAAACCGGACGGTGTGTGTGTGCGTCTTGGCCAAAGGAACTTCTTGGGCTGGGCTAATGTGAGCAGGGACTCCCTTGGGCGAAGTACTGGCACTGGCCGACGGCCTTTCCCTCTGGCCGTCTCCGAGGAAGCAGAGCTGATGTGAAGACAGTTCCTCTCGCCACCGTGCGTTCAGTTCTGACCTTGAAGGTTTTGGAGGTCTGTCGTGAAGATATTTAGCCTATAAAAGTCCTGGTGATCTGAAGGACAGATGAATTTACTGCTCTATTTCCTGGTAGAATAGGCTGGAGCTGTGATACCTTTAAACAAAGTATTTTGGGTCGGGCATGGTGGCTCACGCCTGTAATCCCAGAACTTTGGGAGGCCGAGGTGGGTGGATCACCTGAGGTCAGGAGTTCGAGACCAGCCTGACCAATATGATGAAACCCCCTTCTCTACTAAAAATACAAAAATTAACCGGGCGTGGTGGCATGTACTTGTAATCCCAGCTACTAGGGAGGCTGAGACAGGAGAATCACTTGAACCCGGGAGGCGGAGGTTGCAGTGAGCCCAGATCACGCCATTGCACTGCAGCCTGGGCAACAAGAGCGAAACTCCATCTCAAAACAAAACAAAGTATTTTGGTTATCACATGGAGTCTTAGAGATTCACAACAAAAAACCCATAGTGCACCCTTAGCCATGTTGACTTATTACATTGTGTGGTCATTGTTAGGGTCGGTGTGACATAACAAACGAAGAACCATTGTTCATTCCCGAAGGTGTGATTACCCGGCAAATATTTATGTCTTCTGGGCCGGAGCCATGGCTCACGCCGGTAATCCCAGCACTTTGGGAGGCGAGGTGGGTGGATTACTTGAGGTCAAGAGTTCGAGACTGGCCTGACCAACATGGTGAAACCCAGTCTCTACTAAAAATACAAAATTAGCCGAGCGTGGTGGCGCACGCCTGTTATCCCAGCTACTCGGGAGGCTGAGGCAAGAGAATCACTTGAACCTGGGAGGCAGAGGTTGCAATGATCCGAGATCACGCCATTGTGCTCCAGCCTGGGCGACAAGAGCGAAACTACGTCTCAAAAAAAAAATTTTTTTATGTCTTCTGGCCATGTTAGCAGAGTAGAAGAATGTATTAGCTTGAATCTAATACGTATGTATGATGTTCATATACATAGCCAAAATTTGGACATTTTTAGAGAATCTTGCGTTTTATGTAAAAAACAAAACCAAACAAACCAGGACGGGGGCGGCGGCTAACACCTGTAATCCCAAGACTTTGGGAAGCCAAGGCGGGCAGATCACTTGAGGTCAGGAGTTCGAGACCAGCCTAGGCAACATGGAGAAACCCCGTCTCTACTAAAAATACAAAAATGAGCTGGGCGTGGTGGCGAGCACCTTTAATCCCAGCTACCCGGGAGGCTGAGGCAGAAGAATCGCTTGAACTGGGAAGGCAGAAGTTGCAGTGAGCCAAGATACTGTGGCCTTCAGTATCTAGAGGTGCTCCTATAGTGGTACATCAATTAATGTACCCACTTTAAACCTTTTTTTTTTTGAGACGGAGTCTCGCTCTGTCGCCCAGGTTGGAGTGCAGTGGCGCTATCTCGGCTCACTGCAAGCTCCGCCTCCCAGGTTCATGCCATTCTCCTACCTCAGCCTCCCGAGTAGCTGGGACTACAGGCACCTGCCACCACGCCCGGCTAATTTCTTGTATTTTTATTAGAGACGGGGTTTCACCGTGTTAGCCAGGATGGTCTTGATCTCCTGACCTCTTGATCCGCCTGCCTCGGCCTCCCAAAGTGCTGGTATTACAGGCGTGAGCCAACGTGCCCGGCCTAAACCTTTTAGATTTCATTAGGATTCTGGTTGATAAAGAACATTAAAAATGACAAGCTCATTATATAGGTGCTAATTTTAATTACTTTGACTACTGAACACACGCCAGGTACTAACAAAGAAGGGAGTATTCACCCTGGGGATTTAAATCTATGAAAAGGCATTAAAACACATATATAAAACATAATAAAATGAAATCCCAAAAGTCTCTTACCATCTGAGCTTACTTTCCGTAATTTGGGTTTGTCTCTTAGGTCCACTGAGCATACTTAGTATCTTTGGACAAATAGGAATTCAATGAAAACGTATTCTTAAAGGCGAAAAAGGCAGATTTGCTAGGTAAGTTGCTGTTTCTCAAGGAGGTAGCCTGGGTGCTATAAATCCAATCCAATCTAATCTAATGCAGTACAATACAATATAATACAATTGATACAATAAAATCAATATCCCAAGGAAAACGCTTAGAAAATTATTTCATGGCAAAATAATTTTTCAAAGTTTTCACTGTGCATCTTCCTGGTTTTAGAGTAGGCACTTATTTTTATTTTCACTATTGCTCTGTTTTTAGTCATAACCACTAGTACTGCAGCAAATATTTCTTGAGTATTATCCTATGTACTTTAAAATGAAAAGTATCTGCTTTTAGAGCAAACCTCTAATTGAGGAAATATATAATTGCTACATTAAAAGACAGTTGTCTGTTGCCTATTATTTCATTTTGATATTGGCATTGTGAAATGCAAGTTCAAAGGATTTGAAAGGCCAGGAAAGCAAAGGCAATCAACAGCAGAACACATTTTGCTGGTACCTAATAAAGAACAGTTGGAGGGATGGAGCTGTAATAAATTATCAGCAAAATACCATTCTTTTTCTTAGGTCCAAATGTGTGAGAAGCTAGCCACAAAATGCAGGCATAAATGAGATCTATCTGTTCTTCAGGCTACCTAGGTTTTAAAAAAATGAAAAGTACCAAGGTATTCCTTATTATTTTTTAGCTTCATAGACTATATTTAAACTCCTAGGGAACAACATAAGGTTCTTGTATGATTTATATAAATACATTGGACATTTATGCTCAATAAAAATAAAACTGGTTGTCATCTTCGGCACACAAGAGCTATTGGGGCACGTGTAGTAGACATCCCCAGTTTATAATTGTGTAAAATTAAAATTGGCCGGGTGCGGTGACTTGCACCTGTAATCCCAGCACTTTGGGAGGCCGAGGTGGGCGGATCATGAGGTCAGGAGATCCAGACCATCCTGGCTAACGGTGAAACCCCGTCTCTAATAAAAATACAGAAAATTAGCCGGGCCTGGTGGCGGGCACCTGTAGTCCCAGCTATTCGGGAGGCAGAGGCAGGAGATCGTGCTAGTGCCCTCTAACCTGGGCAACAGAGCAAGACTGCGTCTCAAAAAAAAAAAAAAAAAATTAAAATTATGGGAGTGAGTCACTTTCTGAAGGGCATAGATAGGCTGAGGTCCTGGACAGATTATGTTCTTCTTACTCCTCACTTTGTTATCTTTCCCTCTCCTCTGCCCTCAAAAATTGATAGTTGCAAGGAAAATGATAGTTGATTAGAAGACCTTTTGTTGTTTCATTATAATAACCACAGTTTTATGTGGTAAGACAATCTATGGCCACAGAATGTTATTTAAATTACCATAGTGACCTAAATCTGAGGATCTGTGGATTGGGTTTTCTTTTTCATGAGCTGACACTGGGAAGTTCTGTTTTATCTGTCAAAAATAAACACACCTGGCCAGATGCGGTGGCTCATGCCTAAATCCCAGCACTTTGGGAGACCAAGGCGGGCAGATCACTTGAGGTCAGGAGTTTGAGACTGGCCTGGCCAACATGGTGAAACCTCATCTCTACTAAAAATACAAAAATTAGCCGGGCGAAGTGGCACGTGCCTGTAATCCCAGTTCCTCGGGAGGCTGAGGCAGGAGAATTGCCTGAACCTGGGAGGCGGAGGTTGTATAGTGAGCCAAGGCTGTGCCACTGCACTCCAGCCTGGGAGACAGAGCAAGACTCCATCTCAAAAAAAAAAAGACAGTAGACTATTAAACGTTATTATAGGCCAGGATCACAACGCCTGTAATCCCAGCACTTTGGGAGGCTGTGATGGGAGGATCACAAGAGGCCAGGAATTTGAGACCAGCCTGGGCAACCCCATCTCTATTTGTTAAAGATTAAAATTAAATTAAACCTTAATTTAGCCATAGTTTTATTAAATTACACTGGGTACTTGATAACTCTCATCTTTCTTATTGGTTCTCCTTTCCCTGATGTGGCCCCTGCCTGCCTCTCCAGCTCTCTGCCCGTGCTCTTCCTTTTTCTGTGTTCAGCCTTCTTTCAATTCCATTATGTGCTTGGTGCCCTCCCAACGTAAGACGTTTGCTGAGGGAGTCATCCATCTATAATGTTCTCTGCCATTTGCCCCCCAACCCCCAGACATATAAGACTTTTATAACTCCTCATCCCACTAATCAGCTGTAGCTCAAAAAAAAACATCTGTGGGGAAAACTTGACTCCTTACTAGGTCAGTTCTTGATTTGACACTCTTGACAACCTATGCTTTTTCTTCATAACTTAGCATTTCACAATGGATGTTTAATGTCTGTTTCCTCCACTAGATTGCAAGCTCTGAGGTATCAGGAAATTTGTGCTGTGCTTCTTAAATCCCTAGCATAGGGTAGGCTAAAAGATGAATTAATCCCAAAGCAAAACTTTGTCTCGTAATTATTATGTGTATAAACTATAATACAACATCCAATTCAGTCTATTTTTTTTGTAGACAGGGTCTCACTATGTTTCCCAGGATGGTCTTGAACTCCTGGGCCCAAGCGATCCTCCCACCTCAGCCTCCCAAAGTACTAGGATTATAGGCGTGAGTCACCATGCCCAGCCTTCCGTCTATTCTTTGGTACATTTAACTGTCTGACTTCATAGTACATAAGTAATTTCTTTATTTTATTTTTAAAATTTTTCTTTTTTTATCCACCCATCTGCACACTGGAGTATTTGATTTTAAACATTTGCTTCTTAGTCCTAGGTTTTATTCAAAAATTTAAATTGAGCAATAAACAAGTATTGACAATCCACAGTTCACACTGAAATGTCAACATAAACATTTCATTTTATATTTATTGTAAAAGCAATATACAGTAAAAATACAGAATAGCATAAGGTTACATTAAGATGGAAAGTAAAAATTTTCCTCCCCCCACCCCAAGTCTTTCAATGTCACAACTATAAAGTTTCTTTAAAATACTACTTAATACATTCTAACAAGTCAAAAGGCTTTGTTTCTTCTTGGTTTTATTGTTGAGATACATTAAAATATTAAGCATTGGCCCAGTGTGGTGGCTCACACTTGTAATCCCAGCACTTTGGGAGGCCAAGGTGGGTGTATCACTTGAGTTCAGGAGTTTGAGACCAGCCTGGCCAATATGGCAAAACCCCATCTCTACTAAAAATACAAAAATTAGCTGGGCATGGTGGTGCATGCCTACAGTGCCAGCTACTCAGGAGGCTGAGGCAGGAGAATTGCTTGAACCTGGGAGGTGGAGGTTGCAGTGAGCTGAGATGGCACCACTACACTCCAGCCTGGGTAACAGAGTGAGACTCTGTCTCAAAAAAAAAAAAATAATTAAGCATCACTACTGTTCAGATGACTGAAACTATTTTATAATAAAATATGGTTAACACTGTTGCCAAAAGCACAATTTCTTTACAATTAATATTCCTCATTAAATATTGCCCAAATACTTACATATCCTACCCCTGCTGATCACCAAAATTGTATAGTCTTATCTTGCAAATATAGTACATATACAATTAAACAGTTGGAAAACATATAGAGATTGACCACAAATAAGGCCCACAAGGTACTGCTGTGTAATGTATCTACCATCAGGTTGATCAGGCCAGTTGTTATATTTGACAGCAAGAAAAATATTAACTGTTTTCTGTTTAGAGCTGTGATTAAACAAAGACTGGGTTCCATTCTTTCAGCTTCAGGGACTAAAGATTCTGAATGCTTTTTATTTGTAACAGGTGACTGGATAAGTTTCCAAGAACATGGTACTAGAGCTCCATTAATTAGAAATTTGGCAAAACTCAAAATTATATCACCCAGTAATAAACTACTAAGAAGGATCAGGCTAGAAGCAACTATCCAAATACAAAAGGCTAAATTTGCCATTCTTCGAGATACTGCTTCTACATTTACTTGAACTACGTAAAGAGATATGAAGAGGCTAATAGCTGCTAGTAAAAGAAAACAGGCTACTTTTATCAAGTCTTTGATATGTGATCGGTTCTTATGCATGTATAACCCTGTTTGCACACCAGCCATGTGTATTGCCACATACCCCAGGGTAGAGATTATTCCTTCACGGTTGGCATTTAATAGACCAACCCGTGTGCCACTACCATCAGTGCCATATAATATTAACCTCTTCAGTGAGGTAAAGTCAAGGGCTAGCTGGTATAATATAGTAATGCTGAGGGCAATAATCCAGGACTTATTTAGGGGAAAAATAATCAAAAGCAGTGGTGTTATCAATTTCACAACTATTATGGTAAAGAAAAAGTTCCAGTGAACTCCATACTCAGTTAAATGTTCCTGATAGCCTATTGATTTTATAATGGCTAATCGTCCGATTCCTAGGAAGACTAATGGCCATACAGAGTATAGTGAGTTTGTAAAGTAACGCAATTTGGACCCTTCCATATATTTTCTCCTCCTGACCTCTAGACAAACCATTGCAGACCCAAAAACAAAGCCACCTACTCCAAAATCCATTGCTCCTGTCCCATAGAGCTCAGTTTTGGCAAATCTTCTGGGAAAAAGTGGGAAGTCCACAGCCAAAATAGCAATAGCAGTAAATGCACTGGTAATTACACGGAAACAGGAGATGGCTGGAATGCATTCTGATTCTAGACTGATGTTCAAGAATTTTTCAAGGATTTTTAGGAAAGGCAGTCTGGCATAGCAGGTCCTCCTTCGGTATATTTGATACAACAGCCCTGCCCCAAAGATAATTACACCAAGAAGCTCAAGGAGGATAAATGAAGCCCAAATGGTCAAAGTGGCTACCATGGGAACTATTAGGACAACAAAGTCAATGAAGAATCTAGTTTTCCAGGTATGTGAAAAAGAACACAAGTACTGTGAGAAAATGATCAGGAACCCTCTGCACAGGATACAGAATGCAGGAAAGCACAATCCCTGGGTGATTTCCAGCACGGTGGTTCCATTGAGGTTACTGACAAAAGCTTCCTTCATCTGCTTTTCAGACATTTTTCTTCCTGTGAAAACAAGAGCAAAGGAATGGATTTGTGAAAAGCAGCATTCTTGTGTAATTAGCATACCTGGCTTAATTTTACTCTTATTACTAGATTTCAGAGCAGAACTTTGGGCCCTAATGAGTTCACCTAGGATTTGTGATTCCCCTTCCAAGGATTGTGGGAAGAAGCTTAACACTAATGTGTTCAGATAGAAATGTCATACTAATAATATGAAATTATTGGTTACAAAGCTTCAGCTATTCCCTGTACAAGACAGACTCACAAAGAAAGTGAATTTGGGGCCAGGCGCGGTGGCTCACACCTGTAATCCTAGCACTTTGGGAGGCCGAGGTGGGAGGATCACCTGAGGTCAAGAGTTCGAGACCAGCCTGGTCAACATGGTGAAAGCCCGTCTCTACTAAAAATACAAAAATTAGCCAGGAGTGATGGCACCCGCCTGTAATCCCAGCTACTTGCGAGATGAGGCAGGAGAATCGCTTGAACCGGGAAAGCAGAGTTTGGAGTGAGCCATTGCACTCCAGCCTGGGCCACAGAGTGAGACTGTTGACTGTCTCAAAAAGAAAAAGAAAAGAAAAAGCAAAGGAAAAGAAAGCGAATTTGGGATACAAACTCTGAGAATGGCATCATAGGCAGATGGGAATTTCTATTATGGAGCACAGTACGTATCATGCAGATTCTTTGATGAAAATTGAATAGGATTTACTAATGACTTTAAAGCAAATTCAAAGGCTAGGGGCCAAGTACATTTTGAAGTTGGGGGCCTTGGTTCCAGTTCAGAGCCTCTCCAAACCTACTGCCTCGGTACAAAACGTGACCCCTGCAGTGATTTCTGGATCCCCAGGCTGCTCCTTTCCTCATTTACAGACAGTTATGTTTTCAGGTTAGGATGGAAGTAGGTACGATGGGTGCATTAAGAATGGATGTATAGCACATACTAGTGTTAGTTGCTCTTTTATTAAGGGTTGTAAAACACCTCTGAATGCCACACATCATTGTCTGAAAAACGGCATACTGGAAGAACACATTTGTTGGTTAAACATGAACCTAGAGTTTCTCAGTGTACCATGAGCTGAATAAGTAAGCGAATGCATGCGTGCATTATGGCCTGTCTGGAACCTGTGACAATACTTCACAGTAACCTACTCAAATCAGTTGACCATTAAAAATAAAAGTCCTAGCGGAGAGAAGTGGCTCATGCATGCAATCCTAGCGCTTTGGGAGGAGAGAGGATCGCTTAAGGCCAGGAGTGAAAAAAAAAAAAAAGAAAAATTAAAAATTAGCTGAGCTTGGTGGTGCGCGCCTCTAATCCCAGCCACTCGCCAGGCTGAGGCGGAGGATTGCTTGAGTCCAGAGGTTGAAGGCAGCAGTGAGCCGAGATCGCGCCACTGCACTCCTACCTGGGCGACAGAGCGAGACTCCGTCTCTTAAAAAATAAACATAAAAATAAAAAGTCTTTTTCCTAACAGACGCCCGACCTGGCCGCGCACTACCCGTATACCTCACGTGCTCCAAAAGGTGCCGGCGCCCCCAGCAGACAGTCTACGTGGGCAGGGCCGCCGGACTCCCGCTGCACCCGCCAAACCACGCGGGAACCATCCGCTTCCGCCTCCCGCGCAGCACTTCCGGCCGACGCAGGCAGCTGGCACTTCCAGGCGGGCCGATTCCGCGCGTCTCCGCCTATCATGGCGCTCGTCCCATTGTCCCATGGGCTACCCACTCCTGTCATGTCCTTTAGGCTGGTGCAGGCCAGATCTTCTAGGGCTGTAGCCCTGAGAGGAACGCCTGGAGAAGAAACGGCGCGCCGTGCACCTCACACGGCCCCTCAGACCTCACGGCGAGGCCCTATCAGGGTAATGGGGTCTGCCGGACCCGCACAAGACTCCGCCGCGGCGACCTCTACTGAAAGACCCCCAGCCCTGGGGGCGCCCGAAGGCCCAGGAAACTGTGCTTCTGCGCTTCTCCCCTAGAACGTGGGAAGCTGCCGCTTTACCCTCATTTTACCCCAGGGTCGCAAAACATCTCACCGTAGTTGGAGCCCGCAAGCCGGACCAGGTGTCCCGGGCAAGCCACGTGCGCCCCGCGCCGCGAGTGCGCGCCCCGCCCCTGGGGAGGAGCCGGCCGACCCTCGGCCACTTAGCCAGTGCCGCAGGCGACGGGGTGCGGTTCGGCGGTCCCAGGTTCTTCTCCTCACTGCACGCTCTTGCCCCTCCTCTTTTCTCCTCTGCCCGTATTCTTCCCGCCACCTGACCTGGCCCGCCCGCCTTTCCACGTCTGGCCGGGCGGGGGCCTTAAGCACTGAGGCTCGGGCCGTGGGACTGGTGAGTGTCAACCCGATCCCATATCTGAAGCCCTTCAGACGCGGAAGGGGCTTGGGAGGTCATTTTGCCCCGCAGCGCTGAGGAAGAAGTAGGCGTCTCCACTTCCCCTTCCAAAGCGCCGTTTCCCTTCTTTTTGCCTTTTCCTTTTGACCCTCTTGTGTCTCACGAGGGGGTAGCCCAGCTCTTGGCTCTTGCTTGAAACAGAAGTCTTTCTTGATCACCTTTCCACCTTTCCACCTGGCCGGCAGGGGGGCGGCCTGCGTGGGGAGAGGGTCCTTGCTCCACTCTTCGCCCAACTCAGGACCCCGGGAGGGGGCGGCTTGTCCCGGGAGCTGTCAGGGGAGCTGCGCCCTTGGCTGGGGTCACGTCCACCTTCCTGGGAAGGACATACTCTCTCCGTGCTAGGTGCTTCCGGAACGGCATCCCAGCCCTGGGTTTGCGGCAAGACGCCCGGACCATGAGTCCCCGGTTCCCGCCGGGAACCTCGGGGCGGAGCCAGCTGGACTCATGAAGACCCTTACCCAGCGCTTCTCAGCGTCTGCCCTCCCACTGTCCTCCATGCCTAGAAAGAAACTGAGTCTGAGAAGGAGGGACTGGTGATCAGGTTGCCACTTGCCTTGATTCGGTGTTCCATTTACTCATTACTGTCTCCCTTCTGCCCACAGTGGTCACACCCTTTCCAGAAATTCTTGGCTGGTAACCGCGAAACCGACTGGAGCAGGAGCTGGGAGAACTGGAGAAAACGGCTCTCATCTCACTTGACTCCAGCTAGGAGCTGATGCTGCATCGTAATAACATTTGCAGAGCGCTCTCACAGGTATTAGCCCCCTTAACGCTTCATTTAGCCCCGTGAGATCTGGATATTATCACTCCGTTTTGTAAACGAGGAAACAGAGTGAGGCTTAGTTCTTGAGTTCTGTGCCAGGGGCCTTGGGTTTTGGATTCAAACCCCAAACCTGTTGTGCTGCCTCTCTGGACCTATTGCTTGAGATGAGTTCCCAGTTGAAAGAGCTTTGTTCTCTGAAGCCCTCTGCATGGCTGTCCCTTGGATGGGGTATAGTCAGTGTCCAGGGTCAAGATCTTCTAGGGCTGTAGCACCGCACCTTTCCTGGTCCAGCACAGTCCTGATGCCTGTTTCCGCCTGAATTGTCCTTTTTCCAGCTTCTATGGAAGTCCCTATCCCTGGGTTCTTTAAAGACTTGATGTATTCAGAGCCTTAAGAAAGTCTCCACCAGGGTTAATCCGTTGCAGGCGCGCTTCACCCACAGCCTCATCTCTCCTTGCTAGGGGTGGTGCCAAGGCCTAGAAAATTCCAAGTCTGAGGGTCACTTAACCATTCTTCAAAATTGGCTTAGGCCCAGCCTCACAACACTCCACCTCCCAGATGGATTCAGCTCCCTGAAATCCTCACCTTCTTGAAGTTGTCACTAGACTGTTCACCTGATTAGTGCTCCCAAATGGATCATCAACCGTTAGTCGTAGTGCTAACAGTGTTTATCCTCTGAGTGAATACTCAGTTCGTACTTTGTGCGGTGCTGTCAAACCATGACCTCATTGACCTTCACAACCACTCCTTATGAGGCAGATTTAACTGTCCCCATTTTCAAGGTAAGAAATTGAGGTAGGTGATGTGCCTGACCCAGAATCACACACCCAGTGAGTGGTTGAACTATGATGTAAACTACCACACCACACCTTTCCTGGAGCAGCAAGAGATGACTCCAGCCTCTCCTCCCCACCAGCAACTGGCTACACTGAAATAAGATATTTCTGTGTAGTGTAGAGGACAGGGCACAAGACTTCTCTGTCTCCCCAGCGTCTTCTTCCTCCTCCATGGCACACTGACCCAGAGGGTTTGCAGCCCCACCCCAACCCAAATCCTAACCCTGTAATCAGACTGGCCCGGGGAGCCTCTGAGGCTCTCATAAAAGTTTCCCTGTCTCCTAATTGGCAAGGGAAAGGACAGGCCCACTCTCTGCCCAGGCCTGCCTTGCATGTCATTTTGGTTGCTTCTGCTAGGTGGGAAGGAGTGAGTGAGTCACCCCAGAAAAGCCCTCACCTGTGTGTGGTCCTTGTCTTCTCTCTCATGCCACAGGCTGTGGAGTGATTTGTCTGAGATTCCTCCAGAACTGAGCCCTTTGTTGGAACCATACCCCAGCCCATGGTCCCATGACTAGGTGGATAGTACTGCTTGTACCTCCTGCAACCCAGAACCCTGGCTGACGACTTTGAAGGAGGATGCTCCAGCAGGTAAAACCTCAACCTTAGATAACCCAGGCCCTCAAGCACCTGTAGCATCTTTTGCTAGCCCTAACCTGGAAGGAAGGGAAAGCCCCCTTAAAGGTCTCTTTTCTCTCCTCAAATTGTCTCTCCAGTGCCTTTTACTCATCATCAAGAAACTCTTCCTGATACCTAATTTGAATCTGTCTTGTGGTTTTTAGCTCCTTTCTTTGGGATAGGTAAGGTGGGATGGGTAAGGGAATCCTTAGGGCACTTTGGGAATTCTGCAGAGGAAGTCCTGAGAGATGTCCCTGCCACCTGAATTGTTGAGGCATAGTAGAAGCCTGGGGCTTGCAAGAGGATGTGCTCCTTGAAGCTAAGCCTTAAAGAACAAGAAAGAATTAGCCACTTGGAGAAGGAAAATAAGCACTCCAGGCAAAGAGGTCAGCCTGTACAGAAATGTAGGAGACTATCTATGAGGAAATATAGAAGGATTCTAATGAGTGAATGATGGGTTACATGATCCCCATGTCTCCGCCTCTCTGAAAAGGCTACTGTTGCCCCAGGCCTGTAGGATTCCAAATCACCCTTTACAGTGGAGCTCTGTCTCATACCCATATCATCCTTCGTGTGTAGCTCTTGGTCCTGAGAGAGTGGCAGTACTTATTTGCTGACTTTTTATTGTACCAAGTATTGCCAGGCACTGGGCTGAGGCAGATGTTGAGGGTGGTGCTTGCCCTCAGGGAGCTCAGAGTCTAGTGGAGTCTTGGGTAGGTAAGTGCCTGAACTCAGCAAGGTAGCAGCCAGGTGTGGGGCCTGCCAGCCTCAAGGGAGCCATAGTAGACACGGCAGCTTGACCTTCCAGCCATATGGCTCCTGGAACAGATTTGAAGGTAAGAAGTGGGCAAAACAGTTGACTGCTCTGGGCTTTTTTATTGCTTATTTTTAACTTTTTTTCTCTTATTAAAAAAAGGTATATCAATACAATGGAATAAAGCAAGTTACACAAAAATATAATACTTTTCAGTGTTCTTAAAATATGTAGGGAAAAAACCTATGATATTCTCTAAAATATTGGTTATTTCTGGGTAGTATGATTATGGATTTTTATGCTCCTTTTGCTTATCTCTATTTTCCAATTTTTTTTTTTTTTTTTTTTTTGAGACAGAGTCTCACTCTGTCACCCAGGCTGGAATGTAGTGGCTTGATCTTGGCTCACTGCAACCTCCGCCTCCCAGGTTCATGCCATTCTCCTGCCTCAGCTTCTCGAGTAGTTGGGACTACAGGCGCCAGCCACCACGCCTGGCTAATTTTTTGTATTTTTTAGTAGAGATGGGGTTTCACCGTGTTAGCCAGGATGGTCTTGATCTCCTGACCTCGTGATCCACCCACCTCGGCCTCCCAAAGTGCTGGGACTACAGGCGTGAGCCACCGCGCCCGGCCTCTAAATTTTTTTTAATAATTTTTATTTATTTATTTATTTATTTATTTTTATTTTAGAGATGGAGTCTCACTCTGTTGACAAGGCTGGTCTCAAACTCCTGACCTTAGGTGATCCGTCCGCCTCGGCCTCCCCAAGTGCTTTTACAGGCGTGAGCCACCGTACCCATCCGTGAGACCCTGTCTCTTAAATAAATAAATAAATAAGGCCAGGCACGGTGGCTCATGCCTGTAATCCCAATACTTTGGGAGGTCGAGGCGGGCAGATCACCTGAGGCCAAGAGTTCGAGACCAGTCTGGCCAACATGGCAAAACCCTATTTCTACTAAAAATACAAAAACTAGCCAGGTATGGTGGTGCATACCTGTGATCCCAGTTACTTGGGTGGCTGAGACATGAGAATCACTTGAACCTGGGAGACAGAGGTTGCAGTGAGCCAAGACTGTGCCACTGCACTCCAGCCTGGGCGATAGGGCGAGACTCTGTGTCAAAAAAAAAAAATACAAAAGCCACTTTTAGAAGAATAGCTAACCCCTTTTGGCAGATTCCAGATGGCCTTTCTAAATCCTTCATGTGTTTATGTGCTTGTATCTGTGAGGTAGGTACCATTATCCCACTTTACAGAAAAGAACTTTAAAAAATTATTTAGAAACAGGGTCTCACTTTGTCGCCCAGTGCAGTGATATCACCATAGCTCACTGCAGCCTCAGCCTCCTGGGCTTAAGCAACTCTCCTGCGTCAGCCTCTAGAATAGCTGGGGTTACAGGCACATACCATAACACCCAGCTAATTTTTACATATTTTTTATAGAGACAGGGTCACCTTGGCCTCCCTAAGTGCTGAGATTACAGGCTTGAGCCACTATGGCCAGCTGGAAATTTTTCTATTTTTATTTTTTACTTTAGAGACAAGGTTTTGCTCTGTTGGCCAGGCTAGAGTGCAGTGGTACGATCATAACTCATTGCAGCCTCGAACTTTTAGGCCCAAGTGGTTCTTCTACCTCAGCCTCCCAAGTAGCTGGGATTACAGGGACCAGATGAGGAGAATTGAGGCACAAAGAGATGAAGAAATTAACATAAGAGTAATATAACTGTAAGAGGTAGAATCAGGATTCAAAGCCAGACAACTAACTTTCAAGTCCAGGTACTTGATCACTATACTCAGATGCCACTCTGGTTGGATCAGAACTCTTCATAAATTGTGTCTGTGTTTGTGAGTGGTTTGTGTGGTGGTGTTTTTTTTTCCCCTTCATAAAAGCAGAGGGATATGCATAGATATAGCTGTGCTCTGACCTCAGCAGTTACTCTGGAGGCCAAGAGCCTACCTTGTGCATTATAGTGGGCCCAAAGTTCAGAGAACAGGCAGTGGTTTTGGAAGAAATGCATTACTGGGCCTCTTGGAGGAAACTTGCCACCATGGCTTATTTCTATGAGAGGTTTGAAATTTTAGGCTCACCATTCTCATTGGAAATTCACCTGTTGTATCACAGACCTCTTCCTTCAAAAGCACATTTCAGCAAGATACCTGTCTTCAACCCCCACTCTATCTTTCTTGCATCCCCAAAGGAGACAGTAGGAGAAATGGGACCACGGGAGGAAGTGGAGAGATGATACATGTGGAAAGGTTTGACATCAAGGACGGGCAAAGGAAGATAGGGTGACTCATGCCTCTAGTCCCAATTACTTGGGAAGCTGAGGCAGAAGGATCACTTGAGCTCAGGAGTTGGAGGCTGCAGTGAGATATGATCACACCACTGCACTGCAGCCTGGGTAGCAGAGCAAGATTGCATCTCTTAAAAAAGAAAGGAAAAAAAAAAGATAGGCAAGGGAGGAGAAAGGACCTGTTCCCTTGGTGCCTATTCTTGACCTCAGATAGCCTTCTGAGCCAGGCTGTCTCTCAAGCAGACTCCGGCCAAGGGAACCAATTCATTAGCCAGCCTAAATTTAAGCCACAAAAGGCAGGTGATGAAGACGTGGGGCTACCTCTCTCAGAAGGTACAGCTGTTTTACATCAAAAGCTGAACTGTCTCTTCCCAAAAAGGCCTAACCCATGGTTCTTTTCCTTTGCAACATTCCTATAGCCTTATTTCTAATAAGGCTAGTAGCCTGGAAGTGCTACTTAAGTGGCTGGAGCTCTTGGCAGAAGAGATAGCATTTGTTGAGTACATGCTGTATGCCGGGCACTGACTAAATGCTTTGTATATCTCTTCTTGCTTTTCTTCCCAATAACCCTGTCAGTTGAGTTTATTTTCCTTTATTTACGAATAAAGAAACTGTGACTCAAAGAGGGTAACTTACCCAGGCTCACAGGGCTAGTAAGAGGCAGAACTGAAATTTGAACCCAACCAGACTATGATACCAGAGTCTCCTTCTACTATACAGGTTCCCACCCTTCTGTAGCTGCCAGCTGTTCTGAGTACCAGCTGTCATGGCCTTTATGTTTTTTGGTTTTTTGGTTTTTTTTTTTTTTTTTTTTTTTTTTTTTTGAGACAGAGTCTTGCTCTGTCGCCCAGGCTGGAGTGCAGTAGCACAATGTTGGCTCACTGCAAGCTCCGCCTCCCAGGTTCACGCCATTCTCCTGCCTCAGCCTTCCGAGTAGCTGGGACTACAGGCACCCGCCACGCCTGGCTAATTTTTTGTATTTTTTTAAGTAGAGACAGGGTGTCACCGTGTTAGCCAGGATGGTCTCGATCTCTTCACCTTGTGACCCGCCCGCCTTGGCCTCCCAGAGTGCTGGGATTATAGGCGTGAGCCACTGCGCCTGGCCTCACCTTCATGTTATCTCTTCCAGGTCAATGGCCACAATCTGGGGTCTGATGGCCAAGCCAGGGAGTACCTCAGAGAAGACCTGCAGGAGTTCCTGGGTGGGGAGGTCCTGCTGTACAAGCTGGATGACCTCACTAGGGTGAATCCTGTGACACTAGAGACAGGTATGGGCCTCCCATTCCTCAAGAGTACCATCTGCAGGAGGTTGGAGGTGTGATGAGAGTAGTCAGCACAGCTTCTCCAGGTCAGACGGAGGTCAGCAGGACTCCTAATCTGGAGCCAGGTGGGCTGCTCCAGACCTCCGCCTGAGGGAGCATGACAGCTGCACCTGGGCTCCCCAGGGCATGCTTTGCTTCAGATTTGGAGCTCGTCTTAATTAGATCTTGTATCTGTTCTTCAGGGAGCTGCTGGGATTTAATGATTCTTGGCTAATTGCAGAAAGAGGGCTGTTACTTAAGTAGATGTCTGTGTGTGTGGTTTGACTATATTTGAGCCCGAGTTTGCTAAAGGCATCTCTGCCTCAGTCCTGAGGTGCCTGCAGGCCCGGTACATGGCAGACACATTCTACACTAATGCTGGCTGCACCCTGGTAGCCTTGAACCCCTTCAAGCCTGTTCCTCAGCTCTACTCGCCCGAGCTAATGAGAGAGTACCATGCTGCGCCTCAGCCCCAGGTAAGGCTCTGCCGCTGCCTGTGGCCTCAGGGCTCCTCTACCTCCCACTAAACCTCTTTGCAGTTACCCCTGTCCTTATTCATCTATTCACCAGCCATGTGGTCATTCAGAGTCTGCTAGTGCCATGGCCTGCCCAATAGGAGCTGGCAGAATTTTGAACCATAAAGAACTGACTACAGGACAGAAGGTGCAAAGTGGGGAATAAATATTTGTTTAACTGAGTTTGAAACCTAAAATAGAGACATAAGAGAAAGGATTTTTTTTCTTGTTTGTGGTTTTATTAACAGGAAAGGATTTATAAAGGTATTATATATTTGTGTATTTAACAAACTACCTTATTTTTTTTTAATTATTCATTTATTTTGAGATGGAGTTTCACTCTTATTGCCCAGGCTGGAGTGCAATGGCGTGATCTGGGCTCAGCGCAACCTCCACCTCCTGAGTTCAAGCAATTCTGCTTCAGCTTCCTCAGTAGCTGGGATTACAGGCATATGCCACCACACCTGGCTAATTTTGTATTTTTAGAAGAGATGGAGTTTCTCCATATTGGTCAGGCTGGTCTCAAACTCCTGACATCAGGTGATCCACCCACCTCGGCCTCCCAAAGTGCTGGAATTACAGGTGTGAGCCACCGCACCCGGCCCTATTTCTTTTGAGACTGAGTCTCTCCCTGTCACCCAGGGTGGAGCGCAGTAGTGCGATCTTGACTCACCGCAACCTCCGCCTCCAGGGTTCAAGTGATTCTTGTGCCTCAGCCTCCCGAGTAGCTGGGACTACAGGTGCCCACCACCATGCCTGGCTAATTTTTGTATTTTAGTAGAGATGGGGTTTCACCATGTTGGCCAGGCTGGTCTCGAACTCCTGACCTCAAGTGATCCACCCGCCGTAGCCTCCCAAAGTGCTGAGATTATAGGCATGAGCCACTGAGTCCAGCAAAACTGCCTTTTTAGAAAAGAATGAAATTATGCACGATAAGGATTGCCCTGGAAAATTCAGCATATGTTTATCTCTACTGAGGAAAGTAACTTATTCTTTTACTGAGAAAAGGATAAGTTATTTGGGGTGGGGTGGTGGAGGTACAGACAGATAATGAGCTTGTTGGTGTAAAAGTGCGTGATGCATTCAGGGAGAGGTGAGAGAAAACTTGCTGGCAGGAGGGAGGTCTTGGGGGCAAGAGGGAGTAGATGAGAGCAGGAAGACGAGAAAGCCAGGGTTGTTTGTGAAGAGTCTGAAGCACCATAGGAGGCAGAGAGAATCTGCAGAGCGTCTTCATCCAGGTAGAGGTGGGACTGGGAACAGAACCCACTAGACGAATAATTACTCTGGGAGTTGGGTTTAAGAAGGTGAGGCAGGAGGCAGAGACAACAGTTGGAGGCTTTGTATCCCTCTAGGTGATAGGTGGCTGGGGCAAGGGCAGGTGTAGAGAGGAGTGGCTCTGATGCCATATGGAACAGTTGCCTTCTCCCTCAGCAAGCTGTGGCTAAGTGATCACTGCTGGCTGGGTTAGCTGGGCATTGTGGAGGCATGGCCCTCCAGAAGTTCATGCATGGTGAGGTATCCAGTTGGAATCCAGGGGAAGTCTGTCCTGAGAGCCCTGTCTGCTGTCTGCCCTGCCTCCTGAAAAGTAAAAGCCAAGTTGTAGTCTCCTATGTTTCCTTAGCATCCAGCTTGATTGATGCCTAGTACATTGAAGACAGTTAATAGTTGTTGAAGAAAAGGAGAACAGTGGTTTTGGAATTTAAGTCATGTGGATATACTTACTTGCTGAGTGGCCTTGAAAGGTTATTTAACTCCTCTGAACCTCACATTCCTTATGTATAAAATACGGTTATATTTCCAATTAGTGGACAGACTTAGTAGTTTATAGGAACTTTGCAAATTGCAAATTATAGTAAAATGAAGTAATAGGCAGAAGGATAAGACAATTAAAGCAAGATAAGATGGGAGTATAAAGTGTTAATGTTATAAACTGGTCAAGGCTAGCACTGCTTCTAGGCTGAGAGAAGATGAGTAGGTAAAGCCAGCATAGGGGTTCTAAAGTTGGGCCTAACACTGTGACATCCAGAAAATTTTTCTGGAGGAAGCATCCCACCACTGCTATTGGCAGCCTCCCCATCTCAGTCATCATTGGCTCAGTCATCATTGAAAAACAGGCATTCCCTCACATGACCTTTCACTCCTTGATGTTCCAGAAACTGAAGCCCCATGTGTTCACTGTGGGTGAACAGACCTACAGGAATGTCAAGAGCCTGATTGAACCAGTCAACCAGTCTATTGTTGTCAGTGGAGAGAGTGGTGCTGGAAAGGTAGGAAGACGTCTTTCCCATCCTGTCAACTCACGACTGGCTGGGTGGACAGGGAGGCAGGGGTCATTCCTTGGCCTTCCTTGTGGAGTTGTTTGCTTCCTAATTATTCCCAGATACGCTGGCTGAAGCTGGGGTTGGTGCACAATGGTGGGCTAGCACTGAGCCAGAAGTCAAGAGACAGGATTCCAGTCCAGGCTGTACTGCTAGCTCTGCCATCACCCTGGGTGAAATAGGAATGAAGCTTCCTTTCTAAGCCTTATTTTCTCATTGAAAGTCTCTCCCAGCTCTGACACCACTGGAAAGAAAAGTCAGCTGCTGGGGATTCCAGCATAGTGGTTAAGAAGACATCAGAAAAGTACTTAGCTTCTGCAAAGCTCTCAGTTCTTCCACTTGTAAAATGGAAGGGGAGGACCAACACCTGACTCATAGGACTTCTGTGAGAGTTAAATGAGTCACTGTACATATGGTACCTGGTGGCATGCTTGGCATGTGGCAGTGCTCCTCCAAAGTAGCTGGGGTTCTTGTGGGAAAGAGTTTGTTGGAGTAGACCACCTGAACCCTCTGGGTTGCCCATGGTGGCAAGGGCAGTATATTGGGCCAGGTGTTGGGGAGGACAGAAGCTCCTGGTATGGCCATGTGGCCTTCTGGGTAGCAAAACCATAACAGGATGTTGGATATAGATGAGTGGGGAGTTGCACAGCTGGTCAAAGGAGACTATTGGCCAAGGCCTTGCCACCTTCTTGACAAGCCTCACCCAGCTGCCTCGCCCTTTCCACAACACTTTTACCTTCATGAGGAACTCTGGACCGTAAACTCCTCCTGCCTTCACTCACATATGAGAATTGCTGAACACTGAGAACTTGCCACGTTCTAGGCTTCTGGCTGGGCACTGAGGGGTGGCAGTGGGATGAAAAATGCAACATGTAGCTTTCAGGGGGCACTTAGTCTGCTGAGAGAGACAGACAAGAAAACAAAGACAGTAAGTTGCAGGGATGAGGGCTTGGACTTGGGTTAGGAGGGGATCTCTAGGAGCTATATCAAGGTGGCTAGTGAAGTGGCTTATGCCCAGCTTCTCAACGAAGCCTTGTCCCCCAGAATTGCTCTGGGGAACTGAAGCTGAACCTGGCCCAAGACTCATCCGGCCAGAGAGCTTGGTAACCCTTTATTGAGCAGCCACTGTAGCCCTGGGCTGGGCCTGGTATATTTTCAAAAATTTATTTTTAATAAATAGTAATGTAGTTACATAGTTCAAAAAATCAAGCAATACTACAAAGCTTATAAAGAAAAACAGCAAACCTGTTCCTTGTGTTTCAACCTTGTTCCCTCTCTCCAGATGGCAGTTACTTGCACATCTTTTATCAGTTTATCTGGGTGTTTACATCCGTATTTTTAAACTACTGCTTATATTGTTAGTGACTTTTTGGTTTTGGACCTTATCTGTTCACTTCCTACTTTGATGAGGATTTAACCCTTATTTTCCTGCCCTCAAAATATATATTCTGTATATAATTATTTCATAATTTCTAATTAAGTTAATAAGCAGTATTTACATGGTTATGGTCATGTGTATATTAATAGCAGAGCCATATAATATACTATATATTCTTGCATAATTTTTATTTTCCCTGTTTTCCCTGTTTAGTTTAATAGTGGTGTACAAAAACTAAACCAGTGAAAAAGTGGGGCAAGTAAAATAAATAATAAATAAATAATTGCCCCATTTTTTCACTTGTTTAGTTTTTATATACCATTATTAACTCATTACCAGACTTGTCACCAAATCTGGAAAACACCTGTCAAACTGGCAAGCAAATCAGCTTCTTTCATTGGAGATACCCTTCCCAGAGCTCTCAGACCACATCTTTTCTTCCGTCTGGATTGGTGGCTACTCAGGGCTGCTGCCACACAGCTGTTGCTTGGAAGCTTCTTTGCTTCTGCACATCCCCAGATTCCCATCTGTCCTAGGATAAATCCCCCATGGCAGGAGCCCATAGCGTTCTCTTTATTTTGTTTTTGTTTTTTGTTTTTTTTGAGACAGGGTTTCTGTTGCCCAGGCTGGAGTGCAGGGGCACAATCTCAGCCCACTGCAACCTCCGCCTCCCCAGTTCCAATAATTCTCATGCCTCAGCCTCCCGAGTAGCTGGGATTACTGATGCATACCACCACACCCAGCTAAGTTTTTTTTTTTTTTTTTTGAGACGGAGTCTCGCTCTGTTGCCCAGGCTGGAGTGCAGTGGCACGATCTCGGCTCACTGCAACCTCTGCCTCCCGGGTTCACACCATTCTCCTGCCTCAGCCTCCTGAGTAGCTGGGACTACAGGTGCCTGCCACCACGCCTGGCTAATTTTTTGTATTTTTAGTAGAGACGAGTTTCACTGTGTTAGCCAGGGTGGTGTCAATCTCCTGACCTCGTGATCCACTCGCCTCGGCCTCCCAAAGTGCTGGCATTACAGGCATGACCCATCACACCTGACCTGCTAATTTTTATATTTTTAGTAGAGTGGGGTTTTGCCATGTTGGCCAGGCTGGTCTTGAACTCCTGGCCTCAAGTGATCTTCCCGCATTGGCCTCCCAAAGTGCTGGGTTTACAGGCATGAGCCAACCACGCCTAGTCTCCATGGCTTTCTTTTTCTTCATTTACTGCCTTGTTTTGTTTTTATGAACCATATTCTTTTTTTTTTTTTTTTTTTTTTGAGACCAAGTCTTGCACTGTCACCTAGGCTGGAGTGCAGTGGTGTGATCTCGGCTCACTGCAACCTCCACCTCCTAGGTTCAAGCAGTTCTCTGCCTCAGCCTCCTCCTGAGTAGCTGGGATTACAGGCGCCTGCCACCACGCCCAGCTAATTTTTGTATTTTTAATAGATACGGGGTTTCACCATCTTGGCCAGGCTGGTCTTGAACTCCTGACTTTGTGATCCACCTGCCTCGGCCTCCTAAAGTGCTGGGATTACAGGCGTGAGCCACCACGCCTGGCCAGACCATATTCTTTAGTAGTTTCCTGAACAAGGTACATGGAGGGCAAATTGTTGCACATCTGAAAATGTCTATTCTGCCTCGAATCTGATTGATATTTTGGCTGGGTTTTATACTTCCAGGTTAGAAATAATTTTCTTTCTGAATATAGAGACTTTATTCTCTGTTTTCTTTTTCCTTTTTTTTTTTTTTTTTTTTTTTTTTGAGGCAGAGTCTTGCTCTGTTGCCAGGCTGGAGTGCAGTGGCACAATCTTGGCTCACTGCAACCTCTGCCTCTCGGGTTCAAGCAATTCTCCTGCCTCAGCCTCCCGAGTAGCTGGAACTACAGGCATGCACCACCACACCCAGCTAATTTTTGTATTTTTAGTAGAGATGGGGTTTCACCATGTTGGCCAGGATGATCTCGATCTCTTGACCTCGTGATCTGCCCGCCCCGGCCTCCCAAAGTGCTGGGATTACAGGCATGAGCCACTGTGCCTGGCCGAGGTTTTATTTTCATATATTGCTGTTGAGAGAGCCAGTCCATAATGGTGATTTTTTTTTTTCCCCAAAAGCTTTTAGGTATTAAAATTCACAGTGCTATGTTGTGGTATAGCCTTTCTTCACTTATTATGCTGGGTACTTTGTGTGGGTCTTTTTAACTTGGAAACTCATGTCCTTTTGTTCAGGAAAGTATTTTTGTATTATATCTAATAATTTCCTCCCGTGTTTTCTCCTTCTGGAACTTCTGTGAGGAAATTTGGTTAGTTGTGTAATCATATTTTTCTCACCTATCCTCCTTTCTCTTTTATTTTTTTAATCTTCCGAGAGATATTCTTTTCTTTACCTTCCAATTCTTTGGAACTTTGAATATTTGTTAGAAATTTTAATTCTACATTCTAGTTTTTTTCTAACATTTATGATATTTGTCATTTCACATAAAAGAGGCTTATGAAATAATGGTCCTTGAGTGTCTGTTCATATTTGAAAATAAGGCATTAAACAACTGATTAGAATCTGTGTTTACGTACAAGATTGTCAACCAATGGGGCCTCACTGTAAGTAGCTTTTTAAACTTGTGAGACCCTGAATGGCCATAACTTTTCCCATGAGCTTATTGGTGTCTCCAGAAAAGATTCCTCCAGTCTTTCAGCAGAGAGGTGGAAACTATAAATAATCAAATGGAGATGATAAAAAATTTAAAACATGATAAATCTTTGGGCATATCAACAGACTAGACATGCAAAAGAATGCATTAGTGAACTTGACAGTTGGTGAATAGAAATTATCCAAATTGAAAAACAAAGAGAAAATTGCATCCAAGAAATGTAGTACAATATCAAATGGTCTGCCATTGAACAATGCAGAGGTTGGGGTACCAACTCCCCACGCAATTGAAAATCTGCATATAATTTAACTGCTGATTAACTACTGTTAACTGGAAACCTTACAAATAACATAACAGTCAGTACATATTTTGTATGTTATATGTCTTATATACTGTATTCTTACAATAAAATAAGCTAGAGAGATGAAATTAAGAAAGTCATAAGGAAGAAATAGATTTACTACTTTTAAGTGAAAGTGGATCCTCATAAAGGTCTTCATCACCGTCATCTTCACTTTGAGTAGGCTGAGGAGGAAGAGGACAGTCTTGCTTGGTCTTGCTGTCTCAGAGGTGGCAGAGGTAGTGGAAGTAATAGAAGGGGAGGCAGGAGAGATTTATTGAAAAAAACCCACGCATAAGTGGACCCATGCAGTTCAAACACGTGTTGTTCAAGGGTCAGCTGTACTTGTAATTGGTGTCCTAGGAGTAGAGAGAGGACATGGATCCAAAGTAATATTTTTACAAAATTAACCAAAGATGGCAAGCACAGATCCAAGAAGCTCAAAAAATACCAAGTAGAGTGAATACAAAGAAAACACATTTAGGCACATTATGGTCAAAGTGCTGAAAACTAAATATAAGAAAAAAATCTTAAGGACCAGGTGCAGTAGTTCACGCCTGTAATCCCAACACTTTGGGAGGCTGAGGCAGGCGGATCATTTGAGGTCAGGAGTTTGAGACCAGTCTGGGTAACATGGTGAAATCCCGTCTCTATTAAAAATACAAAAAATTAGCCGGGCATGGTGGTAGGTGCCTGAAATCCCAGCTACTTGGAAGCTGAGGTGGGAGAATTGCTTGAACCCAGGAGGAGGAAGTTGTAGTGAGCCCAGATCATGACAGAGTGAAACTCTGTCTCAAAAAAAAGGAAAAAAAAAATCTTAAAGGAAGCCAGGAAAATAAGTATTACATAAAAATGAACAAAGATAAGAATGACAATAGGAATCTTGACAAAAACTGCAAGCCCACAGATAAAAGTGATACCTTTAAAGTGCTGAAAGAAAAAAATCTGTCAGCTTAGAATTCTGTTATCAGCAAAAATATTTTTCAACAATAAAAGTGAAATAAAGACTTTTTAAGACAAATAGAAGTTGAGAGAATTCATTGCCTGCAGACTTGCACTGCAAGAAGTGATAAATTCTTTAGTGCAAAAGAATATGAAAACCAGATAAATATTTGGATCTACACAAAGGGGTAAGTTTCAGCATCACAGATGTAAAATCTTTTATTTTTTTGTCTCTTTAGAAGATAATCACTATAAGGCAAAAATGGTAACAATGCTTATATGATAGAATGGAATCATTAAAATGCTGAATTTATTCAAAGGCAATAAGAAAAAAGGGAACTAAGATCACATGGAACAATTTAAAAAATAACAAGATGGTAGATTTAATTCCAGGCATAGTGACAATTACAATAAATATAAGTGGTCTACTCGTGGATAAGTTCAAACTAAATGGATGGAAGAAAATATAACATCCTAACACTCATAAAGGAAAGCTGAAGTGGTTACATTAGAACAAGCAATGTTGCTAAGGATAAGGTGAGACATTTCATAATGATAAATGGGTGAATTCATCAAGAAAACAGTTCTAAACAGGTGTGTACCTAATTACAGTTTCAAAATACATGAAGTAAAATCTGCTGTCATTGAAAGGAAAAATACATAAAATCAAAACTACATTTTGAGGCCAGGCACGATGGTTCACACCTGTAATCCTAGCACTTTGGGAGGCCAAGGCTGATGGATTGCTTAAGTTCAAGACCAGCCTGGGAAATGTGGGGAAAACCCATCTCTACAAAAAAATACAAAAATTAGCCAAGCGTGGTGGCTTGTGCCTGTAGTCCCAGTTTACTCACACAGAGCAAGCAAGGCTCAGTCTAAAAACAAAAAAAAAAGATTAAAATGATACAAACTATGTTCCTTGAGCTGAATAGAATTGAACTAGAAATAAATAACAAAGACACCTAGAAAATCCTAAAACATTGGGAAATTAAACAACACACTTCTAAATATCCTCTGGGTCAAAGATAAAATCACAATGATACTATAAAGAAAAAAAAAATCTATCTATCTATCTGTCTATCTATCTCACTATGCCTGGGTTTAAATCTACCATCTTATTTTTTAAATTGTTCCATGTGATCTTAGTTCCTTTTTTTAATGATGGCATGCTATCATATAAACATTGTTACCATTTTTGCCTTAGTGATTATCTTCTAAGGAGACAGATATATATATACATATATGTACACATACTTTTATATATATACATATGTACTTATATATGTATACACATACTTATGTGTATATATACATTATATATATATATATATATATATATTTTTTTTTTTTTTTTCTCTGAGATCCTCTGTGCCACGCTGGAGTGCAGTGGTGTGATCTCAGCTCACTGCAACCTCCACCTCCTGGGTTCAAGTGATTCATCTGCCTCAGCCTTCCGAGTAGCTGGGATTACAGGTGCATGCCACCACACCTGGCTAATTTTTGTATTTTTAATAGAGACTATGTATTTTCAGTAGAGACGTTATAGTTTCACTATGGTGGCCAGGCTGATATCAAACTCCTGGCCTCAAGTGATTCGCCCTTCTCAGCCTCCCAAATTGCTGGGATTGCAGGCGTGAGCCACTGCGTCCAGCCTTGTCCGAAATTTCATTACCAAGTCGATATTAGAAAATATTTTGAACTAATAAGTTAAAATGAAAGCACAACATCTTCATTACCTTTTTTTTTTTTTTTTTTTTTTGAGACAGTTCGCTATTGTTGCCCAGGCTAGAGTGCAACGGTGCAAGCTCAGCTCACTGCAACCTGTGCCTCCCGGGTTCAAGCGATTCTCCTGCCTCAGTCTCCCTAGTAGCTGGAATTACAGGTGGATGCCATTCATGACACCCAGATAATTTTTGTATTTTTAGTAGAGACAGGGTTTCACCATGTTGGTCAAGGCTGGTTTTGAACTGCTGAATTCAGGCAATCCACCCACCTCGGCCTTCCCAAAGTCCTGGGATTACAGGCGTGAGCCACTGCACCTGGCCTCATTACCTTATTTAATCTTAATTACCTCCCAAAGATCCCTTCTCCAAATGCAGTCACATTGGGAGTGAGGGCTTCAAAATATGAATTTGAGGGGAACACAATTCAGTCTGTGGCATACCTTAAGAAGCTAGAGGGGAACAGAATAAACCCAAAGTATGCAGAAGAAGGGAAAAAGTGAAGATGAATAAAATAGAAAAAATATTAATGAAATAAAAGACTTTTCTCTGAAAAGATGAATAAAATGATAACTCTCGCTGGGTGCAGTGGCTCATGCCTGTAATCCAGCACTTTGGGAGGCCAAGGTGGGTGCATCACCTGAGGTCAGAAGTTAGAGACCAGCCTGACCAACATGGTGAAAGCATGTCTCTACTAAAAATACACAAATTAGCCAAATTTTACCAAACATTTAAGGAAGAAATGTTACCAGTTCTACATAAAGTCTTTCAGAAGATAGAAATATCTCTTATCCCAAAGAAAAATCTAAAGAATCTACAAAGTAAGTTGCCACCTTACTGCAACTAAAAAGTTGTAGAGAGTTTAGTGAGGTGTTAGGATACAAGGTCAATATGTAAAGACAGTGTATTTCTATGTCCTAGCCACAAACAATTAGAAGTTAAAATGAAAGTATACCTCACTTCAGCTGATTAAGAACAAAAGAGTATGAATTTTAAAATTAGACTGCTTGGGGCCAGGTGCGGTGGCTCACACCTGTAATCCCACTTTGAGAGGCCAAGGTGGGCAGATTACAAGGTCAGGAACTCGAGACCAGACTCGCCAACATGGTGAAACCCCGTCTTTACTAAAGATATAAAAAATTAGCCAGGCGTGGTGGCGCGCGCCTGTAATCCCAGCTACTCGGGAGGCTGAGGCAGGAGAATCGCTTGAACTCAGGAGGCAGAGGTTGCAGTGAGCCGAGATTGTGCCATTGCACTCCAGCCTGGGAGGCAGGACGAGACTCTTGTCTCGGAAAAAAAAATTAGACTGCTTGGGTATAAATTGGAGCCCAGTCATTAAGTAGATGCATGATTTTTAATAAATTTTTAAATTTCTATGCATTGGTTTTATTGTTTTATAAACAATTGTATAATCACACCTTTGCAGAGTTTGCAAAAAAAACATACACAGAAAGCCTCGATAGCTCAGTGTCTGCCACAGAGCTGGGAGAAACAGATGTGTACTCCCATTTTACAAACACAGGTAGAGGAAGTGCCTTGCCCGAGGCCAGGGTTGAATTCTGCCTTCACCCATTTTGTCAGCAACACACTGGTGGAGAAGAGAGCTCTGGTGGGTGCTGTTCTCAGGCAGGCTCAGAAGTGGGCGGGAACATAGATACAGCTCCCACAGGGCTGTTTCTGCCACAGACATGGACATCTCGCTGCCTAATGAAGTTCTATGCTGTGGTGGCCGCCTCACCTGCATCTTGGGAGAGCCACAAGATTGCAGAGAGGATAGAACAGAGGATCCTGAACTCCAACCCTGTCATGGAAGCTTTTGGTGAGCTTGGGCTCCTTTGCACAGTATCTCAGTCCCATTTCCTCTGGGATTTTCCACCTTCCAGGGAGAGGGGCAGTGCTTTGAGACCCTCTCTTGGGTGGGGTTGGAGGATGAGTGTATCCTTCACTGCCTCAGATCCCCAACCTCTCCCTGGTACTCCTCAGCATCATTCTAACAGAGGTAATGTCGTTCAGTCCTCTTCCTCGCTCCAGCCTAGGCACACATAACAGTCTTGCTGGAGAAGACCTGGTGGCTTAGCTCGTCCAAATTCTGTCCTTCTATCCAGTTTCCTGATGCTTCAATGAAGGGCACTTGTTAAGGGATACAAGGTGATTAGTGTGTGTGTTGGCACTGGAACCCAGATGTGCCTTCCTGTCTAAAGTCAGTAGTGACAGCTGATTGTTTTTGACCTTTCCCTTCAAAGAAAGGTCCCTGACTGCCTAGGCTTGCTCATTCCAATTTCTTGCCAGGAAGTTCTTCTAACTCCCCTGAATCCCACTTGCTAAAGTGTGAGGGCCCATTTTCTAGTCCTGTCCCCTATGACATGAAAACCAACAAAGGGGCCTTTAGGTGACTTGAGCACAGGAACATGACCTCCAGAGACCTGCAGCCACCTTGGCTTATGAGGACTCTGCAAACCCAGGGGAGTGAAATAAACATAGGTGTGATCTGTAGGGAATGCGTGTACGCTGAGGAATAACAACAGCAGTCGCTTTGGGAAGTTCATCCAGCTCCAGCTGAACAGGTAATAGCTGCTGTCGCCCTGGCTAGTGGGAGGACGGGATTGGGGAGGTTGAAAGTGGCTGGGGCAGTATCTGGCCTGGGCCACCCCTCTGGGCAAAAACCCTGCTCCTCCTGGTGCATGCCCTTTACCTCAGGTGTGATCTTTGCACCTGGAGAACTATAGCTCCTCTCCCCTTGGTGAACCCCGGGGCAGTGCGCTTATTCAGGCCTGGGTTCCTCCTGTCTTCTACTCTTGCTCAGGGACTTCTAGCTAAATTGCCACCTCTTTGGACCATATCACTGAGCTTGAAGCTGGGACTTCGACTCCTGTCTTGGGGTAGAGCAAAGTGATGTGCAGAGGCCTTGGCCCTGTCCGCCTGAGCTAGATGCAGGGGAATATTCCAGGACACCCAAGGACATTCTGAGTGGTCCCCACCCCTCAATGCCCATTGGCTAAGTGGAAGAGCTTGGCGGGGAGTTGCCAGGTGGCAGGCAATCTGGCACACCCAAATTGGGCTATGGAATGAATGGGCAACTAACGGGCTCTGGCCTGTGTGTGCCCCAGGGCTCAGCAAATGACTGGAGCCGCAGTCCAGACCTACCTCCTAGAGAAAACTCGAGTGGCCTGCCAGGCTTCCAGTGAGAGGAACTTCCACATATTCTATCAGGTTTGTGCCAAATGGGGCCTACAGCGCCCCAGATGCGGGACAGGGATGGGTCCGTGTTTTTTAACCCCCCACCCCCTAGAATGCTCCATGCCTGGCTCCTTCACCTAGCTTTTGATGGAGCCACCACTTTCTCCTGCAGACTTCACATGCAACACTTCTGCCTCACACTGCACCTTGACTCCCAGCACAGTTGTGGCCTGGGGGGTATGTTTTACCTCCTCCATCAGACCAGAAGGTCCTTGAGGCTGGGACTGTATCTCTAGGGTGGAAGCTGTGTCACTCTTATCATTCTAAGGGCTCTCCTAGAATGGCATCTGTCTCTAGCAGAACAAGGGCTTCCCTAGAGCTGTGCCTTTTCCATCGGACTGGGAGTCCCCCAAGGCATGGATAGGATGTCTCCCTTTCTCTCAGAATCGGAGCATCCTTAGGTGATGGGTATGCCTCCCACGTCAAGACGACGGGCTCCCTGGGCAGGAGTTGTCCTTTTTTCACCAGACTGCAGGTTTCCCTAGAGCAAGGTTCTTTTGCATCAGGTTTGAGGCATCCAGGGCTATGTTTACGGCATCTTTTGCCCCCATACCTGCCCTGGGCTCTCGGAAGGGACCTCTGAGCCTTGTGACGTTGCTACCATCTCTCACTCCTCTTATCCCAACCCCATGCCTATGCAGGCCTGGACTTTTCTCAAACCCCCTACCCCGCCTCCCACCTACCCTTCTCCACAGATTTGCAAAGGAGCCAGTGAGGACGAGAGGCTCCAGTGGCACCTCCCTGAGGGAGCTGCCTTCTCCTGGCTGCCCAACCCAGAGAGGAGCTTAGAAGGTAAGGGGAGCCCCATCTAGCACCTTGCACTGACCCAGCATCACCCACCCACTCTGTACAGAGCCTGCCTCCCTCGCATCTTGCTGCTGCTGACCTCTGCCCCTGAACTTGGATTCTTTTTCAGAGGATTGTTTTGAGGTGACCAGAGAGGCCATGCTCCATTTGGGCATTGACACCCCTACCCAGAACAACATCTTTAAGGTCAGAAGAAAAGCCACGCCACTTATGTTTGGCAGAGATGACAGGCAGCCCCTTTCATAGAGCCTTTCCCTGGACATGGAGTTGGTCTTTCCCTGAGGATCTAGGACTTTGGGCCCCTCTATGCTACCTCCAGGGAATCAGTCACCTCTCTGTTCTGCTGAGGCTGGAGACCAGGTGGTGGGGTGGACGGGGCGTAAGGAACAGTGATGTGTACACAGTGCTAGAGTACAGAATGCAGTAACTGATCCATGGGGGCAGAGAGCAAGGTACTGCATGATCAGAAGAGAGAACTAGTGCTACCGCCTTGCTTGTCTAGTACATTAAAACTTACAAGTCATGTTCACACTTCTCTGCTCACTTAGTTTTTTAAACAGTCCTCTGTGTGTGTTTATTTCCCTTTATGCCTGAGAAAACCAGAGAGGTAAAGTGACGTGCCCAAGGTCGGATACCACTAAGTGGTGATACAGAGTACCAGACATAGTAATTCCAAATTTATACCCTCTCTGTCTTCCCCCAACCCATGCCCCGTTGTCCTCTGGAACATGAGACTGCCCCAGGTGAGCTGGGCTCCTCTCAGTCACACTAGGGGGGCCTCCCTTCTGTCTTTGCTGACAGAGCTGACTGCCTCCTCTCATCTTCCTCACCCTCTAGAGCAGCAGGAGGGGATAGATAGGATGGCCTGGCAGTCAAGACAGGGAGGCCACTTCAGGGAGGTAGCAATGCAGTGGAAAGTGACCCTCCAGATGAGGGCTGCTCAGACACTGCCAGGTAAGAACTTGACAGAAGGACAGCACCTGGGGACAAGCCCAGGATAAGTGGACAACACTGGGAGTCAGGGCAGGAGTGCTTTGGGGGTGGCATGACCCTCTGCCACAGCCCTTCTGCCTGGTGGGCATGGCAGTCTTCTGGAGCAAGTTGTGGCCGGAAGACCCGTAGCACATGGAGGCACCCTGCCTGGGACCATATAGGAATGGTGGGTGGGGTCCCTGTGTCAGGTCTGAGGGTGGTTGGTTTTTTTTGTTTGTTTGTTTGTTTTTTGAGATGGAGTTTTGGTCTCGTTGCCCAGTCTAGAGTGCAGTGGCACAATCTCAGCTCACTGCAACCTCCTCTTCCCGGGTTCAAGTGATTCTCCTACCTCAGCCTCCAAGTAGCTGGGATTACAGGCATGTGCTACCACACCCAGCTAATTGTGTGTGTGTGTGTGTGTATTTTTAGTAGAGATGGAGGTTCACCATATTGGTCAGGCTGGTCTTAAACTTCTGACTTCAAGTGATCCACCTGCCTCAGCCTCCCAAAGTGCTGGGATTACAAGCGTGTGCCACCATGCCTAGCTGGGTCTGAGGGTTTTGAAGTTGCTGGGCCTTGGTGGGGTGAGGGGAGCTTCTGTCTATAGCCCCTGGGGGCTTGTCTGTGTGTAACACTGAGTACAAAGGCAAAGGGGCACCCATCGGACACAGACCAAGGTCACAGTTCCTCCAGCAGGCTGGGCTCTCAGAAGCCTGGCAGTGGGAAAGGGCTCAAGGAAGCAGAGACAAGCCTCCAGCAGGCACACAGAAGCAGCCCTGCCCCCAGTCACCAGTCTATTCCTAGAGAGCAGGGGGCAGAGAGGTAGAGGATGGGCGGGCATGGAGGCCCATGGGCTGCCCCAGGGGACATCTGAAGTCAGCCTGGGTTCTCATCCCATCTTTCCCCTTGGGAAGCACGTGTCCTCAGTCTCATCTCTATCGTAGGCAGTGGCGTAGCACATACCTTACAGGTTGTTGAAAAGATGCAATGAGGCAATGCATGTAACTTGTATAGAATTGTGCCTGGCAGAGATGGGCACACTTGGGCCATGATTGGGAGCTGCCCTTCTGCTGTCGTGATTGTACTCAGCAGAACGGCCCTTCCCAGAGTAGGCCCACGTCATGCCCTCTCCTACTCCTACCCATCCTTCTTTCCCCCAGGTCCTAGCTGGACTGCTGCACCTTGGCAATGTCCACTTTGCTGCCTCCGAGGATGAAGCCCAGCCCTGCCAGCCGATGGGTGATGCCAAGTGTGAGGGTCAGGGTGTGGGATATGGCAGGCCCTGTCAGGAAGGTAGCCAGCATTGCTGGGGTTGGGTGGAAGGCCGGATGGTGAAAATTGGAATCTGATGCCCTTGCTTTTGCCACCCACCATAGGGCCTGGCCCTGGATCATTTACTCCTCACCCTGTCTGGTGAGGCAGACAGTATCGTCCCCATCTTAAAGATGAGAAAATGAGTCAGAGGTTTGTAAAGTGATTTGTCCCATACTTGGCAGCATGGACTGGTACATGAAAGTGCTGGGTTTGAGTTCTGACTGCCGTTTATGGAGTCCCTTGGTGAGTCACTTCACTGATCAGAACTTAGGTTTCTTCTGTCCAGTTGGGCAAGTCATGGTCCCGCTGTGATGACTTCACAGTGCCTCGTGAAGAGGACTGGATGGAGAGTGATTTGCCTAAAGAGGATTTGCCCCTCCCAGACTCTGTCAGGACGGCAGCTTCGCTGCTGGGGCTCCCAGAGGACGTGTTGCTGGAGACGGTGCAGGTTAGAACCATCAGGGCAGGCAGACAGCAGCAGGTGTTCCGGAAGCCCTGCCCCCGAGCCGAGTGTGACACCCGTAGAGACTGCCTGGCCAAATTGATCTATGCGCGGTGAGCAGTTACTCTGGCCCCTGTCCTCCCAACAAGTGCTCTTCCTGTCCGGGGTTGGGCCAGACAACATCAGGCAATAGGCACAGGCCTGGGGTGGGGGATAAGACAGACTGGTTCCTCTCCCTGCTCCTCAAACCCCTGGACACAGCAGGGCACAGCTCCCAGGTTTTCCCCAAGCAGCACCTGCGGCCTCTTTCTGAGTGGGAAAGTTGCTACATTCCTGGCCAGAATTCAGCTCATTATTAAAGTTCAGGAGGCTGCTTTAGCCTCAGCAAGGTGAAGAGAGCCTGCTCAGCTGTCTGCTGGCAAGGCAGGTCCCAAAGGTGATCTAGAGCCTTCGCAGTTCCTGCTTCAGATCCTTGGCTGAATGGGCCTCTCTGTCTCCCTGTGCCTTTGTACATCACCTAGGAGTTTGATAGATTGTGGTAAAGCCAGAGGCTCAGCCCACAGCATGTAGCACAGTGGTGGAGGTGGGGTCCTGGCCTTTTCTGGTAGGTTACATGGGTACCTCCACCCTCTGGCCATGTGGTTAAGGATGATTTCTCACCTTGAGTTCTGAGATTCTTCGGCAGGCATTGTAAGGGCTTCAGGGGCCCAGAATCTTCTGAGATGAGCCAGAATGAGTGTATGTGTGTGCATGTGCACATGAGACGTTGGGCACCTTTCTGGGGAGAGGGTCCCCTGCTTTCGTAAACGCCACAAAGAGCCAAGAGCCTGAGAAGCTCTGCTGGGGGAACCGGATCGTCTGAGTTGAAAACGGTCCAGGGCAGCTGAGGCCACACTAAATCCGTTTCAGCAAGAGACTAGTTACCACTGCCTCAAAGCTAATTTCAGGTCACAATTTGAGGTCAAAGGCTTTTAAAGCCTTTGCCTACAAGTCACTCCAAGATGAGCAGATAAAGTGTGATGAACACAGATAGAGTGAGCTTCTGACCACAGGACATTTGCACAGCCCCTGTTGCAAAAAGAGCCAGTTTATTTACTGAAGTGAAAAAAGTTGCAGAGCAATTACTTTAAGAAAAATTGTGAGGAAGAAACCCCTGTATAGTGTTGTACGTGTCAGCGTCTTGTGTGGTAGTCTCATCTTCTCTGGGCTGGGGCCGGTTCTAGAGCGGAGGATGCCATTGTTGACCTCGGGACTGGGGGCCCACTTGTGCAGAACTACATCGGGGGTATGGTGGGGCCTTGAGCCCTGGGCTCCACAGGTAGAGTTTTGCAGGGGTGTTCAATGAACTCAGTTATTTACAAACCACACCCAGGCCCATCTGCCCCTTCCCAAGACACTAGCTGGGTCTCGAGCTATGTGACTGATGTAGATCCATTCCCTGCCCAGCCTAGGAGCTGAGCTTGTCCTGTGCTCAATCTTCCTAGAAAGACATGCCAGGTTTGTGTGTACCTGGGAACATGCATGCCCATAGCCTGCATCTGTAGTAGGTCAAAACGTGATAGGCCGGAAGCAAGAGGAGAGGATTTGGTCTTTGACCTGTCAGGCTCAGAATACAAGGGCCTCCCAGGGTGTAGCACCCTGATGGGGGGAGCAATTTTACCACCCCTTTGACCCAGCCAGACCCTCTCACCAGAGTCCACTCTCTTCCCCCAACAGGCTGTTTGACTGGCTGGTATCAGTGATCAACAGCAGCATCTGTGCAGACACCGACTCATGGACCACTTTCATAGGTAGCAAGGCCTCACTGTGCTGGGAGCACTCCAGAAAAAGAGCAATAAAGCCCTGGATGGAGAGGCAGGAGCCCTGGGTCCACTGTGTGACTCTGGGCTGTTCCTTTCCCTTTTTTGTCTCCTCTTGCATCTGCCTGCTAGCATAGGGCGAGATCTCTGCATAGGGTGAGATCTCTGCTCTCCTGCATCCACATCTGAGCAGTCCATAACTCTCCAGACAGGCTCAACAGTGCCTTGTCTGAAAGAGCTCTTTTTCTCCCCAGAGACCCAGCTCTAATTGTGGAGAGTAGTGGGGGTTGGGGAAAAGAGCTGGATTAGAAGGGACTGTGGAGGCTGGCACCGTGGCTCACACCTGTAATCCCAACATTTTGGGAGGCCAAAGAGGGAGGATCACTGGAGGCCAGGAGTTGGAGACCAGCCTGGGCGATATAGCAAGATCCCATTTCAAAGAAATTAGCCAGGCATGGTGCTACATGCCTGTAGTCCCAGCTACTCAGGAGACCGAGGTGGGAGGATCACTTCAGCCCAAGAGTTTGAGGCTTCTGTGAGCTGTGATCACACCACTGCACTCCAGCCTGGGCAACAGAGCAAGACCCTATCTTGGGGAAAAAAAAAAATAAAGACTTGGGGGACATGACTGAGGGAGGTCAACACGGTTGTAACTAGGTGGGACAGTCAGTTATAGGAGGAAATAAAGCTTAAAGGTACAAGTGCAGTTTGCTCATGGAATGGTGGAATTCTAGGCACCAAATTGGGCTAGTGAGACTAATGCCCTCCAAACTAGATTTAACACAGAAAATGTTCCCTGGGACCTGGTTTCCTCACAGGAGGTACCTATCAGAACCAGAGGATTCAGACTCAAAAATGGGCCTGATGCTCTGGGCTGTCTTTACACTTCATTTGGGTTTCCTGCTTGCTCTGAGCTCTACAGGGGAATGGGGTGGAGATGGAAGCCACCTTGGGTGGAGGGTAGGGAAGGTATGTTCTGCCCACCACGGGTGTCATGCTCACTCAGCCTGATGACCAGGCTGCCAAGTATAAGGCATTGGCAGGGGCCCAGCCACCCTGGGTTCCCTGGTCCCCTATTCCCCATCTGCTCCCTGCAGTGGCCCCATGGGTTCTCTGCCATCCTCCCAGGCCTGCTGGATGTGTATGGATTTGAGTCATTTCCTGACAACAGTCTGGAACAGTTGTGCATCAACTACGCCAATGAGAAGCTGCAGCAGCACTTTGTGGCTCACTACCTAAGGGCCCAGCAGGTGAGGGATGGGGTGAGCAGGAGGCAGGTCCTTCTTTTGGATCCTCAATCCCTTCCTGACCTTCCAGCCCCAGTCCAGGTTCTGATTAGAAGCCTTTTGTTCCTTCTTATTTTATTTTTAATTGACAAATAATAATTGCACATATGTAGTACAGTGTAATGTCTTGATATACTTTGTTTCTTTGATGCTGTTCTGGCATACGCTGTGGTACTGAGGCCAGCTGTGGATGGCCCGTCAGGACATCAGACCACAGCTGCCTTCTCCCACCCCATCCCACCTTGTTCTTCAGGAGGAATACGCAGTTGAGGGCCTGGAGTGGTCATTCGTCAACTACCAGGACAACCAGCCCTGTTTGGATCTCATTGAGGGAAGCCCCATCAGCATCTGCTCCCTCATAAATGAGGTGGGGAGGTCAGCTAATGAGCCGAGCACCAGAGTTGGCGTTTGGGTTTTCTGGGGCCTTGATGATTATCCTGTTTCCTCTCTGTGCCTCTCTCCTCCCAGTCTGCCAGATAGATCTGCTAACTGCTATATTTCCTCTCTGTTGGGGACACTATGATGCCTGTGTGATGTCTGCTGTCATGGAGGCCACAGGGTGGGGACAGTGAGGGTTGTGGTGAGCCACTCTCATGTTGGCGGCTGACCCCCTGTTCCCATCCCACAGGAATGCCGCCTCAATCGACCAAGCAGTGCAGCCCAGCTCCAGACACGCATTGAGACTGCCCTGGCAGGCAGCCCCTGCCTGGGCCACAATAAGCTCAGCCCGGAGCCCAGCTTCATTGTGGTGCATTATGCGGGGCCTGTGCAGTACCACACAGCAGGCCTGGTGGAGAAGAACAAGGTACGGGTTGGGCCATGCCCTATGGGGCCTGCGAGAAATGAGATGCTGGGTCTTTGCTATGCAGACATAGTAGTTTCCCATTGTGAGTCCTTTCTCTCCTGAACCTCCTCCCAGAATCCAGAATCACCATCTTGGGCCCACCTGTCTGAGGTCTCCACTAATCAAGCATGACCTGCCTGGAGATAACCCATGTTAGACTGGGTCTCCAGGTCTCTGGTTGTCCAGTGGACCTTCTCTTGGACTCGGGCCCTGTCCTACCTGGAAGCCCTGTCATCTGCGGCTTGGGTGGGCAATGGATGGCCCTGGGCAGAAGCTCCACCTGCCCTCACTGCTGCTCTTGCCATTTCCCAATAGGACCCTATCCCACCTGAGCTGACCAGGCTCCTGCAGCAATCCCAGGACCCCCTGCTCATGGGGCTGTTTCCTACTAACCCCAAAGAGAAGACCCAGGAGGAACCCTCTGGCCAGAGCAGGGCCCCTGTGTTGACCGTGGTATCCAAGTTCAAGGTGGGTCTGATGTGCTGATGGGAGGTGCTTGGTTCACTCCACGGTCTCACAAATATTTATTGAGCACCTGCCAGGATCGGTGCTGTTTGTTGGGGATCAGTGGCAAGTCAAGTAGATGTGGTCCCAGTCACCTGGAGTTTATACTTCAGTGTGGAAGACAGAAACAGTAGATAAATAGGCTATCAGGTATAATATGATAGGAAGTCTAGGGGCCTATGGGGGCACTATGCAGCCTCTCACCCCCTGCCAGTGGGGTGCTCATGGGAAGAGGATCAGCTACATGAGCTTCTTTGACCTGGCTCATCCCCAGCTGTCTAGCTTCCTGCTCTAACCCTACCCTCACTCACTTCTCTCACACCGTCTGCTTTCTACCACCTCTCAGTCCTTGCATGTACCGCCCCACCTTCCTGGGATACTCTTGACCACTGCCCCATCAGCTCCACCTCACTCCCATCCTCCATGCCCCTTTTCCTAGTTTAGTCCTTCTCATCCTTCAGACTTTAGCTTTATCACCACCTCCTTGAGGAGGCACCTGGAAAACCAGGTTTGATTAGCACTTTCCTACCTAGCCTCAGACACACCCCCAAGGGTGTTCATCCAACATGTGTGGCCCATTGGACTGAGCTCTGACATGACAGCAGGCAGCCTGTGGCACAGCCTCCAACACACAGGATGAGCTGAGTGATAACAGTTGTTGCTGGACGAATGGCAAGAAGTTTTGAGAGTGCTCTTTTCTAAGAAGATTGCTCTGGGGAGAAGTGGGGAGGGGAAAGAGGAGGAGATTGGATTCAGGGAGACCAGTCAGGGAGGATCACAGGTTTAGAAGGGTCCCTTAAGACAGAGGTGAGGAGCATGGGAAGTCGGGAGAGGAATGTGCTCTGAGCCTGCTCATTGAGAGCCTGCAGCAGTCATCCCTGCACAGGAGATTCTTGGTCTCAGGATCATGGAAGGGCCCGCTGGAGGCATTTGATGTAGTTACTAACCAGAGCCCAGTTGATGGCTCTGGGCAGCCCCTCTCCCTGCCTAACCCCATGGTCTCTCATCTGCAGGCCTCGCTGGAGCAGCTTCTGCAGGTCCTACACAGCACCACGCCCCACTACATTCGCTGCATCAAGCCCAACAGCCAGGGCCAGGCGCAGACCTTCCTCCAAGAGGAGGTAATTAACACCGGGCCAAAGCTGCTTTGCACCAAGCCCCATCTGGCCAAGGCCCTGGAGAGATGAAGGGCAGGACATCTGTTCCAAATGGAGTGAACAGAGGTGGTCTCTCCGGCCAGGCGTGACATGAGAGAGGACCCATCTCCCTTGCTGTGGCAGGGCAGGCATGTATGGTTATGTGGTCTGTGCATAGTAGCCTAGCCAGGGAGGCAAGTTCCAGTGCATCTTGTTTTTTTGAGCCATGTACCCTGATGAGAGACTGAAGCTGCCCAGAGGAATGGGTGTCTTGTGATTAGCTGAAAGTCTGCATCACCATACAGTCCCCGCACAGTGCAGCCATTTCTCACTGGAGGTATCATTTTTTTCTTTCTTTTTTTTTTTTTTGAGACTGAGCCTCACTCTGTCACCCAGGCTGGAGTGCAGTGGTACAATCTCAGCTCACTGCAACTTCCGCCTCCCGGGTTCAAGTGATTCTCCTGCCTCAGTCTCCCAAATAGCTGGAATTACAGGTATGCACCACCACACCCAGCTGATTTTTGTATTTTTAGTAGAGATGGGGTTTCACCATATTAGCCAGGCTGGTCTCGAACTCCTGATCTCAGGTGATCTGCCTGCCTCAGCCTCCCAAAGTGCTGGGATTACAGGCGTGAGCAGCCACCTCACTCAGCCGGTATCATTTTTTGCTAATCTAACGAAAGCACTCTAGCCAGCAGCTGCCCTTTTCTTGGGGTTGCAGGTTCTGAGGGATGTGGATGAGGGGTGAATGCTGGGCACTGCTAAAGGTGTGACCTGGTAGATGTGGCCTTCCGGTTTGTAGCCAGGACAACTCAGCTCTGTGGTAAAGACCTGGATTCAGGTCACAGAAGAATCTTCATAGTATAATATTCCCTGCCTCTCAGCTGTGAGCCACCCTCTAATGCCTGCAGACAATGAAAACAATCCAAACTGGAAATTTGCCTGGGCTGGGTTGTGTGGTAGTGAGACTACACTGAAGGCAGGGTGAGACGGAGCCAGGACATCACTTGCCTCAGCTGTATCAGAAGCCATGCGTTGGATGAGGGGGACTTGGGACCACCAGGACCCTTTCTAGCAGGGAGATTTGTTTTCAAGGTCCCTCGATTTCTCACTGCCCCAAGGAGATACCCCCATTAGCCAAGCCTTGGGAGAGCCTGCAGCTCGGCACTGGCCAGGGCCTAAGAAGAAGGGCTGAGAGAATGGCATTTCTGGCCTGCTGGCCCCATGCTGCAGGTGCCTGCCCTGTCTCCCCACCCTTGCAGGTCCTGACCCAGCTGGAGGCCTGTGGCCTCGTGGAGACCATCCATATCAGTGCTGCTGGCTTCCCCATCCGGTGAGTGGGCTTGATCACGGCACAGTGCAGGGCCAGTGCAGAGTGGGGTTAGGACTCTCATCGGGCAAGAGCCTGCCCAACCCAGAGTGAGATGTGGAGATGAAGAGAAAGAGGCTGGTCTGTAGAAGTCAACTGGGAACTAGGGAGCAGCATCCATTCGTTTATCCATTCACTTATTGTGCGCTATTTTGTACCCAGCTGATGGCTGTGACAAAAGCCACATTGGTACAATGTTGGGGACAGAAGCCAGACTCAGGAGGGCTGACAAGCAATTGGGAGGAAGTGCAGGTATCAGGTGCCATCAGCTGTCTGAGAAGTGTTGCCTTGATGGGGAGCCGGGAGATCTGGGGGAGGAAGAGGAGACTGTGGGGTCAGAGAGGTCAGAGGAGAGATGTGGCCAAGCATGTCTGCATCATAGGAGTGGTCCAATTGGGGAGAGGCCTGTCAGCCCCTTTGGAGGGAGGCAGCCCGCAAATCCCCTGCTAACACAAGAGATGCTTTGTGTTGGTAGGCCAAGGCAGCAGGGAGAGCAGACCCATTTTAAATGGTCTTTATGGGTTTCCAACTAAGTGATCCTAGAAATCGCTTCAAAACCACATTCACATTCAGTGGGGATACTCGGGGAGGGCAGCACCATGCTGTGTTGTTGAGCAGATTAAATAGAATAACTTCTGTTGAGCCCTGAGCCGTTAACCTGGCTCACAGATGAAGTAATTCTCTCCTTCTGCCTGCTTTGGTTTCCAGGGTCTCTCACCAAAACTTTGTAGAACGATACAAGTTACTAAGAAGGCTTCGTCCTCGCACATCCTCTCGCCCCGACAGCCCATATCCTGCCAAAGGGCTCCCTGGTGAGTGGGACCCATGAGTTAGTCATTTGTGCAACCACAATTTACTGAGCCTCTACCCTGTGCCCTGTCTCAGGGCTAGGGGCTGGGGCTTACTGATGAATAAAACACAGCCCTGGTTTTGGTTCAGTGGGGGAACAGATTCAAAAAAGACAAATAGTATGGAAAGTGGAAAGGCAGAGCTATGAGCAGGATGCTGTGGGTGGTGCTAGGGAGGTGTGAATTGGGGAAGGCTTCCTGGAGGAGGTAGTATCTGAGAATAAATTGGATTAGCCAGGTGATGAGTGGTCCACATGATAGATGTAATCTGAACACAGGCCTAGAGGCTTGAGGCAGCAGTGTGGGTATGAGGAACTCCAGCCCGTTCTGTGTTGCTGGTTCATTGAGGCAGAGAACTGGGGCAGGTGAGGCTGGAGTGGCAGGTAGGGCTCCATCAAGGAATCTGGACTTTATTCTCTGGACAGATGAGCAGGCACTGCAGGGGAGGGAGCAAATGACTCTATCAGCCTCACACTTTCTGGAGACCACTCTGGAGGCACCATGGAGGGCCGTGGGAGTGAGGCTGCAAAGTTGCCCCAATAGAGAGAAACAAGAAATGTGGGCACGGTCGGGAAATGTTTGTTGGAAGAAACTGGTCAGTCTTGGTAGGGGCTTGACTAGATGTAGAGGGAGAGGAAAGGAGTAAATTAACTTAGCCTGGGCAGTGAGGAAAAGCAAGAGGAAAAGAGGTTCAGGGAGGCTGAAGAGCCCGGGCATGGGTGACTTGTCCTGCAGGTCCAGTGAAGAAGTCTGCAAGGCACTTAGGCAGGCTTTAGTCTCAAGGGAAAGATCTGGAGGCCCTCATATGGGGGTTGTCAGCATGCAGATAAAAGAGAGGCTGTGGGAGCCACAGGGCCCAGACACAGGCAGAGGGAGAACAGGCCAAGGACAGGCTGCTGGGGGGCCCCGCCTCGGCAGGACCCCAGCCCAGCAATGCTGCCCCTCCCACCCAGCCTTACCCTGGGCCCCTCACAGCCGTTGGGGCAATCCTGCTTTGTTTCCTCTCCTCCTGGGCAGTTTTCACTTTCCTTTCACCCTTTCTCCTTTCTTCTCCCTCTCCATGGTTTGCTGTCCTGTTCCATGTCTCTTGCCCAAAGCCCTTCTGGCCCCTGGTTGATTTTGCTGCTGTTTCTCATCTGTGGTGTCTCCTTTGGCAGCCTCTGTCTCCAGAGAGGCACTGGGCAGCTAAGGTGGTCAGAGCCCTCAGGTAAATCCTCCCTCTCCAGGAGTCAGCCCTGCGAGCTGCGGGAGGGCAGGCAGTGGGACGCGGGACCTTTGCAGGACTGGGATTTTTTTTAATTTATTTTTTAATTTATTCTTTTTATTTGCAGTAGAAGATTCCCAAACTAAGGGCTGGGATTGGATCTCCCTTTTCCCATACATGGCGGGGAGTTGAGGGGTCGGGGCTGAGGGAGTGGCCTATAGCTGCCCTGTTTGGCCCTCAGGATATGTGTTTGTGGCCTTGGAAACAAATGCTGGCTGAGCAGCCTGGGATTCCAAGCTTGGAAGGAGTCACCCTTCCAGGTGTCAAGCACCCTCTGCCAGCCTGCCCAAAGGGACTCATGGCAGTAGAGGCTGTGGGACACCCCAGGACACACAGGCTCAAGTGGGTATTCCAAGGCTCCACGGAACAGCCAGCACCCTGAGGGACAATAGAGAGGCTGTTTGTGGCTTCCTCCAAAAGAAGAACGAGGAGAAAATGGCTAGAGCCAAGAACAGCAGGAAAGAAACCTGTAGAATGCTAGGGAGGCCAAAGCCAGTTTCTTCAGCCCGCAGAGGCATGTAGAGATGACCATGCACTGATGGGGCCATCTCCCTCCCCCAGAATGGTGTCCACACAGCGAGGAAGCCACGCTTGAACCTCTCATCCAGGACATTCTCCACACTCTGCCGGTCCTAACTCAGGCAGCAGCCGTAACTGGTGACTCGGCTGAGGCCATGCCAGCCCCCATGCACTGTGGCAGGACCAAGGTGTTCATGACTGACTCCATGGTGAGCTGGTTTGGGGATGAGGAGGTTACAGAGGCAAGCTGTGTGCTCTCCTCAGCAGGAGGAGGCAGGGGGAGAAGAGGCTGTCCTCAATGGATGCCTTTTCTCCCAGCTGGAGCTTCTGGAATGTGGGCGTGCCCGGGTGCTGGAGCAGTGTGCCCGCTGCATCCAGGGTGGCTGGAGGCGACACCGGCACCGAGAGCAGGAGCGGCAGCGGCGGGCCGTCATGCTCATCCAGGCAGGTAAGTGGGCAAGTCACCTGTCAGCACTGCACACAGACCCCACAGGATGTTGGTTTCCTTTGAAACATAGCTCGTCGAGTCCTCATCTCCTGAAGCTGTGTCCCACCCTGAAGAGATGTCCCTGTGGTGTGCTGGGATTCACCACAGGGAAGGCACGTCCCTGTGGTGTGCTGCGATTCAAATTCCCTGTCCCCCTCACCCATAGCGTCTCTCCAGTTCAGTGGAAACCAAGTCACTCCACAAACAAAGGTGCTCTGTAAGAAGTGGAGGCTAAACATTGTCTTTAATTCCTCTTTCTCAGACCCTGACAGCTGTTTAGGCCAACTTTTTTTCCCTTTATGACAACTCAGACCATTACCTGCTGGGCTCTAGGGCTGGAATGAATTTAAGGAGAAGGTAAAAACCAAAAGGAGTTCATCCAATGAAAAGATGTATTAACCAACATGTTCATAGTGGTCTTATTTTGAAAAGGAAAAGTGTTAGAAAGAACCCAGATATCTAACAGTGGTGACATCATGGCCAGATGATGGACTGGACCATCCCTATGATGCAGCTAAGTGTTTTTGAAGAATATTATAAATTTAATGGAGAACCACTTCCAAAATGATATTTATACCTAGATGTCAAACTACATATTAAGGGCAATGCCATCCTTTTAAGGTGTGTTTCTGTGTGTGTAGGCTAGGCATTAAAAAATTGTATAAGGAAGCTGGGCACAGTAGTTCGCTCCTGTAATCCCAGCATTTTGGGAGGCTGAGGTGGGAGGATCACTTGAGCCCAGGAATTTGATACCAGCCGGGCAACATGGCAAAACCCTGTCTCTACTAAAAATACAAAAATTAGCCAAGTGTGGTAGTATGCACCTATAATCCTAGCTACTCAGGAGGCTGAGGTAGGAGAATCACCTCAACCCAGGAAGCAGAGCTTGCAGTGAGCTGAGATTGCACCATCGCACTCCAGCCTGGGTGACAGAGCAAAAAAAAAAAACAAACAAACATAATTAACTGCCTGGTGGCGCATGCCTGTGGTCCCAGTTACTCCAGAGACTGAGGCAAGAGGATTGCTTGAGCCTGGGAGATTGAAGCTACAGCCTTACTGAGGCTACAATAAGCTGTTCGTGCCACTGCACTCCAGCCTGGGCAAGACCCTGTCTCAAAAAAAAAAACGAAACAAAAAGAAAAAGAATATGCTGAAATTGTAGAGAAGGGAATAAAAATTACCACCATCTATTAATTGTATCAGTGTTTGGGTATATGGTGATGTGAGATCAGGGATGCATAAAGTGAACAAATTCAACGAGGATTTAAAAAAAAAAAAAAAAAGTTTTTAAAGGCACAGACAATCCAGACCTCTCCTATTCCCTGGGTGCTGACCTGGACCCAGCCTGAGACAGGAAGTAACTGCTGGGCCCTCAGCCAGTCCTTCTCCCCAATGCCCCTTCACTGTGTTGTGTAGGTGTATTCAAGTGTGTGGGCAGTGTAAGGAATGTTTAAAAGTCAATTTTTGCCTTATGTATTGATTTTAGAACCTTATTTGTAGCAATTTATTGGAAAAAAAAAAAAACGTATTTGAAACTTTGACAGCAACTGTGGTACTGCTGCAGCCAAGTCACTGACAGCTCTAATGGCCCCTTTATTATCTCTTTCCTGTTTCTGGGCAAACCTCTTAGCCATTCGTTCCTGGTTAACTCGGAAACACATCCAGAGGCTGCATGCAGCTGCCACAGTCATCAAGCGTGCATGGCAGAAGTGGAGAGTAAGTAAGACCCAAGAAGTCGGGGTGGGCAGTGGATCAATTTTGGGGACCAGATGGACCCGAGTGGGAATGCTGGCTCTGCCACTGCAATGTAGGTGGCCTTGGGCAGGTTGTTCAGCCTCTGTGAGCCTCATATTCCTCGTGTATGCAGTGGGCACAGTAACACCTACCCTGCAGGGTGGTTATGTAGGTAAAGAGTGGTATAAGCAACTCTGGGAATATACCAAACTCTGGGATGTACACTTTAGAAGACTGGGTTTTATGGCATATCAGTTATATCTTGATGGACTGTTACCTTGTTTTCAAGTAGCATATGTAAGGCCTAAGCACAGTTGCCTGGGGTGTATAGACTTGTGCCATATGGAACCAGTTTGGTTCAGGGCAGCCAGCTGTTTGCAACCAGTTACCTTCAGTTCACCTTAAGATGATTTGTTAAAGATAGTTTTGATTTCCATTTTCTGCTAAGAGGGCTAGATAAATCTAAAGCTATAAAGGGATGTTTGCTTTTTAAGATCAGAATGGCCTGCCTTGCTGCTAAAGAGCTGGATGGTGTGGAAGAAAAACACTTCTCTCAAGCTCCCTGTTCCCTGAGCACCTCGCCACTGCAGACCAGGCTCCTGGAGGCAATAATCCGCCTCTGGCCCCTGGGACTGGTCCTGGCCAATACGGCTATGGGTGTAGGCAGCTTTCAGAGGAAATTAGTGGTCTGGGCTTGCCTCCAGCTCCCCAGGGGCAGCCCCAGTAGCTACACTGTCCAGACAGCACAAGACCAGGCTGGTGTCACGTCCATCCGAGCGCTGCCTCAGGTACGTTGTGTGTGATGGCCATGACAGCTTTGTTCCTGAGGACAGTAGGAGCAAAGCCTACAAGTTCACAGCGGGAGTGAGACTGAGGCTGGGACAAGATCCGTCCCTAACCCTACCAGGTAAACCAGAGGGCTGCACGTCCCAACCAGCTGAAGATTTGGATTATTTACTTTGTTATAACTGGGAATCTTCCAGAGCCCTTTATCTTTTTAAAAACTGCTTCTAATTATTTCGGCATCTCTAATCTAGTCCCATTTCCAAATGCAGTGCTGCGTTTCTAGCAAGCTCCCAGTTGATTCTGATGCTCCATGAACCACACTGAGAACCAAGGCTTTAGATGAGTCAGGAGCAGGAGGTGATGAAAGTTTAGCTTAGGGCCTGAAGCGGTGGCTCACGCCTATAATCCCAGCACTTTGGGAAGCCGAAGCGGGCGTATCACCTGAGGTCAGGAGTTCGAGACCAGCCTGGCCAACATGGCGAAACCCCATCTCTACTAAAAATACAAAAATTGGTTGGGTGTAGTGGCAGGCGCCTGTAGTCCCAGCTACTCAGGAGGCTGAGGCACGAGAATTGCTTGAATCTGGGAGGGAAAGGTTGCAGTGAGCCGAGATTGCGCTGCTGCACTCCAGCCTGAGTGACAGGATGAGAGTCCGTCTAAAAGAAAAAAAAAAGTTTGGCTTAGGGTAATAATAGGTCAATTACAGAAAAGAGGAAAAATTCACGAGATGTAGCAAAAAAGAAACTACCCAAGACTTGAGAGCAAATAATCTAATTAGTCCCACATCACAACTTGGGTTGTGAGGAGTTTGTTACCTCAAATGGCACTGGATTTGGCACCATGTTTTCCTCAAATTGTATTGCTTGGTTTTTCTCCTTTTGTAGCTGACGAAATGACAAGCAGGGTCAGTGGTCCAAGTTCTCTGTGGGTTTTTTTTCTCCATGTTATTTAATTTTTTGAGATGGAGTCTCACTCTGTTGCCCAGGATGGAGTGCAGTGGGTTTAAGCGATTCTCCTGCCTCAGCCTCCCGAATAGCTGGGACTACAGGGCATGTGCCACCATGCCTGGCTATATTTCTTTTTGTATTTTTAAGAGACAGGGTTTTGCCATATTGGCCAGGCTGGTCTCGAACTCCCGACCTCAAGTGGTCTGCCTGCCTTGCCCTCCCAAAGTGCTGGGATTACAAGTGTGAGCCACCGTACCCAGCTGTTTTTATATAAGCATCCAGGGAAAAGTCAGCCAGCACACTCAGGAAGTCAGTGTCACTCAGGGCTTTGTGAGTTACCCCAGTAAGCCAGGCCTCATAGAAATAAAGTGGCCAAGGAAAGGTGAAAGTGTGTTGCACTGGGAGGTAGAACCCCAGGGTCTGGGTCCTGGTTCTGCCCCATTCACTGGATGATCTTGGCTAAGACACATTTTCTCGGAGCCTGTCTATAAAATGGGCTAATACTTAACCTACTGCATGGAGTCATAGCAAGGAATAAGTGAAATGACAAGGCAGAAGGAAACACCAAATTTCCATTCAGAGGAATTACTATATAAGCCTTAATCTGGATGAAATCTCCCATGAAAACCCACAGGCCTGCTAAACAGAAGGGTAAATGTTTTGCTCTTCTGGCTTTAAGCAGTCATAGGAATGTGACAGACATTCCTCTTAGGGAGCGCCTCCTCCTAGGGTTTCCTCATCTGTCTCACACTGAGTGGATGTAATGCTATTTTAATCCTGCTGTGGCCCCCAGTACTAGTACTTGTCCATACCTCCTTGCATTTTTAGCGTCTGCTCTGTGGGGTTGTTAGGCCCTGGCACTCCCAGGAACTGGTGCTAAAGCTGCATCTCTCTCTCCCCTCTAGGGATCGATAAAGTTTCACTGCAGAAAGTCTCCACTGCGGTATGCTGACATCTGCCCTGAACCTTCGCCCTACAGCATTACAGGCTTTAATCAGATCCTGCTGGAAAGACACAGGCTGATCCACATGTGACCTCTTCTGCCTTCACTGGGCTGGGGTGATCCTTGGTGCCTTTGTTTCCACAAGGCCTTTTCCTGCCCCCTGCCTTGCCAAAGACATTTAATCAGCACACAGCTGCCAGACTATTCCCACAGTGCTCCAAATGCACGTGAACAACAGTGACGGCTCCAGCCTTCGACCCAGGGCCCCGTGCCCAGTGCATCAGTGGGCCTGGGGCTCCAGGCTACATCAAGCACTGATGGTGTCAGGGCTGGTAGTTACCAAACCAGGGTTAAGAAACATCAGGGCCACGTTTCACTACCTTCACACATCAAACTCAGCAGCAGTCATGACTGTCTGTCACTACATTGGGGACCCCAATTCCACATAAGCACTTTTGGAAGAAAACAGCCAAAGTTGGCCTAAAATTGGCGCTGGAATTTGGGCTGGGAAAAATTTTGTGGTTATTTCCTTTAAAAAGGAACAAAACTTTAGTATTTAATTAGTTGATTTATTTAATGTAATTTCAAACAATTAAATTATGAATAATGCAATGTACAGTAGAATCACATCTTTTGATTTTATTAACACTGACCAAGTTTAACTCCATATGAAGTGTAAAGCTTGATATCATTTATGATGTCTATCAACTGTACCAAAAGTAAAACATTTAAAAACAATCATCTGAATGTCAAGTTTTCTCTCCATAAAGGACTTGCCACCTTAAGGACCCCATGTCTGCCTGAAACATGAGCCACATGAATGCCAGTAAAGGCCTGCATGACCTAATCTGCATCCTGGAAACCTCTTTTGCCTGAGCTCCCCGCCGCTCCCCCCCCTCCCCCGCCCTCCCACAACTAGCTGGTCTCCTGGGAGAGGGAGCAGGCAGGTTCCAGGAGTCAAGCACACACTTGAGCAAGCAGCACAATAATCCATCTTAAGAATCCTCATTCTGGGATGGCTCCACAATTCCTAAACAGCAGTCTGCAAACTCCACAAACAAGGGCTCTTGCATGTAAGCTCTCATGAGCTTTGCTTTGTCTTCCCCCTGATCGAGGTTGACCATCAACTGCCTGAGGTGTGGATTGAGCAATAAGCTTCTTAATGTTGCAGATTCCCCTAAAAATTAACAAGAAAAAAAGCCAGTCTGAGTTCAAGTGGAAACACATGGAGATGGCTGAAAAGTGAAGAAATATTTCAAGTGTAATAAAACTATCAGCAAGGCGTGGTGGCTCATGCCTGTAATACCAGCAATTAGGGAGGTCAAGGTGGGCAGATTGCTTGAGCTCAGGAGTTCAAGACCGGCCTGGGCAACATGGCGAGACCCCACCTCTATAAAATGAAAGTTAAGATCAGCATATCAAACTATTTCCACATTAAATGCAGTAACATAACCAGTTCTTGGTATCTTTGTAAATATTGTAACTTCGTGCCACTTCAGCTAAGAAAAAAATGCTTTATCAGCACAATCACAAAGCAAATAGTAGCATTAAGCTGCTGGCATGTTTTCTTTCTTTCTAGCCATAAAAAGTTGCCAGTGGTGAAGACAGCTATACGAAATACTCTGAATGATGTCTAAGCATGCGATTTGGCGTGCAGCAGCACCAGTAGCAGGGAACCAACAATAATACCTGCATGGTACTTTACAGTCTGTAAAATTTTTCACACCTATTACCAGCTCAGCTCCAAACTCAGTCTAACTAATCGTTACCATGAGACTAAGTGCAAAGCATAACCTTTTAACATGATTCTGTGAAATGAGAAGAATGAAATTAACAGACCCCATGCACATGTAACAGAATGTTGTAAGGACTGAATAAGCAGTGCTACAAAAATGGCAACACCTGTTTCCCCCTAAATCAAATCATGTGATAACCAGTTTGTGTTAAGGGCTAGACTGTGAGCTGAGCACTGGGGATCTGGGAATACAGGTCCCTGCTGTACAAATCGGTATGTGAGAGACAAATTACCATGAAATGTAACAGTGATTTATTACTAATAAGTCCAAGTTGCTATGGGAAACCAAAAAAGTGCCTAATTCTGAAAGAGACACAAAAGGTCAAGAAAAGCTTAGCTGAGTGAAGAAAACTTGAACCAAGGCTTGAAGGAGGAGCAGAATTTTGCCCACCCACAAGACCAGCAGGATTCCAGGCAGAAGGAATGGTGTGGGCAGGCTGGGAGGTGTGAAACCCTGTATGTTTACAGATTATGTGGCTAGATAGTAAGAGCCCTACATGCCATACTTATTCAAGGATTTAATAACTTTTTTAAAAATCACAATCCTTAAAACACAGTAAATGTATCTCAATGATTGACAAACAAGCATAGCACAGACTTACCTAAATTCTTTAAATTCTGCAAAGAAACTCTGTCTTCTTCCTCATCACTATTGAGAAAATCAGCTATAGAGTCATCATCATCTAAGGAATACAAAACAGTCAATGGCTCATGACTAAAAAGGAGGCCTGGGCACCAGATTTTAACCACTACTTCAACAGGATAAAAATGTGTGCATGCACATGTGATAGTGATAGGGGTATTCAAACAGGTACAGACAAAAAATCCTCTTCTCCAGAGTTTGTGACTATACTAACACTCCTTTTTTAGAAGAGGGAGGCTAAGTGAAAGAATTGGTGATTTTAACAAATGCACCCTAGTGTTCACATCCTTACTACAGTAAGTATATGTGGATATACAGTAAGTATATGTGGTCCTGTGGTCTTTAGGCTTAGACCCCGGTTGTCTAATAACTTACTACCCATCCCCACCTCAACACGGCTCCAACCCCGTGATGGGCCAGTTAACTGGATGCTCTGTAAAAACCAGCCAAGCAGAATCTCCTGTGCTTTCAGCATGGGCAGAAACTGCTGGCATTGCCTGAACCCAACCTGGAAATTTCTCAAAGGGCAAAAATGGGCCATGCCTTTGGAGTGAATGTTCAATACCTCTTTGGTGGCACCAGAGGGGCTGCTTTCAGAGTCTGGCATGGTGCATGACACCCAGGAGGTATTAAAGAACGTTTAGATGGCTGGACGGATGGGTCGACAGCCCACTACTGCTGTTAGCTCTGAACCCCCAGCAGCAGCGAGATGATCTAGGACAAAGAAAGCCTCCTGCCTGGGCTGAGCTCAGGTGAACTGACAGCCCCAGCCTGATTCATGGAGGGAGACCAGCAGCTGTGGGCTAGAGAAGGCTCCTGCCAGCAGGGCCCACCGCAAACCCCCAAACCACAGCCATGGCCTTTCTCATCTCTGTCTTCTGCCCATTTTTCTTCTCCTGAATACTGCTTTCAGGCTGTTGCCTCAGTATCATCCATGATGACATGGCCCCCACTCCTGATGCTCAGGGCTAAGGAAGCTGTTCCTTCCCAATGAAGCTATTCTGGATTCCCTGACCAGCCCCACTCTCCCCTTTTCCTTCCTTTTGACTTATTCTATGTGAAGTCCCTTGTAGCCTTGTTTGAAGTCAACCAACCCACCTTTGTTTTCCACAGTCTTTATGGTTTCGGTAGGAAGAGCTGATCTTATTTTTTTCTCAACAGGACGAGTTTCAGGGCTGCACTGTTCTGAAAAAGACACAAATCCCAGGCCCACATTACCTCCATTTCAGCGACAAGCCTGCACCTCCCCACCAAGCTAGCATCTAGGTAGGAAGCAAGTGTCTGGGGTAAGGGATGTGGGTGGGTGCCCAGGAATGTGGAAGAAGTGAGAGATCAAAGCAAGGGGGAGGTTAAGGAAAACCACCAGCAGGCTGAGAAAGCAGGACTCATTCATGCACCCCAAGAACCTGTCCCCATCCTTCCTACCCTGCTGAATCTTACAAAATTCTCACCACAATTAACTGGGGTGTTTGAAATAGCTGTTGTAAACCAGATACCAGATGGGATAAAACTAGAGGCAAAACCACCAAAGAACTACAGTCAACAGAAGGCCAGCTGTGCTGGCTCATGCCTGTAATCCTAACATTCGGAGGCCAAGGTGGGAGGATCACTTGAGCCCAGGAGTTTGAGACCAGCCTGGGCAACCTAGCAAGACTATGTCTCTACAAAAAATAAAAAAAATCATCCAGGCATGGTGGTACACGCATGTGGTCTCAGCTACTTGGGAGGCTGAGGCAGGAGGATCACTTAAGCCCAGTGTGTCAAGGCTGCAGTGAGCTGTGATTGTGCCACTGCACTCCAGCCTGGGTGACAGAGAATCAACAGAGCATGAAGTCACAGGAAAGGGTTCTGAGGACATAAAGGCAGGACCAGATTGTAGAGACTTAAAATGTAGATTGGACAATATGCTACAGAAAGGTTCTAGTCAGGTAGGTGGCAGTTACAACAGCTGCCAGTGACTAAGTGCCAAGCACTATGCCAGGTACACAGTGAGATACATAGTGACTCAATGAACCTTTACAAAGCCCCCATGACATGGAGACTGTTAACTCCACTTATAGATGAAAGGATTAAATTTTCTTGTAATAAACGTGTCCATTGGGGTCCACAGCTAGTAAGTAGCAGAGGCAGATTTGGAATCCAGGTCTAACTTTATGGCTATGCTATATGTGTAAGGAATACAGCAGGAGGGACTGAAGGAGAGGTGAATTTTCTGGGTTGTACCTGACCCCAAAATACATTTGTGTCTAAGGGGCTCAAAAAGAGGCTGGAGCTAAAGAGTTGGATGTCAGCAAGAAAAAAAAAAAAAAGTTTAAAGTGAAAGAGAGATCACCTACCTAGGAATAAAAGTCAAGGACCAAATTTCAAGAGAGAGATCTAGCAAAAGGAAGGAGACGCTGGGCACAGTGGCTCCTGCCTGTAATCCCAGCAATTTGGGAGGTCGAGGCAGGAGGATTGCTTAAGCCCAGGAGTCCAAGACCAGCCTAGGCAATACAGTGAGACCCTGTCTCTACGAAAAATAGATAGTTTGTCTCCGTTACTCAGGAGGCTAAGGTGGGAGGATCACTTGGGCCCAGGAGGCCAAGGGTGCAATGAGCTGTGATCACACCACTGCACTCCATCCTGGGCAAAAGAGCAAGACCCTGTCTCGAAAAAAGGAAAAAAAAGAAAACGAGAATCTACAGCTGTGCCATCCTGAATGCACCCTATCTCATCTGACCTCAGAAGCTATAACAGGGTCAGGCCTGGTTAGGACTTCGAAGGGAGAAAGGGAGGAAAGAATACCACAGAGCGGTATCTTCTCAGCCTCCAAAGAAGAATATCAAGAAAGGAGAAGCCAAACATAGCAGATATTCATAGGAATCAAGAAAGATGAAAGGCTGGGCACGGGTAGCTCACGTCTGTAATCCCAACGCTTTGGGAGGCCAAGGTGGAAGGATCACTTGAACCCAGGAATTCAAGACCAGCCCAGGCAATACAGTGAGACTTCATCTCCACAAAAATTAAAATTAAAAATAAATAAGCCAGGCATGGTGGCACACGCCTGCAGTCCCAACTACTTGGGCAGCTGAGGTAGGAGGATTGCCTGAGCCCAGGAAGTCAAGGCTATAGTGAGCACCACTGCACTCCAACATGGGTGACAGAGCAAGACTTTGTTGCAAAAAAATAAAAATAAAAAGACAAATGAAAAGCGTACAACAGATGTGGCTATTAGAAATTTCTGATAAAAATTATTATTTATTAAATACCACTTTAACACTGCCTATAGCAGCAACAAAGGCAAAATTAATATAAATATCCACCAATAAGAAAAATAAATATTAAAATGACCATCCTACCCAAAGTAATCTAGAGTCAATGCAATCCCTATCAAAATACCAATGATACTGTTCACAGAAATTTCAAAAAAAAAATTCTAAAATTAATATGGAACCACAAAAGACCCCCAATAGCCAAAGCAATCCTGAGCAAACAGAACAAGGCTGGAGGCATCACCACTACTTGGCCTCGAATATACTACAAAGCTATAATATCTAAACAGCATGGTACTAGCATAAAAATAGACACATAGATCAATGGAACAGAATAGAGAACCCAGATATAAATTCACACATTTACAGCCAACTGACTTTTCACAAAGGCACCAAGAGCATATACTGGGAAAAAAGCACTCTTCAATAAATGGTACTGGAAAAATAGGATAACTGTAAGGATAACCATATGCAGAAGAATGAAACTAGATCCTTATCTGTCACCATATGTAAATATCAAAATGGATTAAAGACCTAAATGTAAGACCTGAAACTACTATAAGAAAACACAGGGGAAATGCTTCAGGACATTGGTCTAGGCAAAGATTTTATAAATAAAATCTCAAAAACACAGGCAACAAAAGCAAAAACAGGCAAATGGAATTCTATTACACAAAAAAGCTTCTGTACAACAAAGGAAACAACAGAGTGAAGAGACAACCTGTAGCATGGGAGAAAATATTTGCAAAACATTCACTTGACAAAGGGTTAATATCTAGAATACACAAGGAGCTCAACAGCAAAAAAAAAAAAAAAAAAAAAAAAAAAAATTAAGTGGACAAATGGGCCGGGCATGGTGGCTCACACCTGTAATCCCAGCCCTTTGGGAGGCCAAGGCAGGTGGATCACCTGAGGTCAAGAGCTGAAGAATGGCCTGGCCAACATGGTGAAACCTCGTCTCTACTAAAAATACAAAAATCAGCCAGCAGGAACCTGTAATCCCAGCTACTCTGGAGGCTGAGGCAGGAGAATCACCTGAACCCCGGAAGCGGAAGTTGCAGTAAGCAGAGACCGTGCCACTGTACTCCAGCCTGGGCAACAAGAGCAAGACTCCGTCTCAAAAAAAAACCAAAAATGGGCAAGTGACCCAAACAGACACTTCTCAAAAGAAGACATACAAATGGCCAACAAGTACATGAAAAAATGTTCAACATCACTAATCATTAGGGACATGCAAGTCAAGATCACAATGAGATATCATCTCACCACAGTAAGAATGGCTATTGTCAAAAAGAAAAAAAATAACATGTTGGCAAGGATGTGGAGAAAAGGGAACTCTTATACACTGCACGGTTATTGGGAATATAAATTGGTACAGTCATTATGGAAAACAGCATAGAGGTTCCTAAAAAAAACTACAAATAGAACTACCATATGATCCAGCAATCCCAGTACTGCATATATATCCAAAGGAAATGAAATCAGTCTGCTGAAGAGATACCTGCACTCCTGCGTTTACTGCCAGTCACAACAGCCAAGATATGGAATGAACCTAAGAATCCACCAACAGATGGATAAAGAAATGTACATATACACACTGGATATTAGCCATAAAAAACCATGAAATCCTGTCACTTGCAGCAACATGGATGAGCCCAAAGGACATAATGTTAAGTGAAATAAGCCAGGCACAGAAAGATGTTCTTGTTAACATGTGGATGCTAAGCAAGTTGATTTCACAGAAGTAGAGAGCAGAACAGTGTTAACTAGAGGCTGGGAAGAGTAGAGGGTAGGGGGCTAGGGAGAAGTTGGTTAATGGATACAAAATTACAGCCAGATGGGAAGAATGAGTTCTAGTGTTACACAGTACCTTAGTGTGACCATGTTGGCAGCAATTTATACTTTCAAATAGCTACAAGAGAGGATTGTGAATGTTCCCAACATGAAGAAATGATTATTTGGGGTGAATATGCTAATTACCCTAATTTGATCCTTACACATTGTATACAGGTATTGAAATATCACACCGTAACTCAAATTGTATGCAATTATGTGTCAATTAAAAACAAATATTAAAAAGAAAAATCAACCAATAGGAGGCTTTATATAAATAACGGTCGTACCAACTATATAATGAAATAACATACAGTCCTTTAAATCAGTGAACTAGAACTTGTATGCACTAGTCTTTATTTTTAATTTTTTTTTTTTTTTAGATGGAGTCTCTGTTGCCCACGCTGGAGTGCAGTGGTGCAGTCTTGGCTCACTGCAACCTGCGTCTCCATGGTTCAAGCAATTCTCCTGCCTCAGCCTCCCAAGTAGCTGGGATTACAGGCGCGCGCCTCCACACCCAGCTCATTTTTGTATTTTTAGTAGAGATGTGGTTTCATAATGTTGCCCAGGCTGGTCTCGAACTCCTGACCTCAGGTGATCCACCCACCTTGGCATCCCAAAGTGCTGGGATTACAGGCATGAGCCACTGCGCCCGGCCTGTATGCACTAGGTTTTAAAAAGTGCCCAACATATAAAATCAAATGAGGATGTTGCGTACAGTCTCATTGCTGAGATTCTAAAAGCTAAAAAAAAGTTCTGTATATTGGTACAAGGGTGGAAATAAACTGAAAGAATCTACATCAAGCTTTTTTTTTTTGAGACAGTCTTGCTGTTTCCCAGGCTGGAGTGCAGTGGTGCGATCTTGGCTCACTGCAACCTCCTCCTCCCAGGCTCAAGCGATCTTCCCACCTCTGCCTCCTGAGTAGCTGGGACCACTGGCGCAGGCCGCCACGCCTGGCTTTGTTTGTTTATAGAGACGGGTTTCGCCATGTTGCCCAGGCTGGTCTCAAACTCCTGAGCTCAAGTGATTCGCCCGCCTCGGCCTCCCAAAGTGCTGGCATTACAGGCGTGACCCACCGCGCCCCGCCTACATCAAACTTTTTTTTTCTTTTTTTTTCCAGACTGAGTCTGGCTCTGTAGCCCAGGCTGGAGTGCAGTGGTGCGATCTCGGCTCACTGCAACCTCCGCCTCCCGGGTTCAAGCCATTCTCCTGCCTCAGCCTCCTGAGTAGCTGGGATTACAGGCGCGCGCCACCTCGCCCGGCTAACTTTTGTATTTTTAGTAGAAACGGAGTTTCACCATGTTGGCCAGGCTGGTCTCGAACTCCTGGGCTCAGGTGATCCACCCGCCTTGGCCTCTCAAAGGGCCGGGACCACAGGCGTGAGCCACCGCGCCCGGCCAGGTCACTTCTAACTGTACAAAAGTGTGTTCACATCATACACAGAACTTACTTCTTTTTTTCTCTTAACAAATCAAGGACTTCTCCTTGTATTGTGCATGGACTTACCTCTTTGTTTCTAACAAGACATTATTTACACGAGTGAAAATGTTAAACTTAGCGCAGTTTCAGCCAAATGGTGAGGGGCTACATCAGAATACTGAGGAAGAAACTGCTAGAGTAGACCTCGGTGGGAAAAGCAATCGGAAACTATTTCTAAGCAAGAAAGACTAGCACGCAGAAGGAGGAGCGGGGTAGAAGAATGGCTACTGACCAAAACCCTGAGAGCGATTACAGGCAGGGACAACAGAGGGAACTGTCCGACACATAGGGACACCAGGGACCAAGTCAGAGGAAGCAAGGTTCCTGCAGAACCCGCGGAGACCCGAGGCGGGAAAGGAAGCGCAGCCCAAGGGTCCATGCCCCAAGAGGGAGGCCGGACGTGGGGGCTGCCCCGTGCGCAGAGGGGGCCGAGGGCTGGCGGGGACGGGGCTCACCTTTGTGCTTCCGGAAGCAGGCTACCGAGCAGCTGTAACAACAGAGGCCACAAGCCGCGTCAGCCCCGAGGGTCCGCGGCCCCCCCAGCAGCCCGCCGGCTCCCGCCCGCCCTCCTGCCCTCCCGCCGTGGCCGGACACCCGCGCCCCCGGACCCCGCGACCTCCCCGCTCACTAGGGCACGCGGCAGGCTGGACAGCGGTATTTAGGCTTCTCCAAGCAGATCACGCAGACGACGGTGCTATATTTGAGCGACGCCATGGTCTTCTGGAAGGAGACTGCTTCCCCTGCCGCCGCGCGCCCCTCACGCAGCGGCGCCCGCGTGCACGCCCCTTTTTCCATTTCCTAAACGGGGACCAATCAGCGTTCAGCAGATAGGCAAAAGCAATGGACTGATCCTGCTCACTGTTCCAGTCCTCGTAAGTAGAGCGTCGATACACTCGATACTCATCCAGTAGCTGCGTCCCAGGTTTTCCTTGATTAGATCACAGCGTCGAAGAACTTGTTATGCAGCCCAGTCCCTGTCCCTATGCGGCCGTGTGGCTTGGAGCAAGCCATCGACACTGTCCAGGTGTGTTGCCCCGCATGTAAAAAAGAAAACAATACATGGAACTAAACGTCCTTTACTTTCCGGCTGGGACTTCCTGAATCTTGCAGGGACATTGAGGTTTATCCGCCCATCTCAGCTGCTTATTCTTGGCAAAGCACAAGTCTAGACACTGGGCGAACCAGAATCGGTTGGATCACGCAGTAGACACGAACCTGCCCTTCCCAACCTAGGCCATTTTTCACTGGGGAAAGAAAGATGAGCCTGAACAGTGGCAAATGTTTTAGCTCCAACAGTGAGCCCTTCAGGGCTGGGGACCCCCCGGGGTCTTCTAATGAAGAAGTCGTCTCTGTCCTCTGGGAACTAAATGCTTAGAGTGAAAGTAGGACGGGGAAACGGGGAGGAAAGAGACTCACTCTTAGAGTCCTGCCGTCGCTACCCTGCACCTGCACTCCCCTGAGAGTGAGTGCTTCTTAAATTTTGCACTCTAGGCTCCTTACACCTCCCCCTAGTCCCGGAAGCTAACTGACCAGGAAGCAGGCCAGTGACCACTAGTCCCAAGACAGGGATCCCAGGCAAATGAGTCTGGATAGATGGGCTATGATGGGATGTGAATGCCACCACAAACTTTAGATTTAGACAAAGTAATGTTTTTTGTTTTTTAAGGAAATTTGCTTGCAGCTATGCATGGCCCAGCCTTACCTTAGCTCCCATCCTACCTGCACTGGGCCCTCCCAGGGCCATAAATCACCCTTACTCCCAAGTGCCTCCTCTTCTGTGTTGGCCGTTCAGCCTTCAGGGTCCCTCTTCAATAAAGGTGTCTGCAGGGATGTATCTGCAACAACCAAGGCAGTGGTTTGAACCTTGGCTCAACCCCGTCCCTGGCTGTGTGACCTGGAGGGGTTGGTTACTCCCTCTGAGCTCCCTCATCTATTAAAGTGGATGTTTGGGCCTACTTTCCTGAGCTGTTGTAAAGCAGAGAGGAGACCATGTGCAAAAGTTTTGTAATCAGAAGTGCTACATGATATCTAGAAAGAGTCTTAACTCTCATGGATCTCTGTCTGGACCGCATGAACATAGGTCCCAGGCCCCAAGCCATGCTCCTCCAAAATGGTTCTGCCATCTGCTTCTTGAGTGGGAAGTGAGTAATTATCCTTCCTTTGGGCATGGCGACCCAGTCCAGTCCTCAGTGCTGAAGCTGCTGGGCCCTCTGGCCACCTGCCTGTCCTGCTTGCAGCTGCCCCAGCCTCCAACTTCTGCCCAGGACCCAGCTTAGAATCCAAAACGGGTCCACACAGGCCCAGTAACCCGCAGCGTTCCTCATATTGTTCAACAGTTGTACCACTGATGATTTGAACTTGAAGCGTCCCAGAAAGTCCAAGCTTACCTGGGAAGGCCAGAGAAGGCCAGTGACCTGTCCAGGGCCATATTTAAATCCTGTGCCAAGCCGGGCATGGTCGCATCAGCCTGTAGTCCCAGCTACTTAGAAGGTTGAGGCTGGAGGCTCACTTGAGCCCAGGAGTTCAAGGCTGCAGTGAGCTATGATTGTGCCACTGCATTCCAGCCTGGGTGACAGAGAGAGAGAGAGAGACCCCGTCTTAAAGAAGAAAAATTTAGGCCAGGCACAGTGGCTCACGCCTGTGATCCCAGCACTTTGGGAGGCCAAGGCAGGCAGATCACTTGAGGCCAGGAGTTCAAGACCAGCCTGGCTAACATAGCAAAACCCTGTCTGTACTAAAAATAGAAAAAATTAACTGGGTGTGGTGGTGCACACCTGTAATCCCAACTACTAGGGAGGCTGAGGCACAAGAATAGCCGGAACTCAAGAGGCAGAGATTGTAGTGAGCCAAGATCATGCCACTGCACTCCAGCCTGGGCGACAGAGCAAGACTGTCTCTAAAAATTAAAAAAAAAAAAAATTTAATTTAATTTAAAATCCTGTGCCCCACCAGGTAAGGTGGCTCATGCCAGTAATCCTAGCACTTTGGGAGGCCAAGGCGGGTGCATGGCTTGAGCCCAGGAGTTCAAGACCAGCATGGGCAACATGGTGAAAACCCATCTCTACCCAAAAAGATACAAAAATTAGCGGGGGGCAGTGGCATGAGCCTGTAATCCCAGCTACTGGGGAGGCTGAGGTGGGAAAATCGCTTGAGCCCAGGAGACGGAGGTTGCAGTGAGTGGAGATCACGCCACTGCACTCCAGCCTGGGTGACAGAGCAGGACCTTGTCTCAAAAGGAAGAGAGAGAGAGAGAGAGAAAAAAAAAAGATCCTGTGCACTGTCTGGCACGGGTAGAAATTTGCCCACTGTGGCGGACTCACCACTGTCTGCTTGATTTGTCCTGTGATGTGTGTACCAAGGCTAAGGCCAGAGACAATCCTAACCATTTTCAGGGGCTCAGTCCCTCCCACCTGCATACAAACCACGCTGACTCCCTACCTGCGAGTGGAGAGATGATGACTCCAGAAAAAAAAAGAAAAAAGAAAATTCGGCCAGGCGCGGTGGCTCACGCCTGTAATCCCAGCACTTTGGGAGGCCAAGGCGGGCAGATCACGAGGTCAGGAGATCGAGACCATCCTGGCCAACATGGTGAAACCCCGTCTCTACTACAATACAAAAAATTAGCCAGGTGTGGTGGCGCGCGCCTGCAGTCCCAGCTACTCGGGAGGCTGAGGCAGGGGAATCCCTTGAACCCGGGAGGCGGAGGTTGCAGTGAGCCCAGATCGCGCCACTGCACTCCAGCTTGGTGACAGAGCAAGACTCCATCTCAAAAGAGAAGAAAATTAAATTCCTGGAATCCCTCCCATGCACATCCACCCAGGGAAGAGGCCCCTCCTCTACTCTGGATATCTGAATGCCCCCAGCTTTCCCCGACCTTCGCACTCCTCGTCCTCTAATGGCCGGGAAAGGAGGTGGGCTCAGCCGCGATGGCGGTTAGGTGGTGACACACTAAGGCGCACAGCGCAGCTCCTCCGGGCAGTGGCCAGTTCAGACAAGAAAGGGGGCTGTGACCCCAGGCCCAGCAACTAGATGTCCACACTGATGTCCCCTCCAGACCCGTCCTAATGGCCGCCCAGGACTGTCTTGGGCCTCCTTGGCGTCAGCCTGGGACGCAGTGCGGGCACTGGAGAGGGAGGCGTCGTTGTCGAGGTTTTCAGAGCTCTGCCTCCTGGCAGCGCTGTCCGGTGCGTTGAAGGAGAGTCCAGGCCAATCCCAAGGCTGGAGACGCGCAACGCCGCGCCCCGTCCCGCCAGAGGGCGCTCCAGGCCCGCACTGCTCGGGTGGAGCGCGCTCGCCCGGATTCCCGCGCAGCTGGCGCCCCGCATGCGCCCCACCCCGTGCGGGGAGGCTCAGCGGTCTGGCCGCGCCGGGAAGAGCAAGTCCAGGCTCTGATATGCACTTCGGACATCGCCAGGCTGCAGGAAAGTGCGTCTAGAGCGCGGGGGCGAAGCGGGCGACCCGATGCCCACGAGTGTTCCTACGGGAAAGCAGGGCCTGCGCTCACCGAGGGCTCCGCGTGCCACTGGCTGTCCAGGGGCGGTTCCCCGCGGTGCCCACCGCCCCGCGCTTGCGGACAGCCCCGGGGGGCAGAGTGCCCGCTGACAGCTGGCCGGCCGCCCGCAGTAGCCAGGTGGGTTGCTCGCTAGGGCGCGGTCCACTGCCCACCCTCCTGGCCTCCCGCGATGAGGCAGGCAGATCGGCCTAATCTCCCCTACGTGCTGTGCGGCCCTTGTTAGAGGCGGAGGTTGATAAGGGCGAGCCTTGCTAGATCTCAGCTCCTTTCCGCAGCTCTGACACTTGCATTCCTCCCCCAGGGCACGGATGAGCCAGGGCCAGCACCAGAAGTGACTTTTAGGGACTGCTGCCACGTTCTCACCTGCGTGCCTCCGTTTCCCCTCTGGTATCTAAGAGAGAGTAATTCAGGTGTTAAAGTGAGTGACGTTGCTGGTGGGAGTCAAATGAAGGAGACCTGAGTTCTGGTGGAGTGGGTGGGCCCAGTAATTGGTGTCCAACAACTCTGCATATTATTTCATCCTCATGAAATTATATCCATCCTCCAACTCTAGACTAAATGATAGTATGACCTGCAGTTAGACTTCATGGAGAACTTCGAAAATACAAAAGGGATAGAGAACAATTGCATTCTCCACAGTCCCAGAACTGTTGGGAGAGCACAGACGACAGAGGTCACCATTGCTCCCTGAACACACCCTACCAGCCACAAACCCACATTTTTCTTTTCTCACACTCACTCCCATTTGCAAATGCACATCGATCTTCCACCTGACATTCCCAAGGACACACAGAGATGCAAGGAGTCAGAGCTACCCAACCAGCTTCCCCAAGAAGCCTCTAAAGGTGCCCTGTGGAGTGGGCGTGCAGCGCCAAGCTTTTCCCAAACCTCTGAACCCATCTCCACCTCCCACATGGCAGCAGTGCATAAGAACTCTGCTCAGTGAGGGGCGGGGAAGAGGAACTGAGACCCCAGGTTTACTTCCTCATCATTTAAAAATGAGGACAAGAAACAGATTTTTTTAGACAAAACCCAGCAGGATTCTTCACTAGCAGAACTACGCTACAAGAAATGTTAAAGAAAGTTATTCGGGCAAAAGGAAAATGACATGAGATGGAAACTTGGATCTGCACAAAGGAGTACCAAAAATTGTAAACATAAAAGTAAATTCAAAAAAACATTTTTACTTTTTTGGTTTTTTTTTTTTTTTTGAGACAATGTGTCATTCTGTCACCCAGGCTGGAGTGCAATGGCACGATCCCAGCTCACTGCAACTTCCACCTCCCGGGTTCAAGCGACTCTCCTGCCTCAGCCTCCCAAGTAGCTGCGACTACAGGTGCCCGCCACCACGCCCGACTAATTTTTGTATTTTTAGTAGAGACGGGTTTTCACCATGTTGGTCAGGCTGGTCTGGAACTCCTGACCTCAGGTGATCCACCCGCCTTGGCCTCCCAAAGTGCTGGGGATTACAGGTATGAGCCACCACGCCTGGCCCATTTTTACCTTTTTAATCTCTTTAAATGATAACTGGTTCAAGCAAATATAACAGTACATTGTGGAGTTCTTAGCACATGCAGAATTAAATATATGAAAGTAATAACATTTTCATAAAACATAAAAATGATGGAGGGAAATAGAAGTTACTAGGTAAGACTCTTACGCTATATGTGACATGGTCTAATATGATTATCTCCACTGTGGAGGTAAAATGGCATCGGATACTCAGTCTCAAAGAAGGCAGCATTGTGGAGTAGTACTTCAATAAAAAAGAGAGAAGCTAGCAAAAAAGAAAAAAAGAACAAGCAAATGGGATAAACAAAAAGAAATAGCAAGATGATAAACTTAAACCCTTCTGTATCAACATATTAAATGTAAATGGTTGCCCGGCGCGGTGGCTCACGCCTGTAATCCCAGCACTTTGGGGGGCCAAGGCAGGCAGATCACTTGAGGTCAGGAGTTCAAGATGAGCCTGGGCAACATGGTGAAACCCCGTCTTTACTAAAAATATAAAAATTAGCCAGACATGGTGGCGGGTGCCTGTAATCCCAGCTACTCAGGAGACTGAGGCATGAGAATCACTTGAACCTGGGAAGCAGAGGTTTCAGTGAGCAGAGATTGCCCACTGCACTCCAGCCTGGGTAACAGAGTGAGACTCTGTTTCAAAAAAAAAAAAACAAAAACAAGAGTAAATGGTTTCTAAACACTTACTTAAAAGACAGGTATTGCCATATTGGATTAATCCTGGCTAATTTTGTTTTTTTAGTACAGACAGGGTTTCACCATGTTGGTTAGGCTGGTCTTGAACTCCTGACCTCAAGTAATCCACCCGCCTCAGCCTCCCAAAGTGTTAGGATTACAGGCATGAGCCACCACGCCCAACCAGAATATAAAAACCTTGAACAACACTATCAACCCACTTGACCCAATTGACATTAATAGACAACCCTATCCAAGAATACGTTATTTTCACGTGCACGCTGAACATTCCCCAAAATAGATCATATGCAGGACCATAAAACACATTTCAACAAATTCAAAAGAATTGAAGCCATTCAAGTATGTTCTCTGACCACAAAAGAACTAAATTAGCAATTAGTAACAGGAATATTTCTGGAAAATCCTCAAATATTTGGAACTAAAAAATACACTTACAAATAATATATGGGTCAGCCAGGTGCAGTGGCACACACCAGTAGCCCCAGCTACTCGGGGAGGCTGAGGTGGGAGCATCACTTCAGCCTGGGAGTTTAAAGATAGCTTGGGTAACATAGAAAGATCCTGTCTCTAAATAAATAAAAGTTTAAAAAAATATAGTATTGCATGTGCCAATGAGGAAATCACAAAGGAAACTAAGAAAAAATTTTCAACTAAATGAAAAAAATGTCAAAATTTGTGATACACAACTGAGGTTTCTATCATAAAATGCCTACTATAGCAGTCATTCTCAGCCAGAAGCAAATGTCCCATGCCCAAGACATTTGGCAATATATGAAGACATTTTTGGTTGTCACAACTGGAGAGGGGTGCTGCTGATATCTAGTGGTTATAGGCCAGGGATGCTGCTAAACATCCTATCGTGCATAGGACAGCCCCCACAACAATTATACAGCCCCAAATGTCAACAGTGCTGATGCTCAAAATACTGCTAAATTAGAAAAGCCTCAAATAAATGATTTAAGCTTCCTCACTAAGAGACTAAAAAAAGAATACCAAAGTCAGCAGAAGAAACAAATAAACGAAAAGCAGAAATCAATAAAACAGAAACTATAGAAAAGTAATAAAACAAAAAATCGTTCTTAGAAAAAATTCAGTAAGATTGAGAAATCTCTAGCCAGACTGATGAAGAAGAAAGGGGTGAGGAGGGGGGGATATGACATACATGGATCAGATGATTCTATATGGTAAAGATGTCAGTTCTCCCCAAATTGATCTGTAGAACAATGCAATCCTTATCAAAATCCTAGAAGGCTCTTCTGTTGAAACTGGCAAGATGACTGTAAAATTTAAAGGAAGTCCGGGCGCAGTGGCTCATGCCTGTAATCCCAGCACTTTGGAAGGCCGAGGCAGGCTGATCACGAGGTCAGGAGATTGAGACCATCCTGGCTAACAGGATGTAAACCCCGTCTCTACCAAAAATACAAAAAAAGCCGGGCATGGTGGCACGCGCCTGTAATCCCAGCTATTTGGGAGCCTGAGACAGGAGAATCGCCTGAACCCGGGAGGCAGAGGTTGCAGTGAGCTGAGATTGTGCCACTGCATTCCAGCCTGAGCAACAGAGTGAGACTCTGTCTCAAAAAAAAAAAAAAAAAAAAAAAGTAAAGGAAATGCAAAGGATATAGATTAGCCAAATCTATTTTATAAAAGAAAGAAAAAGTTTGAGAATGTGTATTACCTGATTTCAATACTCTGAAAAGAATACAGTGAAGAAGACAGTATTGCGGTTTTCTTTTTTTTTTATTATTATTGTTGTTGTTCTAAGAGAGAGGGTCCCGGCCAGGTGCAGTGGCTCTCATCTACAATCCCAGCACTTTGGGAGGCTGAGGCAGAAGATCACCTGAGGTCAGGAGTTCAAGACCAGTCTGGCCAACGTGGTGAAACCCCATCTCTACAAAAATACAAAAATTAGCTAGGCATGATGGTGGGTGTCTGTAATCCCTGCTACTCCAGAGGTTGAGGTGGGAGAATCACTTGAACCCAGGAGGCAGAGGTTGCAGTGAGCCAAGATCGCACCATTGCACTCCAGCCTGGGCGACAAAACAAGACTCCGTCTAAAAAAATAATAATAATAAGAGAGAGGGTCTATGTTGCCCAGGCTAGATTTGAACTCCTGGGATCAAGTTTTCCTCAGGCCTCAGTCTCCAGAGTAGCTAGACTACAGGCATGGACAGCATGGTATTGATGTGTGAATAGACATAAAGGGACAGAGAGGAGTCCAGAAGTAGAGCCACACCAGTACGGTCAATTGTTTTCAACAAAGAAGCCAAGGTGATTCAATAGTTTCTTCAACAAAAAATGACTGAAAAATTGGACTTCATAGCCAGGCATGGTGGTGCACATCTGTAGTCCCAGATACCTGGGAGGCTGAGGCAGGAGGATTGCTTGATCTCAGGAGTTTAAATTTACAATGAGCTATAATTGCACCACTGCACTCCAGTTTGGGCAACAGAGCAAGACCCAGTCCCCACCCCCTGCCAAAAAAAAGAACTTCCATATGCAAATAATAATAACTTGAAATGGCTCATAGACCTAAATATAAAAACTAAAACTAAAATTTCTAGAAAAAATGAGAGAACATCTTTGTGACCTTGAGTCAGGCAAACATTTCTTAGGTTAGACATAAAATTCACAAATCACAAAAAACTAAAAAGTTGAACTTCATCTCAAAAAAACCCAAACCCCAAACTTCTGTTCTCCAAAGACACTGTTAAGAAAAGGAAAAAAACAAGCCACAGACAAGAAAAATATTTGCAAAAGACATCATAGATAAATAACTTTTGTCTTTTACCACCAAAGAATATATACAGATGGCAAATAAACACATCAATAGATACTCAGCACAAACAGCCATTAGGGAAATGCAAGTTAAGCTTACAGTACAGCACCACCACACATCTACTAGAATGATGAAAATTAAAAAGACTGACAATACCAAGTGCTGACAAAGAGGCAGGACAACTGGACATCTCATATATTGCTGCTGGAAATGCAAAATGATTCAATCACTTTGGAAAACAGCTTGGCCGTTTTTTTTTTTTTTTAAAGTTAAACATGTACTTATCATCCAACCCAGCAAACACAGTCCTAGATTTTTAGCTAAGAGGAATGAAAATGTATGTTCACACAAAGTCTTCTCTGCAAAAGGTTGTATCAGCTTTATTCATAAAAGCAAAAAAATAGAAACAACCCATTTGCCCATCAACTGATAAGTGGATAAACAATTTATGGCAGATTTATAGAATGAAATACCTCTTAGCAACCTAAAGAAACAAATCGCTGATATAAGCAAAATCGTGGATTAATCCAAAGCATTATGTTAAGTGAGAGAAGCTAGACACAAAAGACTACATACTGTCTAATACTTATATGAAGGTGCAGCAGCGGGGCACGGTGGCTCATGCCTGTAATCCCAGCAGTTTGGGAGGCCCAGGTGGGCAGATCATGAGATCAAGAGATCGAGATCATCCTCGTCAACATGGTGAAACCCGTCTCTACTAAAAATACAAAAATTAGCTGAGCATGGTGGTGCGCACCTGTAGTCCCAGCTGCTCAGGAGGCTGAGGCTGGAGAATCATTTGAACTCAGGAGGTGGAGGTTGCAGTGAGCCAAGATCGTGCCATTGCACTCCAGCCTGGTGACAGAGCGAGACTCTGTCTCAAACAAACAAACAAAAAAAGGTGTAGCAAAGGCAAAACTATGGTGACAGAGGCCGGGGTGGGGGTGGGGTGGGGGTTGATGGCCAAGTGGTATGAGGAAATTTTTCAGGATGCTGGAACTGTTCTATATCATGACTTCAAAGCTGGATAAAGGTCAACCAATGCCTTAAACACAGCCCAACAATGATACCCCCTTGGCGCTTTCACTGCCTAAAATAAAGAACTTAGGGGTCCCTCACACAAAGCATCTGATGAGTTAACACTAGCCAGATCCAGGCAGCTATGTTTGCATTGAATGGAAGCAAAACTTTCCTGCCTTGAGACAGAAACAAAGGTGATATCTGATGACACCTTCAAATCAAAGTTTTTAACTAGTCAC